>NC_134806.1:45598460-45685960 GCF_046742065.1 Oratosquilla oratoria
ATATATATATATGTATATATATGTATATGTTATATATATATATATATATATATATATATATATGTATATGATATATATATATATATATATATATATGATATATATATATATGTATATGATATATATATATATGTATATAATATATATATATGTATATGATATATATATATGTATATAATATATATATGTATATAATATATATATGTATATAATATATATATATGTATATTATATTATATATATATATATGTATATGATATATATATATGTATATATGTATACATGTATATGTATATATATATATATATATATATATATATATGTATATGTATAAATATATATATATGTGTATATGTATATATGTATATGTATATATATATATGTATATTGTATGTATATGTATATTATATATGTATATATATATAATATATATATGTATATTATATATATATGTATATAATATATATATGTATATAATATATATATATATATATGTGTGTATATATATATGTATATATATGCATATTATATATATATGTATATAATATATATATATATATATATGTGTATATATATGTATATATATATGTATATATATATATGTATATATATATATATATATATATATATATATATATATAACATATACAAATAACTAAAAAATAGATAACTTAATAAAATTGATCAAATAAATGAATAGATAAATATATAAACAAAGCAAATGAAAAATAAACACAAACAAAAATAAATAAATAAAAGCAAATGAATGAATAAATAAACAAGGCATATTTCACTATAAAATTATTTTTATTTTTACATTTCTGTCGCAAAATAAATGAAAATTCTATGTGCACTGTTTATTTTTCAACGGGAAAAAAATGTCTGGCAGTGCGTTTGATGAAATGTCGTCACGTCGATTTTTTTGTCAAATGTGTTTTCATATTTGACCTAAGCTCACACCCTTAATGGAAAAAAGACAAATCACACTTTTTATACTTTCATTGTTGAACTGTAATACATCATATAAAATCACATATATAATCACATGTTTTATCACAGTTACAGATTGGAAATATCACTTTTCTGTATTTTCTTTATTACATAATAGTATATTATACAAAATTGTAGGTTATAGAATATCTGTGATGATTGCTGAAAGTCAAGAACTCATGTAGGTAATGGAAATATATGCCTATGCTGTCAATTTGTAGACATTTTAGAAAATACTTATCATCTAACGGCAACACCAGGAAAGGTACAAATTTGTAGTGCTAATTAGCCCTTCTCAATAATAATATTTGAATCTTGGCACATTTTTTTTTAAGCCCCCAATGGTAAACGTCCCTCTGAGACAACACCGTGAACTGATTTGTGAACTTGTGTATTTGTGTGATACACCATGGTCTTGGATCACGTGTTGGACTCGTGATCGACAGCTATTTCCCTCCCGGAAGAGAGCTCAGAGCTCATATGTGACCGATCTATGGGTAATGATGTAACCTTACACGCACACACACACAACTCCCGCCCACGAGAGTTGAAGTAACGACTCGCAGCGCAACGATACTGAAACAATTTCAGTCCTGGGCGGGATTCGAACCCAGACCTCCGTAGTGGGATCCGTGAACTCTACCAACCGCGCCATCGAGCCGTGTGTGATTCACCATAGTCTTGGATCACGTGTTGGACTCGTGATCGACAGCTATTTCCCTCCCGGAAGAGAGCTCATATATGACCGATCTATGGGTAATGATGTAACCTTACACGCACACACACACACACACAACTCCCGCCCACGAGAGTTGAAGTAACGAATCGCAGCGCAACGATACTGAAACAATTTCAGTCCTGGGCGGGATTCGAACCCAGACCTCCGTAGTGGGACCCGTGAACTCTACCAACCGCGCCATCGAGCCGTGTGTGATTCACCATGGTCTTGGATCACGTGTTGGACTCGTGATCGACAGCTATTTCCCTCCCGGATGAGAGCTCAGAGCTCATATATGACCGATCTATGGGTAATGATGTAACCTTACACGCACACACACACACAACTCCCGCCCACGATAGTTGAAGTAACGACTCGCAGCGCAGCGATACTGAAACAATTTCAGCCCTGGGCGGGATTCGAACCCAGACCTACGCAGTGGGACCCGTGAACTCTACCAACCGCGCCATCGAGTCCTGTGAGTGTGATTCACCATGGTCTTGGATCACACGTTGGACTCGTGATCGACAGCTATTTCCCTCCCGGAAGAGAGTTCAGAGCTCGTATATGACCGATCTGTGGGTAATGTTGTGACTTTACGCGCACACACACACACACACAACTCCCCACCCACGAGAGTTGAAGTAACAACCCGCAGCGCAGCGATACTGAAATTATTTCAGCTCTGGGCGGATTCGAACCCGGACCTCTGTAGTGGCAGCCGGGAACTCTACCAACCGCGCCACGAGTTGTGTGTGTGTGTGTGTGTTTTTATAGTTGTATTTTGCGGGAGAAGAGCTATGCTCGCATGGACCCGCAGTTGTATCTTTCAGGATCCAGTTCTTAAAGTCGTGCATAGTTTTAGCACTCACTGTTTTCTCTTTCAATATATTCCATGTATCTATCACTCTATGTGGAAAGCTATTCGTTTTCAGATCTCTTCTATAACTGTCCTTCTTAAGTTTCTTCTTGTGTCCCCTTGTATTTCTTCTGTCCCCTTTAAGTAGATCATCCCTGTCAAGGATTTCCATTCCTTTCATAATTCTATATATGGATATTAAATCGCCTCTTTCTATTCTTTGCTCCAGAGTTAATAAGTTTAGTTTGTCCAATCTTTGTTCGTATGTCAACATGCTGAGTGTTGGTGCCATCTTTGTTAGTGCTCTTTGAATTCTTTCTAGTTTCTTTGTCTTTATTCATTTATTTTTATTTATCTATCTATCTATATATATATATATATATATATATATATATATATATATATATATATATATATATTAATTTTTTTTTCTTTCTTTCTTTTACTGGGTGTCCATAGTGACGCTGCATGCTCTAATTTTGGTCCTATCAGTGTAACTAGGATTTTCTTCACCATTTCCTCGTCCATGTAGTCAAAGGCCACTTTCATTGATCTCATTAAGTTGTAGGTTTCTCCAATTATTTTGTTTCCATGTGTGTCTGGTGTCATGTCATTTGAAATGATCACTCCTAGGTCTTTTTTCTGAATTTACTTTAGTAACTTCTTTTGTTCCAATTTTGTATTAACCGGATATTCTATTTTTTTTCCAAATTCCATTATACTACATTTTTTAATGTTGAAATTCACTTCGTTCTTTTTACTCCAATTCCAGACTTTGTCCAGATCTCCCTGAAAAGATTTACAGTCTTCTTCGTTACTCACTCTCTTCAATAGTTTTGCATCATCTGCAAAGAAGTTTATGTAGCATTTAATTCCTTCATCCATGTCGTTTATATAAATAGCAAACATTATCGGAGCCAACACAGAGCCTTGGGGTACTCCACTTATCATGTCTACCCATTTTGAGTTCTTTTCTCTAAGTATCACTCTCATTTTTCTTCCTTTCAAGAAGTCTTCCATCCATTCCAATAATTTTCCTTGTATTCCACCTATTAGTTCAATTTTTCTTAGTAGTTTTTTGTGTGGTACTTTGTCAAAAGCCTTTTGTAGGTCCAGGAAGGTACAATCTGCCCAGCCATCTCTTTCTTGTATTATGTCTAGCAATCTTGAGTAAAAGCATATTAAGTTTGTAGTACATGATCTTCCACTTCTAAATCCAAATTGGTTGGCGTTTAATATTTTGTTCTTTTCCAAGTGTTTAGTGCATTTGTTTTGAATAACTCGCATATTTTTGCAATTGTGCTTGTAAGAGACACTGGTCTATAATTTGTTGGATTTCCTTTATTTCTTCCTTTATATATTGGTACAATATTAGCATTCTTCCAGTCTTGTGGTACTTTTCCTTCTTTGAGTGAGAAGTCAATTATCTTGTGTATTCTGTATGTGAGTTCGTCTATGCATTTTAATATCCAGTTCGCTATTCCGTCTGGCCCATGTGACTTTCTGACATCGAGTTTCTTGATTTGGTCCCATATTTCTTCCTGGGTCACCATTATTTCTTCCTGGGTCACCATTATTTCTTCCATTTTAGGGGATCCTTCCTGGTGACTATCATCCCACAATTGTGAGCTTTCAAAATGAAAAAAAAGGACTTGAAGTGTCTGGTCATTACTTCGGCCATTTCTACATCTTCTGTGTATTCTTGATTTCCTACACGCAGTTTTATTATTTCATGTTTGTCTTTTAGTTTGTCGTTTACATATCTGTAGAACAGTTTAGGTTGATCTTTGCATCTTGCTATTATATATTTTTCATAGTTTCTTTTTTCCTCTCTTCGTATGTCTACGTATTCATTTCTCAGTTTGATGTATGTTTGCCATTTAGTCTCTTGTTTTATCTCTTTTCCAAGCTTTGTCTCTTCTATCTTTAGCATCGCTACACTTTTCAGTATACCAGCACTTTATGTACTCCCTTTTCTGTTTCCGCTTAGGCACGTATTTGTTTGTACCCTCTTTATATATTTCTTTGAAAATGTTCCATTTCTCTTCCGTCTTTGTTTCATCATTTGCAAATTTTTCCCAACAGGTATTTTGGATTTTTTTTCTTCTAAGTTTTACAAAATCCGTTTTGCTGTACATCAGTCTTCCTTTTCTATTTTTCTCGTTCCTTCTTACCACATTTTGTTCCTCAAGTTCGATCTCTATTAGTATGTGGTCACTCTTCCCAATTGGTGTTTTATAATTTATTTCTTCCATTATTTCTGGTTCAGAGGTGAATATCAAATCTAGTCTCGATGGTTCTTCGTTTTGTCTAAATCTAGTATTTTCTTTAACCCATTGCGTCAATGTGTAATCTATGGTCATATCCAGTAGGACATTTCTCCAGAATTCGTCTCCACCTTCCATTGTCAATTCTTCCCAATTTATTTCCTTTGCGTTAAAGTCACCCATAATTACTATATTTTCTCCATATTTCAGTGTCTCGGTTAATTCATTCTTTGTGTCTTCTAGTAGTTTTGAGTGTTCGCTGTCAGTCCAGGTCTTAGTTTGTGGTGGCACATAAACAACTGTAAACTTTCTACTTTTCATACTGCTGTTTTCGACTTTAACTGTGATTAATTCCACATTATCTTTTCCTTCTTTTGCCTTTATTACATATAGGTCCTTTCTAGTCAATATCATGACTCCTCCTCTCATGTTTGTCTGTCCTATTTTTCGAACAAATATTGTATAATCCTTATCCCACCATATTTGATTGTATATGACCTTTCAGTTTTGTCTCTGCAATTCCCATTATGTCAGGTTTCTCTATTGATAGATAGTCATTCAATTCATTTAATCCTGATATCATACCGTCCATATTTGTATATGCCACTTTTAATTTTTTCTTCTCTTCTCTTTTTTGGTTTAAATTTCCATTTTTCCGATGTACCATTTTCTCAGTCTCAGATCTGCCACTCAGAAACAAAAATCGTTTTTTTCCGTCTCCGTTCTTTTCTCGTGTTTTCTTTACTTAGCCTCACTTCTCAGTTCCCGATCTTTCTCTAATTCCTCGGTAATCATTTCCTTTTTTATCCATACATTTTTTTGTATTTTTCACTGTTACCTAGTTTTGCCGCTTTTGATAGTACTTCTGCTATCATTTGTGTTCTTAGTTTGATTTTCATTGGTCTGTGATTCTTTTCTTTTGAATATGTACCCATCCTGTGTACGTCATCGATTTCTGTATCTAAACTTTGTCCTTCTTCTTGGACCGCTTTTAGAATCTCCCTCGCAATTTCTTTCTCTTCCCCTTCGTTAGGGTGTGGATTTCTGTCTTGTGAACTCATACACCCATGGCAAAGATGGCCCAATGCATGTTTATATCCCATGCGTTTAAGTCGCTTGTTCTTTTTATTTCATCTCTCCTCCCTTCTTCCCCTCCACCCTCTAATGTCAATTTTAATATATTTACTATTTTTTCTTACACTTGAGAGACAATCCCTGTAGAAAATGAAGTATTGTTTTACCTATCAAAAACGTTGAGGTGTGTGAGGAGGAGGGAGGGAGAGAGGGATGTGGGAAGATACGTCAGGCGTGAAGGGTGAGGGAGGGAGGGAGGAGCGGAGTTCTTGCCACGTGACATCAGCAGGTGGTAATCTACATGTCACGAGCTGTGGCGTGGGGTCTCCTCACCTGGCAACAAAGGCAGTGTATGTATGTCCTTCTACTCACATCTTCTGTGAGAAAGGTTGTGTCAGTTTTGTAGTCGTCGTCGTCTTCGCTGACGTCATTGTCGTGTCCGTTTCAGTCGTCGCATGTGTTGTTGATTCTGCGTTAAGGTTTTGTTGTTTTTATTTTCCTGTTTTTTATCGTCATTGTTTATGTTTTCACTATTTTCTAAATTTATTATTTTACGTCTTTCTTCTCCTATCTTGTGTGGCGGGAAAAAGTGAAGATTTTGTTGTCGAATTGACGTCATCATCTCCATTTTTGTTGTCATTGTTTCCCACCAGAGCCAATGCTCATCTATTATCATTGACCCCATGGCTACTTCGAGATATTAATTTAGATTTACTTGAATTCAATTTTATCTTTCCTCGCCTTGGCGATAATCTAGTCTTGGCTGACTTCGGTCGCATTGGGCCCACTAGAATGATGTTCTGAATCTGAAAATATCATTATCTATGAAATGTCGCTGTCGAATATTTTGCCTTAAAATCACGCCATCGTTTGAACTAGCATGGTTAGGAAAATAATAAGTATGCGCTTTCTGCCAGGCGATGTTCGTATTTGTAGAACGTAGGTTGGCATAAATGGACAAAATATTATCTACCAAGAGTATTGATTGTTGAACGATTTCTAACCGTTTATACGATTGATATCAATTGTGTAAACTTTTCTATATAATATGTGGAATTACATCCAAACTTAATTCAAATAACTGGGATATTTTTTCAGGGCGACTGGATTCATGCCATATGCACGACGAAGCTTATCTTGACATTCGGTTGACAATTTATTTCACTAGTCGCTTGCATGTATGGTTACATCTTCCCATGCTTACTCTATTTGGCGCCAAGCGATTTTATGAACATGATGGAAACCTATGGATTAAATTATTACGGGACAAGAAATAGGTTCAGCTTATATTGTGGGGCCTGAATCAGACGGTATTATCTACTTGACCCTGACCTTGCCAGTTGGCCCAAGGGTAACACGTACACTATTCCGGGTACGGACAGTTGCTCACCGGATAGTTGCTCACCGGACAATCGCTCACCGGAGAAGTGACAAATAGGACACTTGCTCACCAAATATTTTTTTTACTTTTCTTGAACTTGATAAAAAACAATATACAGGATTTTTTTTTTAGTTATATTTAGGTTTATTACAGCAATAATACACAAACAATATCCAAACTTTCATATTTTAGTTTTTAATAATTATAAAATTCAATACAAATTTCTCCCATCAATATATAGTAATGATCTTTTACCGGTCCAGTCTAATGGTGTGGCCAACTGCATTTAGAAAGTCAGGAAGACACTGACTTCCTGCAGCATACCCCTGGCACAGATTCCGAAGGCGGTTCTGCATCTGCTGAGTCACCCTCTTCACCCGCTTCTTTGGTGGTTGCCCTCGTTGGTTTTGTATCATTTGTAGGCTACAGTCATCCCTCTGTGTGGACACTGATCGACAATTTTCGAAAAGACCAGGCTGTAGTGGCTACACAAATGATACAAAACCAACGAGGGCAACCACCAAAGAAGCGGGTGAAGAGGGTGACTCAGCAGATGCAGAACCGCCTTCGGAATCTGTGCCAGGGGTATGCTGCAGGAAGTCAGTGTCTTCCTGACTTTCTAAATGCAGTTGGCCACACCATTAGACTGGACCGGTAAAAGATCATTACTATATATTGATGGGAGAAATTTGTATTGAATTTTATAATTATTAAAAACTAAAATATGAAAGTTTGGATATTGTTTGTGTATTATTGCTGTAATAAACCTAAATATAACTAAAAAAAATCCTGTATATTGTTTTTTATCAAGTTCAAGAAAAGTAAAAAAAAAAAATCTTTGGTGAGCAAGTGTCCTATTTGTCACTTCTCCGGTGAGCGATTGTCCGGTGAGCAATTATCCGGTGAGCAACTGTCCTACACCCACACTATTCATACCACGTCATTCACGTTGAATTACCAATTAATAAAGAAAAATAAGATGGGATACACAAAAATGTTAACAATTTCTAGAGGTTACAACTTAGCACGATACAATATCATATATAAGAAAAAATATTAATCGTGTAAACAAGAGCATCACCATCTTAGTCTAAAAATACACGACCGAAATACTCGCAAACATACATGGCCCGTGAATGGGAAAGAAGAATATCATGAAGTTGCTAATTATTCTTGACAATGATGAAAATTAATGAAGTCACCCTAACGTTCAGTGCAAACAAAATTATATTTTGTCGACATTTCCTTTTAATTTCTTTGATTAAATTAATTTTGACAAGTTAATATTTAATTTCATTCCACCTAACTGCATTTTTTTATTCACCTTAATCACTCGTATTTAAAAAGAGGGTATAATTTCCAATTATATTTCGATTACGCATGGCAATTTTGGCGGGAGAATGCGTCACTGATATTCATTTATACCCATTACTAACGATGTTATCATATACGAAAAATCCTAATAATTTGGTTAAATATAGGAACAACACGAAGAATGCAGTAATAGACATTTGGGCAGAAAGCCGAGGGAAAATCTATTTAAAAAATCAATACAGTTCGCCTTTAACTGTTTTCGTTCGACAGACGAAAGGTGATATGCAAAAATGGCCGCTACTTCAGTCAAGCTGATACAAACTTGTTGCTTAGCAACACAGGAAAACAAAATCGCATCGCGCCTTTGTATGATAGGACTCTGGTCTGAGTATAATTTCATCCTAAGTTGTATATGATAATATAACCTAACGTTTGCAAAAAAAAAAAAAAAAAAAAAAAAAAAAAAAAAAAAAGCAGATATATAAAAAATAAACAAACTTAACATAAACAATGGAACGTCAATAATTATTTAGATAACTGAATCCAATACATGAGATTTGGCCAAATAAATGCGTTTGAATATAATGATAATAATAATAATAATGAAAATAATAATAATAACTTCCCCCTTAGAAGGGAGGTAGCCAAAAACAAAGGCATGAAATCCACTCTCACCCATTCCATCCCCACATACTCCACCCACGTTTACCCCTCTCCCTCCCTCTTATCTTGGATCCTCCTGGATGACGGGTCATCTCTGCATCTCAGGGATGGTGATGATAATAATAATAATAGTAATAATGATAATAATAATAGTAATAATGATAATGATAATAATAATGATAATAATAATAATGATAATAATGATGATAATAATAATAATTACAGTACAAGAGACAGAGATACAGACAGACAGCTCTTCCACTGCCTTGCCTAGCAACTAACACTTAGGTGTTTATTTCGACCGTCTTAGGTCAGCTGGGGGTCAACCCAGGTCAGTCAGTCAGCTGCAAGGTCACTCCCAGGTCGGATCACTCCCCTCAGTTTGTTGGGATTAGTTTTATTCATTTTCATTAAAAAATAAAATTCATAATGTAATACAATATAGTTTAACAAAATATAGTGATATAATACAAAAAAATGAAAATTACTACTCAAGTAAATATGAATCAAGAAAAAAATAATATAATAAAAATAAGTATGTTAGATCGTATAAACTTATTACTGAAATAGATAGAAATAATTAAAATAAAATTAAAAATAAAGATAAAGAATCCTAAATCGTAAGTGAAATAAGAATTTGGCTAAATTGTTTTTTATGATTTCTTAAATGTCACTGACTTCCTGCAGTTGATCGAGGCATATCCGGACAAAACACGAATATACGAGTATACATACTAATTACCCGTGATGTTTGTGATGTGATGTGGTGTGCTGGTGGTAATGATGCTGATGCTGATAATGATAATCATGATGATGATTGTGGTGGTGGTATTGGTGATGATGGTGTTGGTGTTTATGATGATGACGATGATGATGGTGGTGGCATTGGTGATGATGATGGTGTTGGTGATAATGATAATGATGGTGATGATGATGATAATGGGATGATGTTGATGATAATGTGTTGGTGTTGCTGATAATGATGGTGTTGTAGTTGTTTTTGTTCTTGTTGTTGATGATGATGATGATAGTGGTGCTGGTGATGATGACGGCGAAGTTGATAATTATGATGATGGTGATGTGGTGATGGAGGGAGTGGGAGAGCGGAGGGAGGGAGACCCCGGGCTGAAACAGGCTGCGACCGACCGTAACCCCCGTCCAACGAAAGCAATAGTCTCGCCAAAAATGTGTTGATCAGAGAGAGAGAGAGAGAGAAAGAGAGAATTACATTGGGTTTTATATGCATGAATCGCGTTTGTTTGTTTGTGTTTGTGTGTGTGTGTGTTTGCCTAACTGTATCATGCGTGCAATAAACAACGCTCGTGGGTTCCTGTCTCTCATTCTCTAATTTAACACGCATAATGAATGAGCGCGGGCGTATGTGTGTGTGCGCACGTGTAATAATAATCATCATCAATGATCAATTGGGGCATACGCCAGGAGTCGCGTCGCTTCACTCGTATAACCGGATTATCAAATTAACCGCGATACGGAGATACACTGACAATTTGTTTAAATTTTAGAAATATTACGTGTGTGTTGTGTGTGTGTGTGCGCGCGCATGCAACGACGTTGTCACCAGTTAGGTTTCCCTATGTGCCCGTGATCCAAGTGACCTCGGGTCAAGTAAGGTCAGGTCAAACCGTCTGAAAGGTCAGAGGTCACATGGGCATAGCTTCAGTAAAAAGCACGCGCGCGCGCACACGCACACACACACACACACACACACATATAAACACACACACACCAGGTTCGAATCCTGCCCAGGGCTGAAATTATTTCAGTATCGCTGCGCTTCGAGTCGTTACTCCAACTCACGTGGGCGGGGAGTTGGGTGTGTGTATGCGTGTAAGGTCATAGCATTACCCATAGATCGGTCATACGAGCTCTGAGCTCTCTTCCGGGAGGGAAATAGCTGTCGATCACGAGTCCAACACGTGATCCAAAGACCAAGTGAATACACACAGAGTGGTGGGTGTCTGGAACAAACTGGACGAAACAATATTAGGTGCAAACACCATACATGAATCTAATAACAAACTAGTTGTTGCGAGATACAAAGACGAGACACCACAAGCATAGTTCTCCTTCCCGTAGAATACAACTAGGTAAACACACACACACACACACACACACACCAAGACCAAGGTGAAAGACCAAGGTGAATACACACACACACACATCGTGGGCGGGAAGTTGTGTGTGTGTGTGTGTCATAGCATTACCCATAGATCGGTCATACGAGCTCTGAGCTCTCTTCCGGGAGGGAAATAGCTGTCGATCACAAGTTCAGCACGTGATCCAAAGACCGAGGTGGATACACAGAGCGTAGGAGAAACACGATAATAAGATTTAATTTAAAAGAAATTAAAGTGGCGAAGGAGGGGAGTGTGTTAGCTTAGGAAATAATGAAAATAAAATAAATTATTAGATGAAATAATTATAACAATATCAAAAATGATAATGATAATAACAAAAATCGTAATATTCTTGGAGTACTCTTCCCTCTAATGATTTTTTTGTTAAATTGGATAACCGCTGACGTTCTGGCGATCCGTGTGTGTACGGAATCAAACACAGGTGGAAAATTCCTTTTCCTAGATGTCCTCGTTGACATTAAGAAGACCAATATTAAAACCTCCGTTTTCACAAAGGACATTAATAACGGAACTGTTATGAACGCAAGGTGTGAATGCAAAAGCATACATACATACATATACCAAGGCTTTTTCCCCCTTCCAAGGGAGGTAGCCAAAAAGGGAAAGGCATAAAAACACTCCCACCCATTTCATCCCTAAATACACTCCACACCCCTCCCACCCTTCCTCTCATCTGAGCACCTCCTGGATGACGGGTCATCCCTGCACCCTGCCCACCGCCCTGGGTCAGAAGCAGTGTCGCAAGACACAGTACATCCACAGCAAGGCCGCTTCATTTAATCGGCGACCCCCCCTCTCCGTCCCCCTTTGCATATAAGGAGAGGACGGGGAGAAATCCCTTCGGGCTGCGTCAAAAATTACTCACACATACTACCCCACCCCCCACCCCCCCGCCCATTCCTCCTCATGCAGTCACAACATCATCCATATACAACCATTCTCCACTCACCTCTGTCTTCCGTCCTCTCCCTTCCTTCCTCAACAGACATTCCCCTCTTCCCCAAAGCCCCCTTCACCCCATCCATCCACCTCATCCTAGGACGTCCCCTCATGTTCACTCCCTCCACATCTGCCTTCCATACCTCTTTTACTAGTCTTTCTTCACTCATTCTTTCCATGTGTCCAAACCATCCTAATATTCTTTCATCAACCCTATCTCCCAAATCCTTTTTCACCCCTGTTCTCCTCCTCACTTCCTCATTTCTCACTCTATCTAGCCTAGTAACCCCCACCATACTTCTCAGACACCTCATCTCAAACACATTCAAACTCCTTCTCTCTTCTTCTCTTATGTTCCACGTTTCTGCCCCATACAGTGCTGTTGGCACAATCACTCCTTCATACAGTCTCCTCTTCGCATCCATTCCCAAATGTCTATTCCTCATTACACTCTTTAAACCACCAAGGCATTTACTCGCTTCTCTCAATCTACATTCTACCTCCACCTTCACTCCACCTTTTCCTGCTACACTTGCACCCAAGTATCTAAAACTATCCACTTCCTCCAGTCGCTCTCCCTTAATGTTCACTTCCAGTCTACTGCTACTTTCACCCCTTGTACATCTCATCACCTTACTTTTACCCACATTTATCTTTAGCTTTCTTCTATCACATACTCTCCCAAACTCTGCCACCAGCTTCCTCAATCCCTCCTCTGACCCTGCCACAAGAGCAGTGTCGTCTGCAAACAACAGCTGGCTCACCTCCCACTTTTCTCCATTTTCTTTAACCATCTCCAATCCCTGACTCACTACCCTAGCATTCACCTCTCGCACCACCCCATCCATGTATAAGTTGAACAGCCAGGGCGACATAACGCATCCTTGACGAAGTCCCACCTTTACTTCAAACCACTCACTCTCTCCATTTCCAATCCTAACACATGCTCTACTACTCACATAAAAACTCTTGACAGCTCCCAAAAGCTTTCCTCCTATCCCATAAATCTGCATAACCTCCCACAGTGCCTTTCTGTCTACCCTATCATAAGCCTTTTCCAGATCCATAAAAGCCCAAAAAACATCCTTCCCCTTTCCTATAGCTTTCTCACATATCTGTCTTACCACAAAGATCTGATCTACACAACCTCTACCCGTCCTAAATCCACACTGTTCCTCACCAATTACTCCTTCTGTTCCTCTCCTAATCCTCTCAATTAAGATTCTCCCATAAGCCTTCCCTACTACACTCAACAGGCTAATCCCTCTGAAATTACTACATTCACACTTGTCCCCTTTTCCCTTGTACAGAGGAACTATACAGGCGCTACTCCAGTCCTCCGGTACTCTACCCTCTCTCCAGCAAACATTAAATAATCTCACCAACCAGTCCACCATCACTGAACCTCCCTTTTTCAGACATTCTGCATGACATCCATCCAGACCAGGTGCCTTACCTGCTTTCATCATCTTTACAACTGCCTTCACCTCATCCTTCCTTATTTCTCCTCCATTCTCCTCACTCATCACTCTCATTTTCTTCGTATTTCCCACTGCAGCTATCTTTCCCTCCCTATCCTCCTTCACATTCAGCAACTCCCTAAAATATTCTGCCCATCTTCCCCTCACTGCCGTCTCTTCCATTATCAACTCTCCATCTGTACCTTTTACCTTTTCTTCCCTACTTGATTCGCCTCCTCTTCCTCTCTTAATTTCTTTCCAAAACATCTTTTTATTACTTTCAAAATTTTCTGTCATACTCCTACCCCATTTCACATCTGCTCTCCTCTTTGCCTCCTTTACCTTTACTTCTCTTTTCTTTTCTTTGTACGTCTCATATGACTCCCCTGTCCTCTTTTGTAACCAATCTGTGAATGCTCGCTTCTTCTCTTCTACAACCTTCTTTGTTTCCTCATCCCACCATTCACTACCCTTTCTTCTATTTCCCCCTGTCCTTCTTGTTCCACACACCATCCTTGCACACTTTAAGACTCCCTCCTTGAACCATCCCCATTCCTCCTCCACACCCATCTCTGCTCTATCCTTAACTCCCTCCCACTCCTCCTTCAGCTTCTTTTCGTACTCCTTCTCCTTTTCCTTTTCATTCAAGGAGTTCACTCTAAGAACCTCCCTACCTTTTGTCCCTTTCCTCCTTCTCCATCTACCCTCCACTCTCAACTTACCTTCCACCACCCCGTCTGGGGTATTGGCTGCTTGTTATTGTGGCAAAGTAGCATGCAGTCGATACTTTAGGGTCTATATGGGGCGCCCCTACGGACCAGAGCCACACATCATTTTGTCTATGATAGAAGAAATTCTGTTCATAGAGAAATGATGACACTTTTATACTACGACTGTCCCTCCGTTATGCTGTCCCCCAACCCCTTGTTGCTGTCCTGTACCATTTCTCTGAGTATTCTCTTTCTGATTGGGGGAATTCCCTGTGGTGGGGGAAAAGAATACTGCCACCAAGTTTTCCCACTTGGATCGTAAGAGGCGAGAAGAAAGGGACGGGGAGAGGGACTAGGCATCCTTCTCCCTGTAGCCCCAAGGGGCAATTACCTAAAATGAAAAGAATGCAAAAGCAATTACAAGAAAGTGATGTTGCTGTTTTTGCCCAAAAGAGCCATTACACACTTGGCAAGACACAATAAACGCATCAAGCAATTCTTAAGCCAAGAATGCAATTATGGTACTCCCCGTTCAACTGAGAGATTCCTTGAAGATTCATCAAAACAAAACGACAATGTCGATGTTATCAGCATCTATTATAAGATGTTTTACAATGAACACAGCAAAGAGGAGGAAAAGGCTTATCGCCTAATAGTTAATGACGGAGTTACCCGAACCCACAATTTTAAAATAAACTTTATCTGCTTTTACAGATCAAATAAAACCGCGTCGCTCATTATGAGGAACAACGCAGCTAACCCCAGAGAACAAAGTGAAAGCAATGCAGTGTATAAACATACACGTCAGACAGGGAATCGTGCATAACTTCAAAATACTTCCATTAGATTCACCAGATTTGAGACAATACTTCCATCATTTACAGAGCAAATAATCACCGCAGACTACAAATAGCAGAAGCCACTTTTAAATGCACAGCAGAATCAATTATTACTCCCCCACCCAAAAAAACAAAAAAAAAAAAAAACGGACAAGAACCCAACCGTAACAAACTGGTTCACCTCAGTTACGGACATTAGATCACAAACCACACTCGGTGAGGTCACTCCACACATGAACACATAAACTCAGGTCATTAAAATGATTACTATTCCCACCCAGGTGAAGAAGAGGTAAGAGACATTGAAATCTGCAGATTCTGGTGACCAGATGCATATTGGAGACTTCTGTTCCACATTGAACAACGAGGAAAAAATATAATAAAATAAAGAAGTTTATTTTTCCAAGTGGTCTACTTTGCATAAGTGAACACACGTACCTGTGTTCTTATTAGCATTCTGATTAATGTACGGGAGCCATTTATAAACCATGACGTCTTTTGAAATACAGTTTAAAAAATCTTAGTTTTTCCATGTGAGAGTTGATACAAATATTTATTCTTGCATGTGAATTGTTACATAAGGATAACAATGTGTCCCTTAGACCATATGAATGGAAATTAAATGCATTTGTGTGCAAATGGGCATGTGTGTGTATATTACAGGTCATTACATGTTATAGAAGAATTCGGTTAACTTTTATTGACCCTATGATAGTTTATCAAAACATGCATTCATACCCTATTGTCTATCAGCCATTTTGTTTAACTTATAGATCCAATTTCACAACCGATCGCAACTGATGATAATAATGTCACTTTCCATAGTTCGATCAACTTGACTCAGCGGTCTGTACAAACCTCGCTTATATAATAACTTTATACTGTACTGCAGCTCAAAAATCATGCAAATTGCATGTTGAAATATAATGAATAACATACTATCTTTTAATTTTATTTGCTTGTAAAGTTATTATTTTGAAACAAATTATAACAACCTATTTCTATAAAACGGGGTTTAGTTTCACCCCGAGTTGAGTATGACGTTCGATACGCGAGAAAATTTCTTACAAATTACTGAAATTAAGACAGAATTTTTTTATATTTCATGTTTAAATATATAAAGAGTGTATAAATATATTATTCTAATTCATTATATAGAAATAATAGTCCAAAGCGAAAGGGTAAAATAAATTCATTCGTCAAAGTATGTTTCGAAATTCACCAAAACACTAGTGAACACAACAGTTGGTAGCTTACAAAGAGGGACGGCGAAATGGGAGAGTAGCACCTTATTCTGAGACGTTTATGCAAAGTTTAGCATCCAGCGTTGGCGTGGTAACCTCCGGAGTGGGTGTGGTAACATCAGGCGTACGTGCGGGTATAGCAGGACTCATGAATCTAGCTGCGCAAGGTGTAGACCCCTCCTCAGGTGGAGGGGTATTCTCCGTCAATTTCAACCAAGACTTTTCGTGAGTATTGTTGTAGTTCATATTCGTGTGACAGTATTATAATGTTTTTGCAACGCGGTATTACTACAACGTTCTAAATTTTAAATTGGAGAAGTTTGATTGGTATTTGTTACCATAACGAAGAATATGAAAGGATTTATCTTATTTGTTTTTTTGAAAGATGACAGATGTGGACTTCACTTAAGATTTCTTTCCTAAGGACTTTACTGATATTGTGTGCAAAAGTCTATCCATTGAAGAAGTAATTAGTAACAGTAAAAGTTTATGCGAATATGTATAGATATGTAGAGGGCACAAATATGCTAGATAATTCTAATTATCAAATATCTTCTTTTCATTTAAAGTAGGAATATAGTTGTGAAAATAAATACTAGAATTGTGCAAGCATGGATATTTAACATGAAACTAATGTTATCCAATAGCTCCTAACCTAATATAACTTTATTTAAACATTTAATAGAAAAAATAGATTAGTGCAAAAAAGAAATATCTTAACTTGCCTAGAAACTTGAGAAGCACTAAAAAAGTAAAAGGTATTATACTATTGAGCATACACAGTTACACTCACTTTGGTACACTTTGATGACTTCTGTCAGTGATCGACGCAGCTAGACTGGGGTCCCACTGTGACCAGGCAACTCCCTCACATCAATGGTCCAATCGATTAGTCAGTTGGCGTTGGGGCTGGTGTATCCTGGTGTTGGTGGCTGGTCTGGTATTTTGGCCAACCATATATCCAGATGTTTTTTGAAGGTGTCTGTAGACACCCCTGTTATGTTTCTCAGTGTGGACGGGATGCAGTTAAACAATCTTGGCCCACTGAACGAGAAGCTGTTGTGTATTCTGGACTTGATGCTCAGTGTTGATCCAGGAGTAGTCCTCACATAGCACAACCTCCCTCTTCTTAGGTGGACTGTTTCTTGAATACAGGTGTTGGGCACCCTCTTTTCTAACACCTTCCAGGTGTAAATGATAATATAGCATTCCCTGCAACAGCTGCAACTCCTTCAGCCTCTCCCAGTAATTCAGTTCCTGGAGCCCATGTATTTTGCTAGTGAAAGTCCTTTGGGGCCCTTCAATCTCAATAATTTCTGATATTTTCTGGGGAGACCAAAGTTGGCAGCAGTATTCTAGGTGTGGTAGAACTAATGATTTCCACAGGGTTAGCATACACCTTGGACTTCTTGTCTGGAAGGTACGTAGGATCCACCCTGATAGATGCCTTGCTTTTAATGTTGATCCTACCTGTCTACAGGATTTGCTGGCCCTCTCCCTGTATTAAACTGTGAAATTAATTAGCAACAAATTATTTTATAATTAGACAAGGTAACTTGAATTATTGATGACTAAGTTGTTGGCAATTTATTTTTTTAGCATGAAAGGTATGGGAGCAAATTATATTACTTGTACTTGTGTATATACTGCATACTGGACACAGGTGCATTAGACCTCTATGTCCACATTTTCAGTATCAACTTGAAAGTCAGACCCACCATATTCCAGGGGTGCCTTTATTTTTCATGGATTCCTCTGCGTGTTTTGGGATCATAACATACATGAGTGGTTATATGGATAATTACTTTTTCATACGTGAGTTGTCTTCTTGAATTTGACTATCCCTGTCTGGCTACTTGAATTGCTGATTGTTGAATGTTTTTTCTGGCACAGAGGTAATGTGCAATATGGGATATATTAATACCCTTTCTCATCCCTACTTGCTGCATATGCTATATACGATTACAGAGTCATATCTACTACATTGGATACTACTATTGTAGTTATCATTATTAGCAGTACTTAACCACTGTATTATTTTAGTTGTGCACACCTATGCGATATAGCATTAGAAAATAAAATATTTTGTTAATTATAATCTATGAACGTAATATGCAATTTTCTTGGCGGACATAAGAAACCTTGCTACAAGCATATCTAACAAATGAAGCCACAAAGATACAGTCCAGGCACCATGTTCTCTCTCCAGTCCAGTCACTGTCAGTTAGATGATGGCTTTCACATTATGGACTGGGTGTTCTCCAACTCCAGGTGATATTAATAAGCACTGTTACAAAGACAATAGGGCTTCCTTGGACTTTTTGAGAGAACATGGGGTTCCGTCGTTGTCTATTAATTGCCCGAGGTACAATAATAATCATGTCCTCAGCATCTGAAGACGAGGACCTGGATGATCTTTAGAATTTGAGGTACTTAATTATTGAATATAGGTTACAGTGTTTCGGAAGAAAGTCAAGCATAAATACACATGGGAGAGGGTGGTGGAGGGAAGGGTGGTAGATAGAGCGCTAATGGATTATGTAGTGGTAAATAGGATTATGAAAGGAAGAGTTAAGGATGTACATGTGCTAAGGGGAGAGGGTGGGGGAATATCAGATCATTTTTTGGTGGAAGGTAAGTTGAAAGTGGAGGATAGATGGAGGAAGAGGAAAGGGACAAAAGTAGGGAGGTTCCTAGAGTGAACTCTTTGAAGGAGAAGGAGTACGGAAAGAAGCTGAAGGAGGAGTGGGAGGGAGTAAAGGGTAGAGTAGAGCTGGGTGTGGAGGAGGAATGGGGATGGTTCAAGGAGGGAGTCATAAAGTGTGCAAGGATGGTGTGTGGAACAAGAAGGACAGGGGGAAATAGAAGAAAGGGTAGTGAATGGTGGGATGAGGAAACAAAGAAGGTTGTAGAAGAGAAGAAGCGAGCTTTCACAGATTGGTTACAAAATGGGACGAGGGAGTCATATGAGAGGTACAAAGAAAAGAAAAGAGAAGTAAAGCAAAAGGTAAAGGTTGCAAAGAGGAGAGCAGATGTGAAATGGGGTAAGAGTTTGACAGAAAATTTTGAAAGTAATAAAAAGATGTTCTGGAAAGAAATTAAGAGAGGAAGAGGAGGCGAATCAAGTAGAGAAGAAAAGGTAAAAGGTGCAGATGGAGAGATGATAATGGAAGAGAAGGCAGTAAGGGGAAGATGGGCAGAATATTTTAGGGAGTTGCTAAATGTGAAGGAGGATAGGGAAGAAAAGATTGCTGCAGTGGGAAGTGCGAAGTAAATGAGAGTGATGAATGAGGAGAATGGAGGAGAAATAAGGAAGGATGAGGTGAAGGCAGTTGTTAAGATGATGAAAGCAGGTAAGGCACCTGGTCTGGATGGATGCCATGCGGAATGTCTGAAAAAGGGAGGTACAGTGATGGTGGACTGGTTGGTGAGGTTATTTAATGTTTGCTGGAGAGAGGGTAGAGTGCCGGAGGACTGGAGGAGTGCCTGTATAGTTCCTCTTTACAAGGGAAAAGGGGACAAGTGTGAATGTAGTAGTTTTAGAGGGATTAGCTTGTTGAGTGTAGTTGGGAAGGCTTATGGGAGGATCTTGATTGAGAGGAACAGAAGGAGTAATTGGTGAGGAACAGTGTGGATTTAGGACAGGTAGAGGTTGTGTAGATCAGATCTTTGTGGTAAGACAGATATGTGAGAAAGCTATAGGAAAGGGGAAGGATGTTTTTTGGGCTTTTATGGATCTGGAAAAGGCTTATGATAGGGTAGACAGAAAGGCACTGTGGGAGGTTATGCAGATATACGGGATAGGAGGAAAGCTTCTGGGAGCTGTCAAGAGTTTTTATGAGAATAGTAGAGCTTGTGTCAGGATTGGAAATGGAGAGAGTGAGTGGTTCGAGGTAAAGGTGGGACTTCGTCAAGGATGCGTTATATCGCCCTGGCTGTTCAACTTGTACATGGATGGGGTGGTGCGAGAGCTAAATGCAAGGGATTGGAGATGGTTAAAGAAAATGGAGAAAAGTGGGAGGTGAGCCAGCTGTTGTTTGCGGACGACACTGCGCTTGTGGCAGGATCGGAGGAGGGATTGAGGAAGTTGGTGGCAGAGTTTGGGAGAGTATGTGATAGAAGAAAGCTAAAGATAAATGTGGGTAAAAGTAAGGTGATGAGATGTACAAGGGGTGAAAGTGGCAGTAGACTGGAAGTGAGCATTAAGGGAGAGCGACTGGAGGAAGTAGATAGTTTTAGATACTTGGGTGCAAATGTGGCAGGGAAAGGTGGAGTGAAAGTGGAGGTAGAATGTAGATTGAGAGAAGCGAGTAAATGCCTTGGTGGATTAAAGAGTGTAATGAGGAATAGACATTTGGGAATGGATGCTAAGAGGAGACTGTATGAAGGAGTGATTGTGCCAACAGCACTGTATGGGGCAGAAACATGGAACATAAGAGAAGAAGAGAGAAGGAGTTTGAATGTGTTTGAGATGAGGTGTCTGAGAAGTATGATGGGGGTTACTAGGCTAGATAGAGTGAGAAGTGAGGAGGAGAACAGGGGTGGAAAAGGAGCTGGGAGATAGGGTTGATGAAAGAATATTAGGATGGTTTGGACACATGGAAAGAATGAGTGAAGAAAGACTAGTAAAAGAGGTGTGGAAGGCAGATGTGGAGGGAGTGAACATGAGGGGACGTCCTAGGATGAGGTGGATGAATGGGGTGAAGCGGGCTTTGAGGAAGATGGGAATGTCTGTTGAGGAAGGACGGGAGAGGACAGAAGACAGGGGTGAATGGAGAATGGTTGTATATGGATGATGTGATTGCATGAGGTGGAATGGGTGGGTGGATGGGGGGTGAGGTAGTATGTGTGAGCAAAATTTGACGCAGCCCAAAGGGATTTCTCCCCGTGCTCTCATTTTATGCAATGGGGGGATGGAGAGGGGGTGTCGCCGATTTAATGAAGCGGCCTTGCTGTGGATGTGCTGTGTCTTGCGACACTGCTTCTGACCCAGGGCAGTGGACAAGGTGCAGGGATGACCCGTCATTCAGGAGGTGCTAAGATAAGAGGGAGGGTGGAGGGGTGTGGAGTGTATTCAGGGATGGAATGGGTGGGAATGATTTTATGCCTTTTTCTTTTTGGCTACCCCCCTTGTAAGGGGGAAAAAGCCTTGGTATATGTATGTATGTATGTAGGTTAGGTTAGAATAGATGAATTTATCATCCTTTCATTTCTTTGACCTCTATCTATCAAAACAAATGTGGGGTATCATTCAATCACCGCAAATTTTTTTAATAAATCTGTTTTAGCAACTTTTTTGTTATAAATTTCTGCCAAGGAAATTACATATTACATTGATGTATTATAATTTACAAAATTAATTAATTTTCTATTGCTATATTGTGTAGGCGTGCAGTTCTAAAAATTTACCCTTAACCACTTTGGTTTGGTGACGCCTAATAGGTGTCATGAGGTGCGAGTAGGTACACACAGGCATCTTGATTATATAATTTTTTTTGTAGTTGTACATGAGTTACCCCTGATTCTGTGAACTAGTTTGATCACATTTTCTGTTTATTATTACATACATATACCAAGGCCTTTTCCCCCTTTCAAGGGAGGTAGCCAAAAAGAAAAAGGTATAAAATCATTCCCACTCATTCCATCCCTAAATACACTCCACTCCCCTCCACCCATTCCATCCCTAAATACACTCCACTCCGCTCCACCCTCCCTCTTATCTTAGCACCTCCTGGATGATGGGTCATCCCTGCACCTTGTCCACTGCCCTGGGTCAGAAATAGTGTCACAAGTCACAGCACATCCCCAGCAAGGCCGCTTCATTAAATCGTCGTCCCCCCCTCTCCATCCCCCCATGCATAAAAGGAGAAGACGGGGAGAAATCCCTTCAGGCTGCGTCAAATTTTGCTCACACATACTACCTCACCCCTCATCCCCCCACCCATTCCACCTCATGCATTACATCATCATCCATATACAACCATTCTCCATTTACCCGTCTTCTGTCCTCTTCAGTCCTTCCTCAACAGAAATTCCCCTCTTCCCCAAAGCCCCCTTCACCCCATCCATCCATCTCCTCCGAGGACGTCCCCTCATGTTCACTCCCTCCACATTTGCCTTCCATACCTCTTTTACTAGTCTTTCTTCACTCATTCTTTCCATGTGTCCAAACCATCCTAATACTCTTTCATCCACCCTATCTCCCAACTCCCAGTGACTTTGTCTTATAATGAGAGTAGTGTGATGCATCATTCATACAGCAGCTAATGATTTGCACAAATTTGACTTGTACTGAAGTGGCTACTTGGGGGTCATTAGTGTCAGTAGGTAGGAAGGTGAGTGAGGAGGCTTTTTGAATTACATATGAAGAGGTTTGGGTACTAGAAGATGTTTCTTACACTCTCACATGTATGATTAGAGGTATGCAAGGGGTGGTGAATGGAAGTGGAATGGGTGGGAATGCAATTGGTAGGAGTGGTTATAAGAATTTTGACTAGGCTACCTCCCTGGCAAGGGGAAAAAATCTTGGTATATACTATAGATAGGCAAAATTAGTTATGCTTTGTCCTCACCCCTATATTTTACTTGATTTTTCATTTTCCTCTCCACTATTGTGCAGTGTTAAATATAGGATTGCACAACCCAGCAACAAGGTATATCTTGGACAAAGCCATATTAAAGAAAACAGAATGCTAAAAGGACTTGGAAGTGTTGGTGAGTCTGAGCCTTAATTGAATCTAGGAAATGGTGCATTGTTACAAGGGATAAAACTAGCATGGCAGTAAGATTTATTACTAGGATGGTTTCAAACAAAAGTGGTGATGTAATCATTAATTTCTCTTTAGTGATAGTTGGACCCATCCTTGACTGTGTTAGTCTTGATCTCCATCCTAAAGGATGGATATTAATTCACTAAAATCAGTAGCTATAGAGGAGAATAACCAAAATGATATAAAGCCTTAGAGAATCTCCATATGGAGACAGGCTCGGGTGCCATTACTTACACTGGAAAGACGAGGAATGTGGAATGATCTAATATTAGTCAAATGGGATAAGGACAATAACAATGATGATGCATTCAGGGTCATCTGCTTTCTACCTAGAATGTTGGTGGGAGGGAGGGGTCATTTGCAATTCCAATTTCTTTCTATGTATATATATACCAAGGGCTTCTTCCTCTTATAAAGCTGGTAGCGAAGTCAAAGGCACACAACCACTCCCACTCGTTCCACTCTTGTCTTTGCTCCTCACCTCTTAAATCTGTTCTGTACCACTTCTTTCAGTATACATTTTCTTTTTTGCCTCTTGTCACAGTTTCCCATGCTGCTTGTAAAAGGAGGTTAGAGGGTTAAAGTGGGACGGAGTGTTGAGACTAGGCATTCTGCTCTCAGTAAAGTTATTCTGCGAGAATTTATTTGATTTGTACATTTTTTGTGAGGGAGAAACAATGGAATACATTAGCTACAGATTTCTGCTCATCACAAAAAAAATAAGTGCTCGCTGGTTGAGTGGGTTAGAGCATTGTTACTTGCAGTGGAGCTCAAGGTGACGGCAGGTTGAACTGTACCACGAGTAAGTTGAACCAAGGGCATGGTTAGTTAAATTCCACACTGCAAGGTCCTATTTAAGGGGGGCTGTCTAACCATTGTAACCTAACCTAAACTGTTTAATCTGACCAACCTTACCCTAGTGGTGCTGTTGTCACATCTACTTCCCAGTCCAAAGACCCTAGCACGCCTCAAAATTACAGGTGGGAAGAGAAGGGATTATAACTCGGATGGCTCATGGTGGGGGGGGGGTAAGCTTGCAAAGCAATATAATCAGACAAAATTAATTATAAAGATATAGATCACAATTTCAATTAGTGCTTTAATATCTTCATGTGCAAACTTCATAAGTGTACTGCATGGCCTAGATGTGAACATCACATTATATACACTCACAATATGTTGTTGAATTGAATTTTTTTGTCGCTATTAAAGGTTTTATTGGGGGTGAACCTTCTCTTTTCTGCATGGAACATTCTTTCCATCTAAGGATGATTGACCTTTATTGTGGCAGATCACTGGAGACTGAAGCAGCTCGCATACCAGCACAACTTTCTTTAGAATTCCTGACATCGAGGTAACTGAGACTACATTCACTTTGGTGTGAAGGGTTCTAAAGAAACCTGTCTTGCAATGCAATTGGTTGCATTGGTGTGCAAGCTGCCTTAGATGTAGTTCCTATTTAAGTAAAGGAAGTGAGGTGTTGGTAATATCATTACCAAGGGCTGCATATACTATGTCACTAGATGCACAAGTCTCCATCACTGTGAAACTAAACTTATATGTACGAGAAAATGCCCTAAAGAAAGCCTATTCAATGGCACACAGCTGGTATATTGAGGTGGAGGAGAAAGAGCTGTGGCATCTATATAGTGGTAGATCATTCGCTAAATCTGTTGCCCATGGCGTGTCTTTCAGAAGACTTGTGGCCTCTAGGACATTAGGAACAGCCCCTGGACAGGACCATAAGTCGTATAGAAAAAATATTCCCACGGTTGCACCTGGATCAGTTTAAATTTGTGGCCTGGCCTATTCTGTATTGATACTGTCTTTATGTTGGATGGAGCATAGGCATGCTAATGTGGTTCTTGTCAGGTGTTGGAGGGTTTTCTCTGGAGCTTATGTCTGGGGGTGGTTGCTAGAGTAATGAATCTTTCTTCAGGGGCTTGTAAAGTTGTATACATCTGTGTTTTATGCAGGATGGGTGGTTAAGTTATTATAGATGTTCGAGTAGTGTGCTGCTGGAGTAGTTTTTTGTTGCACTCTGTTGGTGGTGCTTTCAAGATGTGTGGAGTTTAGGGTCCTTTTCTTATGATGTTCTCTTAGGGGCATTTTGGTTTCTGTATTTACATGTCCAGTAAGGGTGCTATTGGTCCATCCTGTTATTTTTATAGTTGTGACATACAGCATGTTACAATTAGAAAGAGTGAATGGTTTGAGGTAAAGGTGGGAATGTGTCGAGCATGTATCATGTCGCCATGGCTGTTCAGTGTGTACGTGGATGGGATGGTGCGGGAGGTAAATATGAGTGGAATGGGCAGAGGATTGAAGGTGAGCCAGTTGTTTGCTCAATACTGTGCTTGTGGCAGGGTTAGAGGGGGGGGTTGAGGGAGCTAGTGATGAAGTTTGGGAAGGTTGGTGGTAGGGGAAAGTTGAGGAGAGGATGGTAGAGAGTTAGAAGTAAACCTTAAAGGAGGGAGGCTGGAGGAAGTGGGTAGCTTTAGGTATTTGGGGTCGCGTGTGGCAGGAAAGGGAGGAGTGGTGGGGGAAAATTGAAGATTGAGAAAAGTAAGTAAATGCCTTGGGATTAAAGAGTATTAAGAAATAGGCATTTGGGAATGGATGCAAGGAGGAGGTTATATGAAGGAATGATTGTGCCAATAGCACTGTATGTGACAGACTTGTGCTTTAAGAGAGGCAGATAGGAGAATTTTGAATGGGTTTCGAGATAAAATGTCTGAGAAGTATGGTAGGGGTTACATGGTTGGATAGCGAGAAATGAGGAGGCAAGTAGAAGAGCTGGGGTGGAAAATGAGAATAGCTAATGCTGATAAGAGTATTGGGATGGTTTGGACATGTGGAAAGAATGAGTGGAGAAAGATTAGCAAATGGTGTGTATGGAGTGAATTTGAGGGGATGGCTAAGGATGACATGGATGGATGCGGTGAAAGTGGCATTGAGCAAGAGGGGAATGTCTGTTGAGCAAGCCAGTAAGTAGGCAGGAGATAGGGTTGAGTGTAGAATGGCTATGTATAGATGATACTGTGATGCAGGGAAGGGAGTGGTTACGAGTGAATGGTATTTTGACACATCATGAGGGGATGGATAGGTGGTTGCTGTGTATGTGAAGCAGCATTGCTGTGTATGTGCTGTCTTACTGCATTGCTTCTGACTCGGCAGTGGGCGGGATGACCAGTCATCCATGAGAAGCTAAGATGAGAGGGAGTAGAATGGTGGCTGGGAGTGGAATGGGTGGGAGTAGGTATGTGCCTTTGACTTGGCTACCTCCCTGGTAAGGAGAAAGAAGCCCTTGGTATATAGATAGTGAATTAGATTATCACTTGATACTTCTATTGCTTTTTATCCTTGAAAATAAGGTTGAGTTAGTGTGTACAGAAACCCCTCCTATATCCGTACCATCGTTCATTATTACGTGATGTATGTGTATTGTGTACCACTAGTATTCCTTCACAAATGAAAATTTTGCACAAGGGGAGGTGATTTGACTTCATGAATCCAAACACACCCTAAATCTGGACACCTTGTGACCTGAATGAAATTGGAAAGCCAAAATAAATGCCATACGAGTACATGTACTTGAAAAAGCTGCAACGATAGAAACATCGTACTAATAAAGGCTCCATCCTCATGTGGTGTTTATTTTGATACCCTGCAGTCTGTTTAATTTGAATATGGGAGTTATTACAGTTTCAAAATCAAACCACTGCCAAAGGGTTAATGGTGTCAAGTAGGATTTTGCTCTACTAATTCTATTGTTTACACAAGTAACAAGAAATAAGGTCTAAACATTTTTTTTTTTTCTCCTTACAGATCTATAGGAGTTGGAACAAAAGTTGGATATAAACTTTTTTCACTCAATTCACTTGATAAGATAGAACAAATATGCGACAATGGTAAGTGTGATGATAATTTAGTTATAAATAATTTTCCTCTAGATATTTACCAAATCAGTTGGATCAGTAATATGTATTGTAGGATCATAATTTTAACGACTTGACTGGTTACCCCTTGTATAAAGGGAAAGACATCTTTTGGTATATAGATGGTGTGGCAGTAATGTATAGGAATTTGATCTGTACAAACTTGAACTAATATTCTTGTTTTGTAGACATGGAACCTCTTCTCTAAATGTAAATTTTTATATATATAGTTTTTGAAGTATGTTGAAATAGCAATTATCTTCAACCCATATAATACAGTTTTGAACCAATGTTGTCATGTTTTGAAGATGGCCTTCCAAATTTTATATAAACAACAAATTATTCATTGTGAATAATTTATATAGTCTCAAACCAATATAAAGTCGTGAGATGAAAAAAAAACTGTCATGGCAGTGCTGTTGAGGTTTCTACACATGTTTTATTTATTTTTTCTTCCATAATGTGACTTATAGTCCCATAGTGTATTCCAGTGTTATCAAAGAAGCTTACATTTTTCATTAAATTTGTCATGATAATAAGCCTTCCTAACAAGTTAACCAGTTTCATGGACTGGGAGCCCACGGCTTGCTCAACCAACATTGAAAGATTGAAGAGAAATGTTACAGTATTCAGGTCATTAATGTGGATAGATTGCATTGAGAGAAGATAGCTCTAAATTAAAAGTGGAAGGACTTCAAGAGTTCATGGAAGCAAATTAAGAAAGACCACATATCTAAAAGATGTGAAGAAATGGAGTTTTACATATAGATGCGGAATAGCTTGTGTGGTGTGGCTCAAACTCAAACCATACTAGAGTTCAAATTTAAATATGATAATTTGATATCAAGGACATAGATTAGGTTGGAACTGTACATGAGCTTGAAGTTAGGTATGATAAAAAATAGTTGGAGATGACCAAAAGAGCACTGCTCCCTCCCTGTATACTACAACTAGATGAATATATACAGAAGGCTTTCCCCCCCCCTTGTATAGGAGGTAGTCAAGTCAAGACACGTACCCACTCCTATTCACAATTAGGTAAATATAGCAGCTGGTCATGCTTGTTAATGATGAAATTTTTGCAGCAAACGAAGACACGTGCATTGTGGAACGACTCTTCTCCAGCAGCCTGGTGGCTGTTGTCAGCCTCTCATCACCACGCAAACTTAAAGTGTGCCACTTTAAGAAGAACTCAGAGATTTGCAACTATAGTTATCCAAATACAATTTTAGCAGTTAAATTAAATAGAGCTGTAAGTATATTGTATTGTGCTGTATGCTTTTATTGTTGGATGACATATTCTTTAAGTTCATGATGGAGACACATAAGGGACTACAGTGTTGTACTTCTGTATGTACATATACCAACAGCTTCCCCCCCCCTTTACAAGGGAGGTATCCAAAATCAAAGGCATAAATACACTCCCACCCATTTCATCCCCACACACTCCACTCCCATTTCCCACCCCTTCCTCCTTCCCTCTCTTCTTGGCTCCTCCTGGACGATGGGTCATCCCTTCATCTCACCTGCTGCCCTGGGTCAGAAGATGCAGCACATCCACAGCAAGGCTGCTTCATTTGATCAGAGACCCCTCTGTCCCCTTGTGCAGAAAAAGAGAAGACAAGAAAGCCCTAAGGCTTGTCAAAATACCATTCACATGTACTTCCTAACCCTCCTCCCATCCCCCACCCACTCCCATCCATGCATCACAGCATCATCCATACATTCTCTACTCACCCCCATCTTCTGTCTTCTCCATTCCTTACTCAACAGACATCCCCACTTTTTCCCAAAAGCCCCCTTTACCCCATCTATCCATCTCATCTTTGGTTGCCCCTACATGTTCACTCCATCCACCTCTGCCTACCATACTTCTTTTACTAATCTTTCCTAACTCACTTTCTATGTATCCAAACCATCCCAATATTCTTTCATCAACCCTATCTCCCAACTCCTTTTCCACCCCTGCTCTCCCTCGCGCCTCTTTATTTCTCGCTCTATCCAGCCTAATAACCCCTACCATACCTCTGACATTTAATTTCAAACACATTTAAACTCTCTTCCTCTATGTTCCATGTTTCTGCCCCCTTACAGTGCTGTTGGTACTGTTGTACTTCAATAGTTGTCCAATATAATTTTAGTTAACCTTTTCAATATGAGTAAAATTCTCACGTGCAGCATTGGATGCCTGATCTACAACAATTTGATTCATCACACTATTCATATTTTAAAATATAAAGTCACTGCTGATTTACTTGTTTCCTTTCACACTGAGTAAATACATACATGCATATACCAACTGCTTTTTCCCCCTTACAAGGGAAGTAGCCAAAACACAAAGGCATAGAATCTACTCTCACCCGTTCCATTCCCATGTACTCCATTCCCATCCACCACCCTCCCTCCTCTTATCTTGGCTCCTCCTGGATGGCAGGTTGTCCCTGTATCTTGCCCACTGCCCTGGGTCAGAAGCAATGTAGCAAGGCAGCGCTTCGTTTAATTGGTGAATCCCCTTCTCTGTCCCCTCATGCAGGAAAAGAGAAGACGGGAGAAATCCCTTCAGCCTGCATCAAAATTTCATTCTTGCATACTCCCTCCCCCACCCACTCCCTTCCATACATTGCAGCAGCATCAATACACAACAATATTAAACACACATTGTGATCAAGCCATTTCACAGAATTCAGGGGTCACTCAGCTACAACTACAAAATAAATATAATCAAGACACCAATGTTGGCATCCTCATATACCCACTCGTGCCTCATGACGCCTACGTAGGCGTCATAGTATGGAAAAGGTTAAATTAAGTAGCAGTAAGTATGTGTTGAGCTGTATGCTTTTATTTATTTCTTTTTTGTGGGATGGTGTATTCTTTCAGTTCATGATGGAGATTAGACAAGGGGCTACAGTGTTGTAATTCTAGGAAGATAAGATGTCAGAAGTACTTTAGGCAACTGTTACTTTGTTCCATTAGACATTTGTCTTTTTAATGTTGTCATGCAAATTTTGGCCTCTTAACTTGCTTTGATCTTTCAAGAAGATCAGAGCAAGTTAAGAGGCTGTGATGCATGGAAGGGAGAGGGTGGGGGGTTAGGGAGGATGTATGAATGTTAGTTTGATACAGCCCAAAGAGATTTCTCCCTGTCTTCTCTTTTTCTGCATGAGGGGACAGAGGGGGGGGGGGGTCACCAATTAAATGAAGCTGCCTTGCTCTGGATGTGCTGTCTTACTGCATTGCTTCTGACCCAGGGCAATGGGCAAGATGCAGGGATGACCCATCAGCCAGGAGGAGCCAAGAAGAGAGGGAAGGAGCGAGGGGTGGTGAATGGAAGTGGAGTATGTTGGGATGAAATAGCTGGGAGTGGATTTTGCTTTTCTTTGGCTACCTCCCTTGTAGGGAGAGAAAGCCATTGGTATATGTATACATGTAACTTGCTTTGATGATAACCATGTTATGGTACCATGTAAAGATGATTCCGAAGATGCTTATAAATTTTCTTTGATCTAGGTCAAAAGTAAAGGTCACTGATGTAAAATGTTAGTTTAATTCAAGGCTCCAATACTGGTATGTCAAAAGTTGTGCCGGTTACATCAATCTGACCAATGTATATGATTTTTAATAAAGTATATCTTATGTTTCTTGACATTTTAAAGTGGCATGTAGCATACACTGATTCTCTTCAATGATTTCAACAACTGCTCTTACTCAGCAGGATCTATTATTTAACACTGGTTTTTGTTTATAATTGGAAACCACTAAACAAAGATGTGGGATTATTTCAGCGTTTAGTGGTATGCCTAGAGGAGTCGTTATACATCCACAACATTAGAGATATGAAGGTTCTTCATACAATACGAGACACACCGCCCAATCCCACTGGCTTGTGTGCATTGTCCATAAGTAATGACAATTGCTACTTGGCCTACCCAGGGTCCAATACAATGGGACAAGTTCAAATCTTTGATGCTCTTAATTTGGTAAGTTGTTACAGATTTTTGGTAAGAGGGGAATGTTTATTGGGCAGGGAAAGGAAAGAACAAGACATAAGTGTGAGTGGGGAATGGTTGCGATTAGATGATAAATTGACCGGGCCTAAAAAGAAATTTAAATGTTTGGGGAAAAAAAAAAAAAAAGTCTTTTGAATTGAATAATTTTGTACGTCCCACTAATTATCTAGATATCCAAGTGGCCCTAAGTCTGGAAAAGTTTCCCCATCTCTGCTTTAGTGTATAGAAAGTCAGTTGCTACCTCTGTTTTCATGTTCTCACCATGACAAAACTAATGAAATATTTATTTACATTTTTTTAAGAGAAGGAAAGTTATTTTGTTTAAATTTTCTTTGCACAGCAAGCCAAAACAATGATTCCTGCCCATGATAATCCGTTGGCAGCCATAGCATTTAATGCATCAGGAACAAAGGTAATTTATTATTTTTTTCCCCTTGCGTTTTGGTCATATCTTGCATTTGTTTTTTTTTTGTTTTTTTGTTTTTTTTCCCTTCCAGTTTTTTTAACTTTTGCCAAGGCTTGTATGGTTTTACTGTGGCCAAGTTGGGAGAAGCGTTGTATGAGGACAAAATCAATTGGTACAGTGTTTCACTTGTTTGAGCTTTATCAAATGAGCGAAACATTGTGACGTTACTTTGTCCTTTCATGGTGCTTTTCCTGACTTGTTGGCAGTGGCTATTTTTTCATAAGAGCATAAGAATGGAGACCATAAGGCCTATACTGTCATCCCCATCCATAAAATTTTCATCTTCTCTTAAAACAAATAGTTTCAGTGCTTACTACATGGTTACCAAGTTTATTCCATTAGTTTACTCTGGCTGTCATGTTGCTAGAAGTGAACCATTAGATTGAAGGTTGTGGAATTTTTAAGCTAAAACCTTTCCATCTTATAGATTATGTTGAAGCTAATGCCAGTTGGTTCATGATATAAGGGGTTGCTGAGTACTATTCTTTTATTTATCAGTTTTCTTGTATTTTGACATCTGCCCCTCCTCATCTTTGTTTTCCTTGTCCTCATTCTCCTCCCTTTCCTCCTCCAAGGTGTAGTTATAAGGACCATTGCCAGCTTATAAGAGTAGTTCTAGGTAACAATGAAATGATTAATTATTCATGCTTTTAATATCCACATACACTAGTTAGTAACAAGAACTCTAATTTTAGATTGCAACAGCATCAGAAAAAGGTACTGTCATTCGAGTCTTCAGTGTCGACGATGGTTCTCGTTTGCATGAGCTCAGGCGAGGGATGAAGAGATGTGCCACAATTTTCTCGCTTTCCTTTTCACCTGACTCCCTCTTCCTCCTTGCCTCGTCAAACACAGAAACTGTTCATGTCTTCAAATTGGAAGAAGTCAAAGAACCGTGAGTACCACACTGTTAGTGTACTACTCAAATGTCTACAACAATGTACCACATGCAGTATGCAACACAACCATACAAAAACTTGTAGACACTCGGGTCCACCAAACCACCCCAAACATCAGCAGCCCTACAGAGAAATCCCTCCCATTTCAAGCAAGAACCATATTAGTCTAAACAAGTTCAGGCCATTATCCTGCTTTAAAATAATAACACAGAACAGGCTTGGCAACAGAAGCAAACTGCCATAGATGAAATCAACCATACAGAAGAGACTGAATACCTCATCATACATTGCTCTACTCTGGTCATACCCAGAAAACAACACTATCTCTCCTGTGCATGACTTGTTAAGGTGGCGGCACACCAGGCTTGCATGATGCTTGCTTTTGCTACTTTGAGTAGAAAAGACTTCAGTTACAATATTGTAGACTTTATTAGAACATCTCAATAATGTGTAACATTCATCTAGGTTTAATTTCAGCTTACCACTCTGGTGCAAGAGTAATTTGAGGTTTGGAAATTCGAAGACAAAAGATTGTAACCAAAGTTGTTTCTATTCAAATAAAGTAGCATGCTAGTGAGAAATGCCTAGTGTGCCACCAGCTTTAGCCAATCCAGTGGTTATTGCTGGTTGCCTGGGAGCAAGAGGCTTGGAGTATTGGATTGATTGATTAGGCCCTGTTAATAGACTGTTTTCCTGTCCTTTTATGAAGTAATTAACTATTTTATAAACTATGACCCATCATCCAGGAGGAGCCAAAAAAAGAGGGAGGTAGGTAGGGAGGGATGGTGAATGGGAGTGGAATTATGCCTTTTGCCTTTGGCCACTTCCCTTGTAAGGGGGAAAGGGCCCTTGTTATGTATACATGTACAATGTTATTTCTTTTTCAACTCTTTACAGACAAAGAGTGGTGGTTGACGAACAACAGGGATTGATGGGGTGGATGAGTAAAGCTGTGACAGCCTCGGCAAGCTACTTGCCAACTCCAGTCACGGACATGCTCAGTCAGGGTCGAGCATTTGCAACAGTGACCCTTCCATTCCAAGGCATCAGAAATGTTTGTGCAATCACTGTGTAAGTAATGCTTATGTCAGAACATCTGTCTACCATCCTAGGACTGTATCTACTCCCAAACAAAATAGATCTTGTCAAGACTAGCGAACCAACATTTCCATATCAAGAACGGCTAACCCAGTTATTCCCAATGATTAACCCAAATGTCTTAGTGTAAAGAATAGAAAACCCATGAAAATTAGCTTATTGATAAATGAACAATTGAAATAACCTAACCAGCTGTTAGTTTCATGAAAGTTAACTGGTGAACAGAAGCTTTGAAAATTGGGCTGATATTGAGATGTCTGGTAAATTTGACTTAATGTCTTAGAGCAGTGGACCCAATTATTCTCGTGTAAAGAATAATGATCCCGATCATCTTCTTGTAAAGAACAGCGAACCCTGCCGTGAGTGGGTTTGCTAATCTTGACAAAATCCAACAAGATTCCACTATGCAGTCTCAGAATTATGTGAAATATCACAGTAAAAATAAACTAATTTAAATCACTTGGAACACTGTAAGGAACCAGTGGCAGGTACCAGCAAAAGATGGTCCTGCAAGGTGGGTGGGCATGAAATAGAATAATCTCCCTGTTGACAATTAACACCCAGACATGGAGGCAAGACAAAACGGCAATGGAGAGTTTTTGGATGGGTACAGACACAGGCAGAGATCAAAGGATACAGAAAGGTTGTGGGCTTGTGGAAAGAATGAGTGAGGAGTGTGGGAAACTGATGTGGTTGGAATGGACTAAAGATGAAGACCAAGACTAATGTTATTGGATGAAGGGAATATTAGATGAAAGTGAAAGGTCCATTGAACGAGGACAAGAGTGCAAAAGATAGCGAGGGTTTTGAAGACAGGTAGTAGTATGATTATTCTCTCTGATGTTTGGTCTTGTTGGATTACCACCTGTAGGTAGATTGAGAGAAGCGAGTAAATGCCTTGGATTGAAGAGTGTAATGAGGAATAGACATTTGGGAATGGATGCTAAGAGGAGACTGTATGAAGGAGTGATTGTGCCAACAGCACTGTATGGGGCAGAAACATGGAACATAAGAGATGAAGAGGGAAGGAGTTTGAATGTGTTTGAGATGAGGTGTCTGAGAAGTATGATGGGGGTTACTAGGCTAGATAGAGTGAGAAATGAGGAGGTGAGGAGAAGAACAGGGGTGGAAAGGGAGTTGGGAGATAGGGTTGATGAAAGAGTATTAGGATGGTTTGGACACATGGAAAGAATGAGTGAAGAAAGACTAGTAAAAGAGGTATGGAAGGCAGATGTGGAGGGAGTGAACATGAGGGGACGTCCTAGGATGAGGTGGATAGATGGGGTGAAGGGGGCTTTGGGGAAGAGGGGAATGTCTGTTGAGGAAGGACGGGAGAGGACAGAAGACAGGGATGAATGGAGAATGGTTGTATATGGATGATGTTGTGATGCATGAGGTGGAATGGGCGTGGGGATGGGGGATGAGGTAGTATGTGTGAGCAAAATTTGACGCAGCCCGAAGGGATTTCTCCCCGTCTTCTCCTTTTATGCATGAGGGGAAGGAGAGGGGGGTCACCGATTTAATGAGGCGGCCTTGCTGTGGATGTGCTGTGTCTGGCGACACTGCTTATGACCCAGGGCAGTGGACAAGGTGCAGGGATGACCCGTCATCCAGGAGGTGCTAAGATAAGAGGGAGGGTGGAGGGGTGTGGAGTGTATTCGGGGATGGAGTGGGTGGGAATGATTTTATGCCTTTTCCTTTTTGGCTACCTCCCTTGTAAGGGGGAAAAAGCCTTGGTATATGTATGTATGTAGGTACCTGTCATTGATTCCTATGTGGCACAGGCTTTAGGGGTTTGGGAATAGTAAAAATGGTTGGTGTCCAACAAACTTTGTATTTGCACACACAAAATACCAATAATGGACAGCTGCATATGCTGGTCCTGCATGACAATCGTCAGAAAGAATAGTCTGTCCTCAGAATGTATCAACATCCTTCCGTTCATCTGTAGGTGCGGCCCCAAGGAGCTGATTCAGTTTCCTGAGTTGTGTCAATTTCAACTATATTTCCTTTGCTTTCTTGTATAACTGATAACTGGTATGAAGCAGCTGATCCTGCTGTCTTGCTGCATTCCTCCTAATCTAGGTCATTGGGCAGTTGACAGGGATGGGTCCATCTACAAGGAGCAAAGATGAGAAAGAAACAAATAGATGTTGGATGGGAGTGAGCTAGGTTGTTATTGTTGCCATTCCCTAGACTGTGGCTGAGTGGTCCTGTCTCCCTGAGGAACATCACGACGGGGACAGGGTTTTCCCATAAATCCCCTATAGAATGGAAGTTGTATTGTTGGCATCTGTGATTGTGTACAAAGCAGTCTTCCATAATGTGTTGTATAGTATGGGGGTGAAGTGCTTGGGTGTGCATGTGGTGGGAAATGGAGGAGTGGAGGTAGAGGAAGAATGTAGATTGAGAGAAGCAAGTAAATGCCTTGGGAGATTAAAAGGTAATGAGAAATAGACATTTGGGAATGGATGATAAGTGGAGATTGTATGAAGGAGTGATTGTGCCAACAGCACTGTACGGGGCAGAAACATGGAACGTAAGATAGGACGAGTTTGAATGTGTTTGCGATGAGGTGCCTGTGAAGTATGATGGGGGGTTACTAGGCTGGATAGTGAGAAACAAGGAGGTGAGGAGGAGAATGGGGGTGGAAAGGAGTTGGGAGATAGGGTTGATGAAAGCATATTGGGATGGTTAGGACACATGGAAAGAATGAGTGAAGAAAGACTAGTAAAAGAGGTGTGTAAGGAGTGAACATGAGGGGTCGACCAAGGATGAGATGGAGGAGATTGAATGTGTTTGAGATGAGGTGCCTGAGAAATGTGATCGGGGTTATTAGGCTGGATAGAGTGAGAAAGGAGGAGGTGAGGAGGAGAATGGGGGTGGAAAGGAGTTGGGAGACAGGGTTGATGAAAGAGTATTAGGATGGTGAATGAGTGAAGAAAGATTAGTAAGAGGTGTGGAAGGAGTGAACACAAGAGTGCAACCAATGTGTTTGAGATGAGGTGCCTGAGAAGTATAATGGGGGTTACTAGGCTGTATAGAGTGAGAAATAAGGAGGTGAGGAGGAGAACAGGAGTGGAAAGGCGTTGGGAGACAGGGTTGATGAAAGAGTATTGGGATGGTTTGGACACATGGAAAGAATGAGTGAAGAAAGATTAGTAAAAGAGGTGTAGAAAGAGTGAACATGAGGGGGCGACCAAGGATGAGATGGATAGATGGATGGATGGGGTAAAAGGGGCATCGGGAAAGAGGGGAATGTCTGTTGAGGAAGGATGGGAGAAGACTAGATATGGATGAATGCAGAATGGTTATGTATGTATGGATGTGATGTATGAAAGGGAGTGGGTGGGGGATGGGGGGGGAGTGTTGGAGTATATGAAAAATAATTTGATGCAGCCTGAAGGGATTTCTCCGTCTTTTTCAGCATGAGGTAATGGAGAGGGGGGGGGGACACTGATTAAATGAAGCGGCCTTGCTGTGGATGTGCTGTGTCTTGCAACATTACTTCTGATCCAGGGCAGTTGGCAAGATGCAGGGATGACCCGTCATCCAGGAGGAATCAAGATAGAGGGAGGGAGAGGGGTGAAGGGGAGTAGAGTGGTGATGGAATGGGTGGGAATGGATTTTAAGCCTTTTTTGGGGGGGGGGGGCTACCTGCCTAGTAAGGGGGAAAAAAGCCTTTGGTGTATATATGTATATAAGAAAATGTCTCACGATAAAGATGTTGACTAAGAACTTTTGTATTTCAGAATCCAGAGGCAGCCACGTGTGGTCGTGGTGGCAACAGATGGATATCTTTATCTATATAACCTGAACACGGTTGAAGGTGGGGATTGCCCTCTTCACAAACAACACAGGTTGGTGCAGCATAATCGCTCAAAGTGGTTGCCCTCCTTTGATGGATATTGGACAATTGGTTGCGAATAGAGCCCAAGCCAGTTCCTAACCCTATGCCGCTGTACCATAGTCCTGCTTTTTATAAGCTTGTATAGTTGTTGATGCAGCTTAGTAGTCCTATTTTATGAACCACCACTTGTTTTGATATTAAACTTGGAAGTATTATCATTTGTAATTACCAGAAAAACTTAGTGTTCTCTGTAAGTGTGTACAATTAGTGTCGTTGTCTTTCTCCTTGCAAACACAAGACCAGTTTTCTTGGACATTGACCCAAGCATCTTAGATTTTTGTTCCTTTGCTTACTTTAACTTGTCATAGTTCCTTCAGTGTAATGTTTAGTGCAGATTTTATTTTTGGTGACATGATTATTTGCAAAGGGGGACGGAGAGGGGGGGGTCGCCGATTAAATGAAGCGGCCTCGCTGTGGATGTACTGTGTCTTGCGACACTGCTTCTGACCCAGGGCGGTGGGCAGGGTGCAGGGATGACCCGTCATCCAGGAGGTGCTCAGATGAGAGGAAGGGTGGGAGGGGTGTGGAGTGTATTTAGGGATGAAATTGGTGGGAGTGTTTTTATGCCTTTCCCTTTTTGGCTACCTCCCTTGGAAAGGGGAAAAAGCCTTGGTATATGTATGTATGTATGATTATTTAACATTCCCAAATAGGAATGGAGACTTTCATGTCTATAGAAACGCCTAGATAAGATGGAACAAAATGTAAGAAGATTGCCAGTGCTTTATGGGAATGGGAGGCTGAGGATTTTCATTACCTTTCCCAGATATAGATCATTCACCAGTTTTATTGACAATAGTTGCATTTGAAGCTCTTGGTGTTTGCTTTGTAATGATTTTCAAGCAATAATTGTGCTTGGTCACCCTCTTCAATTGAATAAATTAGGTTGGAATTTGTTGAGAGAAGGCTGAAAGGGTTATTTGAGGTACTGGATTTGTAATCCCCTAATGTAAAGAACCACGGCTAAACTGATCAGTCTGGATTTATTTGGAATAGACTTTGTATTCCTTGGATTGATGACATATTTTTTCCTCTGAATTTTTTTGTTTTTTGAGGAGACACTTCAATGTGGTGACATACTTGAATGACATTTTGGAAAATTTTATTCAGAAAAGTATCAGATCTTGTTTGTTCCTGCTCTGACCTGAATCTTGTAGTTCCACAGCAGCCAGTAATGGTGGTTCTCAAATAGATATGTAGGAAGCAATGTTTGTAGAAAGTCATCACCAATGTGTAGGAGAAATAGGGAAATTTAAATTGTAAACTGTCCCTTCATATACGAGGACCTAATATGAGAGTGAATAGTAGGGTGGAGCATAGGTATTGGTGTGCCTTTGACTTGCTACCTCTCTTATAAGGGGAAAGAAGCCCCTGGTATATAGATAGATGTATAGATAGAAACTGTCCATGTGGAAAAAAATGTGGAAACGGATGTAGTGGGAGGGGTCTTGGACCTAGTTTGACAGTTGTGTTTAGCAGGAACATGATTGTGTTCAGTCCTCATCCAAGAGGACCATCGTGTTTGGGTGTTCGTTGTCAATTACTCGGGAAGAGGTTGAACCCCAAATGGAAGGGGTCTTTGTTCATTGAGTATGCCTTCAGTTCAGAGCCCATCCTAATTGGAATGAATTTCTTTTGCATCAACAATATATATAAAGTATGGCCTCTGCAAGGGTTGAGTTGTACAGTCATCCCTCCTGTATCCATATTTGTTGGGCCAGAGGGTGTTCGGATTTGGGGAAGTATTTAGAAATGCAATCTTGCTCTCCCCATCCTTGATCTTCATTCCGCCTCTCCGGTGCACTTCCATGGATTGTTTCATGAATTGAGGGGCCACCAAGACTATGGAATTAGTGAAAATCGGATGGTTTGGATAATGATGATTGATTGAAGGCATTTCTAGTTGTAATCCATGGATTAAGGGGCCATCAAGACTGGAAGTAGCAAAACTTATGGTTTGGATAATGATGACTGATTAGTTATGAAGGCATTTCTAGTTGTAATCCATTTACAATTTAGGTCAACTTGCACAATTCAGAAGCACTTTCAAAATGTATTACACATACAAAAAATCTTGCCTGGACCAGTGCAAGCTGTGACCACTGGAATTCAAAGCTCACGCTTGAATTACATGAGGGTACAGAAAGGATGGCTGTGAAGCAACCTTGCTGTGGATGTGCTGTGTCTTGCTGCATTGCTTCTGACCCAGACAGGGAGCAGGAGATGGGGATGACCCATAATTCATGCGGAGCTAAGATGAGAGGGAAACCAGGGTGGTGGATGGGAGTGGAACAGGTGGGCGTGGCTGCTTGCCTTCGACTTTGCGAACTCTCTTATAAGGGAGAAGAAGCTCTTGGTATATAGGTAGAGATTTCCAAGAATTTTTGTGGGGTAGACCATTGGCATAGGAAATATGAAAAGACTGGGCAGATTGCTCAGACTTTTTATTGGCTAGTTTTTTCTCCCTTGTCATAATAAGTGCTATTTATGAAAGGGTCCGAATATAAGAACATAATGGAGAAGACTGAGAGACAGGCAGTTCCATGCCCGTTACCACTATAGTTTTATTTCGTACCTATAGTGACATATACAGAGATGGAAATAATATAGTTTGAAGACTAAATTTGCTCTTGAGAGTACAGATATGATGCCAAGTAGTAGTGATTTGTGTTCCATCATCAAGGTAGTTTTAAAATATTTTGGTAGTTTTTTCATTTACTTTTCCTTGAAGATGGTACATACATACACATACCAAGGCTTTTTCCCCCTTACAAGGGAGGTAGCCAAAAAGGGAAAGGCATAAAATCATTTCCACCCATTCCATCCCTGAAGATGGTACTTCAGATATTTCTGCCAACACCCTGTAAAGTGTAAGCCATTGTCATGTCTATCAAAGAACCACATTTATTTGTAATTTAATTTGCCTCAGTGGTTGTGATTTGGTATATTTCCTCTAGTATATTAGTATTAAAAACTTTTACTTTAACCTTGAAGATTGAATTTTTTTTTAATTGTTTAGATGTTCAGAGTATAATACATCACCAAAGTGTTCCTCAGTTATCAAGACGTTTGAAAAATGTTCTGAAGGAGCTAGCAATTTGAAACCTTTACTTCTAGATTATCAAGACTATTAGATTAATTAATTATTAATAGATTATTATTAGATTTAGATTGCTAAATTTTGTTTTTTTGAGGTATATCTGCTGTGGTATTTTGTTCTACAACCCTTTTTATTGGTTTAGCTCTTGTGAGGTCATTGACGTCTTGATAATCACATATTTTGACATATTGTGCATTGTTACTTGCCTTATGCTATTCCAGCTAGTTTATATATAGATTTTTAAAGCCCTTTCCCTTGTACACGAGAGGTGGCAGAGTCAAATCACATGCAGCACAGCAGAATGAAATAAAGTTCATTTAACAACCCTTCCTATCTTGACATTTTGAGGATAAAGGGTCTTACTGTACCCTGCCCCTATACTTGTGTTAAAAGCTGTGCAGCTGCCAGCCAGTTGGACCAAGGACAGTGTTCATTAAATTCCATGATAAAAAGTCCTCCGTAAGGGTCCCCATCCTGGCCTCCCGATAGGTAGAGTTTGTGGTGTTAAACTGAATTATTACAGTCAATGAGAACATCCCTCCATTACCTTGTCCTACATCAACAGACATGTCATTACATCCAAAGCTCCCCTTTACCTAGTTTGTCCAGATCATTCTTAGTCTTTCTCTTGATAGCTCCATTCTCTTGTTGTCCTTCGCTAGACTGGCCAAGCAGAAGAGGATGGAGCACACATGACTGCTTGGCCTGTCTCCTAAAGGAACACCATGGATGGATTTGTGGGAGAGCCCCATTCCAGCTATGGCGTTCCTCAGGGAGACGGGGCCATGCAGTTCTGCCTGCTCCATCCTCTTCTGCTTCCCACATTCTCTTCACTAGTTTTTCTTCATTCATTCTGTACATATGTCTGTGTCCTATCCATTCCCTGCTTCACCTCCACTGTTCTTTCCTTAACATGCGCATATGAGGCACTCGCTGCACTGAGGTCATAAGTGCCACCACGCTGAGATCAGTTACCAGTTATTTTTTTCCTCGCTTATTCCTCTATCCAATAGTAGGTTGTATACACACTTATGCATATTTTTTATGGTTAGTGATCCCAGAGGTTTCAGCCTTATGCACAGTCAAAGGCAGTGCTGCCAGCAGAGACATACAACAAAATGATGAAATAATTTTGGATAAGAAGTAGAGATGAATTCCCTTTAAAATGGTGTAAACTAGATGAAATTCATATGGTTTGTTTTGGAAATTTTGATGTTTGAATCTTTGTGTTTTTCTAAATTTCTTATAAAAGGGCACTTGTGCAGCTCATATGCATACACCAAAAAGCTTGTTCCTCCTGATATAAAAGGGATGGCCTAATCCAGGCATACACCTACCCTTCACCCATCCCACACACGTTTGTTGTCTCCCATTTTACTTCCTTGTGGTTGGCAGGTCATCTGTGCTCTGCCCACTGTAACACCTTTTTTTTTTTTTTATATATAATTAAAAATAGTAAATGGTGCTGTATAACTTAGTTCACTAGTGTGGTACATATACTTGAATTTTTTTTTCCACACATTTACAACTAATGGTAGAAGAATGAATTTTGCATTTGTTTATAATGCATGTGTATAATGCATGTGTGTGGTTTGCCTTGCTCACCCCTCTTATAAGGAGGAAAACTTTCACAATGGGTCGTATAAAACAGGAGAGATTTGTATGAAAGGCAGCTAGAATTATTTTAGTTTGATTACCCTGTGTGTGCTATGTAATAAACAAATCCATGCATCAGCTTTCCCTAATGCCAACTTTCTTCTCCTGCTATGCATAGTTTTGTTATGTTTATGTATAAGAAAAGCTTACTATTATGTATATTTTATATACATTGCAGGGCTGTAACCTCTGAGGGGCAGGGAGGGCAACTGTCCCCTCCCTAGAGATAGCTATATATGTATATATATATATATATAACAGGTGAAAAATGTAATCGCACATTTGTCAATAACGTAGAAACCACTGTTGGAGTAGAAAAGACTGGAAACGGGGAATCTATATATTTTGATTGCAGTTTGCAGTTTGAAATCGAAATATATAGATTCCCCGTTTCCAGTCTTTTCTACTCCAACAGTGGTTTCTACGTTATATATATATATATATATATAATTTTTTTTTTTTTTTTTTTTTTTTTTTTAGTCCACATTTTCTGGTAACTACCTTGCCAATATAACAGTTGCCTTCCTTGCCCTTACAGAGGGTACAGCCCTGCATTAATTTAGAAAAGGTAGTATAAGAGCTGAAATGTGATGAGTGGTTAGTATAGAAGGGCATTAGAAAGTCTCAACTTTCAGTGACTGAAAGCTAAGATATATTTTTTACTTTGTATAATCTACAATTTCTACAATTATAATTTACTGCATTTATGTATTGTAAGATAGGTATACAAGTCGATTAAAGAAGCATTTTGTTTTGCTTTCTAATTATTGTTATTGTTGTTATATTTTTTTAAGATTGTAACAGTACAATTTTGTATTTTAGGATTACGGAAGAACAGAAGGGCCATTTAAGTGGCATTCTGGGTCTTTAAAGTTTATAGTGGAGTGGTTAGGAGGGTAAGATGGCTGTGTATGAGAATTGTATATCATTGTTGATAATCTGTGCTTTTATCCTGGGACTATAATGTATTTTAGTAGTAGTGAAGGACAGATTCAAGAAAGATGAAAGTTATCAGCATTCTTTTTGAGTGGAGATAGATTACTCTCCAATTATGAAAAATGCCAAGTGACTCGGGTCTGTAGGGGTGTCACCAAAATCCCAGATGTATTGACTGTGAACTAAGCTTATGTCATTGTTACCCCATGTGGAGTTGTAGTTTATGAGGGAAACAACTCTGTGGGTTGTTCCTGTCCAAGAATTTTGACCAGAACAATGTAGCATGCAATAAAAGTGCCAGTCTTGTAAGGAGGCACTCTGAGAGAGATTGATACTAAACCAAAACTATATTGTGGCCAAGAAGTGAACGAATTTAGTCGGTTCGGATATTTTACATTGTACTGCGGTGCATGTGAAAGGTGATGGGAAGAAGAGTTTGGCTATAGAAAGAGGAAGGTTTTAAGGTGCTCTAAATGTAGTCAAGAGAAGTTGAAGGATGTCTGGAATCAGTGAAAGGAATAGTAATGATTATTGCCTCAAATATTAAACACTCAAATATCATCCAGGGGGAGCTAAGATTAGAGGGAGACGAGGGTGGTGGATCAGTGGGTGCATGCCCTTGGCGTGGCTACCTTCCTTATATTGGGGAAGAAGTCCTTGGTATATAACAATAATAATGAATTACCCACTTGAAACCCACAGCCCAATAGTAGATGGCAACAGTCCTCAGCCTCTCCCGCTGGTGTTTTACTGTTGTAGTGGTGCGAGTCTGTCTCTATATCAGCAGAAGAAAATAAAAGATGTCACTGATTATTAGCTCTCCATATGGGGCATCCAGAAATTGGCACCCCCCCCCACACACACACACACACCAATTTTACTTGTTTAGAGTTGAGCATGGATATATAAAGAGAAGGCACATTCCTTTCATAATCTGTGCTCAACTCGAAACCAGTAAAAGTGGCAGAGATGGCCATTTCTAGATGCCTTGTGTATTAAGTTCTTGGGCCTGGTCTGGAAACAAGTGCCAGCCCCTCGGGGCTGCAACCCAAGATGAAGGTGAGGGGGGTGCTGTTGAAGAGTTTTGAAAATGTAGAGCAGGAAGATTATTCTCTCTGCTGTCCATCTTGTAGGACCAAGAGTAGGTACTCGTCATTGGTCCCAGCAATGAAAGGAGTGTATGAATCTATTTTACCAATGGTTTTGTATGGAAATGACTCCTGGGCATGTACAGGCATCAGAAATTAAAGGCTCTAGGGTTTATGTGCAGAGTTCAGAAGAATAACAAAGGAATGGATGAAGACAAGATTCAGATGGTGTTGGTTACTTGGGAGCTGATTGATTGATTGATTGGTATTAGGACAGTGGATGTGCTGTGTCTTGCGAGACTGCTTCTGACCCAGGGCAGTGGACAAGGTGCAGGGATGACCCGTCATCCAGGAGGTGCTCAGATAAGAGGGAGGGTGGAGGGGTGTGTAGTGTATTCAGGGATGGAAGGGGTGGAAATGATATTATGCCTTTCCCTTTTTGGCTACCTCCCTTGTAAGGGGGAAAAAGCCTTGGTATATGTATATGTATGTATGTAAGTAGAGAAAGCTAAGAAGACTATATACCAAGGGGGTTTTCCCCCCTTATAAGAGGGATAGCCAAGTCAGAAGACACATACCCACTCCCACCCATTCCATTCTCGTCAACCACCATTTCCTCTCTCCCATCTTGTCTCCTCTTGGATAAAGAGTTGTCCATGTCTCCCGCCCATTGCCCTGGATCAGAGGCTGTGCAGCAAGACAGAATATCCACAGCAAGGCTGTGACCTTAGTAAGGAGGAGGAGGAAAAAAAAAAAAAAGGCTAAGAACACAAATTTGGAAAGAAAAAAAATAGGATGGCAGCTTTCTTTCAGAAATTATCTGTTATTTTGCTCACCCAAAACTCGTGAATCTGAGAACAATCTAGTAGTAGAATTGAATGGCTAAATCCCTCTACTGAAAAAGAACCGAAACTCCTAAACTTCACTTTTGGTATCTAGATATAGATGGATGTACCCTCTACCCAGGTCACACAGCACCATAATGGCAGGGCCCAGCAGCCAAAGCTAGTTCACCCTTATTGCTTCATTACATGGCAACCTTCCTTCCTTGTCCACTTGTGAGTAAAACAAAAGCATACATACATACATATACCAAGGCTTTTTCCCCCTTCCAAGGGAGGTAGCCAAAAAGGGAAAGGCACAAAAACACTCCCACCCATTTCATCCCTAAATACACTCCACACCCCTCCCACCCTCCCTCTCATCTGAGCACCTCCTGGATGACGGGTCATCCCTGCACCCTGCCCACCGCCCTGGGTCAGAAGCTTCATTTAATCGGCGACCCCCCCTCTCCGTCCCCCCTTGCATATAAGGAGAGGACGGGGAGAAATCCCTTCGGGCTGCGTCAAAATTTACTCACACATACTACCCCACCCCCCTGCCCATTCCTCCTCATGCAATCACAACATCATCCATACACAACCATTCTCCACTCACCTCTGTCTTCCGTCCTCTCCCTTCCTTCCTCAACAGACATTCCCCTCTTCCCCAAAGCCCCCTTCACCCCATCCATCCACCTCATCCTAGGACGTCCCCTCATGTTCACTCCCTCCACATCTGCCTTCCATACCTCTTTTACTAGTCTTTCTTCACTCATTCTTTCCATGTGTCCAAACCATCCTAATATTCTTTCATCAACCCTATCTCCAAAATCCTTTTTCACCCCTGTTCTCCTCCTCACCTCCTCATTTCTCACACTATCCAGCCTAGTAACCCCCACCATACTTCTCAGACACCTCATCTCAAACACATTCAAACTCCTTCTCTCTTCTTCTCTTATGTTCCACGTTTCTGCCCCATACAGTGCTGTTGGCACAATCACTCCTTCATACAGTCTCCTCTTCCCATCCATTCCCAAATGTCTATTCCTCATTACACTCTTTAATCCACCAAGGCATTTACTCGCTTCTCTCAATCTACATTCTACCTCCACCTTCACTCCACCTTTTCCTGCTACACTTGCACCCAAGTATCTAAAACTATCCACTTCCTCCAGTCGCTCTCCCTTAATGTTCACTTCCAGTCTACTGCCACTTTCACCCCTTGTACATCTCATCACCTTACTTTTACCCACATTTATCTTTAGCTTTCTTCTATCACATACTCTCCCAAACTCTGCCACCAGCTTCCTCAATCCCTCCTCTGACCCTGCCACAAGCGCAGTGTCGTCCGCAAACAACAGCTGGCTCACCTCCCACTTTTCTCCATTTTCTTTAACCATCTCCAATCCCTGACCCACTACCCTAGCATTCACCTCTCGCACCACCCCATCCATGTATAAGTTGAACAGCCAGGGAGACATAACGCATCCTTGACGAAGTCCCACCTTTACTTCAAACCACTCACTCTCTCCATTTCTAATCCTGACACAAGCTCTACTACTCAAATAAAAACTCTTGACAGCTCCCAAAAGCTTTCCTCCTATCCCATAAATCTGCATAACCTCCCACAGTGCCTTTCTGTCTACCCTATCATAAGCCTTTTCCAGATCCATAAAAGCCCAAAAAACATCCTTCCCCTTTCCTATAGCTTTCTCACATATCTGTCTTACCACAAAGATCTGATCTACACAACCTCTACCTGTCCTAAATCCACACTGTTCCTCACCAATTACTCCTTCTGTTCCTCTCCTAATCCTCTCAATTAAGATCCTCCCATAAGCCTTCCCTACTACACTTAACAGGCTAATCCCTCTGAAACTACTACATTCACACTTGTCCCCTTTTCCCTTGTAAAGAGGAACTATACAGGCACTCCTCCAGTCCTCTGGCACTCTACCCTCTCTCCAGCAAACATTAAATAACCTCACCAGCCAGTCCACCATCATTATACTTCCCTTTTTAAGACATTCTGCATGGCATCCATCCAGACCAGGTGCCTTACCTGCTTTCATCATCTTTACAACTGCCTTCACCTCATCCTTCCTTATTTCTCCTCCATTCTCCTCACTCATCACTCTCATTTTCTTCGCATTTCCCACTGCAGCTATCTTTCCTTCCCTATCCTCCTTCACATTTAGCAACTCCCTAAAATATTCTGCCCATCTTCCCCTTACTGCCATCTCTTCCATTATCATCTCTCCATCTGTACCTTTTACCTTTTCTTCCCTACTTGATTCGCCTCCTCTTCCTCTCTTAATTTCTTTCCAAAACATCTTTTTATTACTTTCAAAATTTTCTGTAATACTCCTACCCCATTTCACATCTGCTCTCCTCTTTGCCTCCTTTACCTTTTGCTTTACTTCTCATTTCTTTTCTTTGTACGTCTCATATGACTCCCCCGTCCTCTTTTGTAACCAATCTGTGAATGCTCGCTTCTTCTCTTCTACAACCTTCTTTGTTTCCTCATCCCACCATTCACTACCCTTTCTTCTATTTCCCCCTGTCCTTCTTGTTCCACACACCATCCTTGCACACTTTAAGACTCCCTCCTTGAACCATCCCCATTCCTCCTCCACACCCATCTCTGCTCCATCCTTTACTCCCTCCCACTCCTCCTTCAGCTTCTTTTCGTACTCCTTTTCCTTTTCATTCAAGGAGTTCACTCTAAGAACCTCCCTACCTTTTGTCCCTTTCCTCTTTCTCCATCTATCCTCCACTCTCAGCTTACCTTCCACCAAAAAATGATCTGATATTCCCCCACCCTCTCCCCTTAGCACATGTACATCCTTAACTCTTCCTATCATACTCCTATTTACCACTACATAATCCATTAGCGCTCTATCTACCACCTTTCCCTCCACCACCCTCTCCCATGTGTACTTATGCTTGACTTTCTTCCGAAACACTGTATTTGCTATCACCAACTCTCTTTCTAGACACATTTCCACCATCAACTCTCCACTACGATTCTTTCCTGGAACTCCACACTTCCCAACCACTCCATCGATTGGACCATTTCCCACCCTAGCATTAAGGTCTCCCAGTACTATTACATTGACATTTCTTCCTAAACCCTCTATGCACTCATTTAAATCTATCCAAAAGGCCTCCCTTTCTTCCACGCTCTTCTCACTGCCAGGCCCATATGCACTTACAAAGACCCACATCTCCTTTCCCAGTTTCACCTTCATCCACATTATCCTTGAGGAAACCTCCTTCCACTCCACTACCTGTTTACCTATCTCCTCACTTACTAGAATAGCCACCCCTTCCCTCCCTCGCCCTCTCTTCACTCCTGATAACCTCCCACTTACACTCCCAAACTTACACTCACCCTTCCCTTTCAACTTAGTCTCACTCAAAGCCAACACATCCATCTTTCTTCTCACAAACATACTACCTATCTCTTCCCTTTTACTCTCATCTGTACCACATCCACGCACATTAAAAGACCCAAACCTTAGGGTGCTGGCCCGAGGCCCTCCAGCACCCCTTATGCCTTCACTTTTCTTTTTAGGTTTTATGCCCCGTGGGGCTACAGGGAGAAGGATGCCTAGTCCCTCTCCCCGTCCCTTTCTTCTCGCCTCTTACGATCCAAGTGGGATACTTGGTGGCAGTATTCTTTTCCCCCACCACAGGGAATTCCCCCATCACAGAAAGAGAATACTCAGAGAAATGGTACAGGACAGCAACAAGGGGTTGGGGGACAGCATAACGGAGGGACAGTCGTAGTATAAAAGTGTCATCATTTCTCTATGAGCAGAATTTCTTCTATCATAGACAAAATGATGTGTGGCTCTGGTCCGTAGGGGCGCCCCATATAGACCCTAAAGTATCAGCTGCATGCTACTTTGCCACAATAACAAGCAGCCAATACCCCAGAGAAATCCCTTTGGGCAGCATCAGTTTATCATTGATCCACAATCCCACTCCACTTGCACCTTTTTCTTGTCCACTCACTTCCCTGCTCAATGGTCCTCTTTTTTACCCAAGGCACCTCTTCACCCTATTCATCCATCCATCCCTTTCTTGGTCTTCCACACAAATTCACTCCATCCATCTTTGAAGTTTGCACTTCATAGGATTAATTTGAATAAAATACAAGCGTTATAGTAGTTGCTATTAGTTAATTCATGTCCTTTGAGGAGAGTAAATTTAATGTAACCCTATTGAAATCTGTAAAAGCTATTGTAGAAGGGATATAGTCACAAATTTATGCAAACTTGTAGATCGGAGTATGAATATAGATCTGTCATGGAGCTACTACAATTGGGAAAAGCTATGCACTTTTGCATGTAAGATGCAGCCTGAAGGAATTTCTCATTTTCTATTTTTCATATGGGGAGAAAGATACTGGCTCTGCTGTGTCTTGCTGCATTGCTTTTGACCCATGAGGAGCCAAGATGAATGGGATTGGTATGGGCGCATGCCTTGACTGGTTGCATTCCTTACAAGGGGAGAGAGTCCCATGGTATATAGTTGCATGTATCAATTCTCATTTTGTATTTATGGCATGTATCAATTCTAGTTTCCTATTTATGAACTAGGACCAGTGACAGATACCTGCATAAGAAGCTGCCCATTTTTCAAGCCTTTCATCTCCTTTCCCTCTCTCAGGAGGTGCAGCCCCTGAGGAGCTGACACTGTCTCATGAAAGGGCCCAAGATCTCTCTCTATCAAATTCAGCTGTATTTCTTTCACTTTTTTACACATGGAGAGCTGGTAAGTGGTATCTGTTCCCCTTCCCTTACCACTTTCACCTGATGACGTAGAAACGGACTCATGCTTGTGGAAGACGGAGAACAGTCCAAAGTTTCTTCCCAGAGAGATCTGTGGGAGGGCCTAAGTACTGATGCTAGCTGCTGTGGGGGCTCCAATTTTTCTGATTTGTGAAACTTGAGGCAACAATTAATTGATTGTTTTGTGTATTAACTGCTGAATATATCTTGATTTTAATGGTGCTTTGCCTTGCCAGGCTGGAGGGCACAGGTGGCGACGGCATCGTGGCTGCCGAATCCTCAGGTGCGCCTGTTGGTCCTGCATATCCAGGTGGTGCCAAGAAATCCGAAGCAGGTAACGTCTTCGGAAACATTTTCAATTTTATTCCATATTTTGGGAAGACGTAAAGCAAGGCCTAGATGTTTGGTCAAAGTAAGATTATTTTTAAGTTGAGAGTTAGTTGTTAAGGAAGCCAAGATTGGGAGGGATTTGGCAACAGCTGTGGTAATTGACCAAAATTTCCATTACCAAAGATAGGATTATCACGTCTACGAGGCTCGTGGTTATGTTAAGTGGAATGCACGGATTTATGTATAGATACTGGTGCCTTAAACAGCAAATCACAACAACTGACAGTTGCCTGATTTATAGGAAATAAAGACTAGTTGTGTGTGCAGCTTTGAGATCTCCATTTTAATTTTAAGTATAATCTTGATCTAGTTGTGCAAGTGTGATAGTTATGAAGAAGATACATCTATTTGCTTGTTCCTTATATAATGTTTGTCCCTCAAGGGGCAGCCTGTTTTTATTTTATTTCATTTTGTTGTTTTCTGTTAATTTGCCATTGTACTGTGAAAAAATAAATAATGCCTTATTTTTCTATCATTTAGTGCTTTACTTTTTCCATTATTTATTTGTTATTTTGATGGAGTTCAAAAGGTTTTATTGTACATAATACTATTTATGATTCTACTATGTGAAAGTATTTTTGTATAGAAACCCCATTGTAAACATTTGCTTACTACTTGTTAATGAAACAAAGGTACTTGTGTGAGAAACTTGATAGATATTAGTTTCGTACAAGTTGGGATTAATGTGTACCAGGAACTTTTTTCCATTGGAAAAACGGATCTTTCCAGTTTTTCCAAAGAGAATCTCGACTCGTGTCCGTTTCATAGTTTAGAATTCTATGCACATTATACCTGAAACCCAATTATATTGAATGTTATAGATTGTTTCTCCATCAGTTTCGTTTATAGGACTTACAAGTGGTGGTCCTAGAAGATGGATATCTTAGAGCAGGGGTGTCACCAAACATTGTCACAGCAGGCCAGATAACTGAGCGAGTGACAAGTATGGGTTGCATAACCATTTTGTTAATTACAATAGTGAATACAAAGTATTCATTCACCAATATACAAAATACACAAAAAATAAAGACAAACGCTGACCTCATGGGCTGTAGTTTGGTGCCACTTCTCTTGGAGAATTAATTCCATGCCACCCATCATCAAAATGTGTCAACAACCTGAAGCAGGTCAGGTCGTCCTTGCCAGAAATGTATCCCATTTTGAGGTCTTGCAACCATTTCCATCTTGTCTCCTACCTAAGAGGGAGACGAGCTCTCAAGGTCGGATTCGAAAGCAGGTAGTAGGAAAACTAAAAGCTTGCTGCCTCCAAATGGTGCCACTGAATTCGACTAAGATCCAGGAATTGTTGCTGAAACTAAGGAAGGGACAGACTGAGTTCAGTCATTTTCAGTCTACTCTCCCACTAACAGTACCTTCATTCATCCAAGTAACGACCAAGTGACCCCTGGCAATGTTGCATAACAGTGGGGACAGGAGATGATCTCTGAAAACCCTTAGATGCAACCCACAACACAGGCAGTGTAGTTCAAGTTCAATAGCAGCCTACATAATTGAGCAGCTATTCAAGATCTGCCCTACTCGGTCTACTCAGTGAAGGGGATAGAAAAGATGTGCTGAGCTTGCCTGTGCCTAAACTGAAAACTGAAGATTTGAACCAAAGAACTCCGTTCCACTCCTAGACCACTATTTCCCTGGTCGAGTGGGTTAGAAGGTCGATGTGACGGGTTCAAAGTCCTCTGTAAGGGGTACTGTCCTAACATCCTGATAGGGGGTTCGTCACAACATTAACCTCTTCACTCCGGGGCACATCGCACGTCTGGCAGCATTAGCTGTTCGACATGCGATGTTGCGTCATAATAATCACATTATAAAAAATAAAGTCAGTGCTCAATCATTTGTTCTCTTTCACCTGTGTATTTTGATAGCCATAGAAAATATGATGAAGCCAGTTTAGAGAGAATGAAAGTTATGTAGGTATGACTACAATAAATATAATCAAGATGGCGACATCGGCATCATTGAGTACCCACTTGCTCTTCATGCCGCCTACATAGGCGTCACCGTATGGAAGTGGTTAAAGTGAAGAGCAGCCTCCAGCAAGGTCACCCAGATGTGACACAAAAAATGAAAACCAAACAACAATAACAGCAGCAACAAAGAGAGTAACAACTCCTCCAAAACAAAGATTGCTGTATTGCACTCCTGGCTTACCTTGCAACATTTCTGATTGGAGTGAGGAGATCACCCCCTCCCCTTCAGACTTGAGAACAATCTATGATAGCATGAGCAATGACAGCCTCCCCACAGAGGGTGGTAATTTCTTACCATGAGCATTCTCAGCAGACCCAAGTTGGATGGCTGCATCATAGATAACTGTCCAGGGTGCAACACTTCACCCCATACTATACAAAACATTATGGAAAAGTTAATTTTTCACAATCATAGATGGCAACAACAAAATGTACACTCAGTAAAAGATTTGCGGGGAAGTTCTGTCCCAGCCATGGCATTCTTCAGGGAGACTTGACTGCTTGGCCAGATAATCTAGGGAAGGACAACAATAGACCCAAGTACCATAATAACTTACTGCCAACTCGATTACATTGAGAGATGTTACATCCCTTAATCTACCCAGCCCTGGCAACAACCAACTTAACCCATACAGAGATGAAGCAGACCCTGACTTGACTAACCAAGATTCTATGTCCTGAAATCTACCAACATTGAATTATTTTGAATTAAGAAAAACAAATGGTACAAATATCAATAACCCTTCACCAGTAGTGACCTTTAGTCAACCACAACTTGCAGTCTACAGGTTACCTAAGAGATGTAGATGCACTATCCATGCACATGCCTTTGCTTCAACTGCCAGTAATTTGGATGTTCTTAGACAATGATGTTGCCACCTAGATGGCAAATATGTACATTGCTCAGGCCCCACACATGGTAGATGAGAAGCCCACACAAAGAGGCATATAGCTACAGCCAACAATGTCACCTGTGCCCTGTGCACTTTGGAGTCATGTTGCTGTCACTGCTGGGAATTGGAGAGAAGCGTGGGATTTGTACCCACAACTAAGCAAATGCAAGACTGGGATGCTTCTGATTACGCCACCAGCACCTCCTGAATGACGGGTCATCCCTGCACCTTGTCCACTGCCCTGGGTCAGAAGCAGTGTCGCAAGACACAGCACATCCACAGCAAGGCCGCTTCATTAAATTGGCAACCCCCCCCTCTCACTGCTCACACATACTACCTCACCCCCCCATCCCCCCGCCCATTCCACCTCATGCAATCACAACATCATCCATATACAACCATTCTCCATTCACCCCTGTCTTCTGTCCTCTCCCGTCCTTCCTCAACAGACATTCCCCTCTTCCCCAAAGCCCCCTTCACCCCATCCATCCACCTCATCCTAGGACGTCCCCTCATCTTCACTCCCTCCACATCTGCCTTCCATACCTCTTTTACTAGGCTTTCTTCACTCATTCTTTCCATGTGTCCAAACCATCCTAGTATTCTTTCATCAACCCTATCTCCCAGTTCCTTTTCCACCCCTGCTCTCCTCCTCACCTCCTCATTTCTCACTCTATCTAGCCTAGTAACCCCCATCATACTTCTCAGACACCTCATCTCAAACACATTCAAACTCCTCTCTTCTTCTCTTATGTTCCATGTTTCTGCCCCATACAGTGCTGTTGGCACAATCACTCCTTCATATCCTCTTAGCATCCATTCCCAAATGTCTATTCCTCATTACACTCTTTAATCCACCAAGGCATTTACTTGCTTCTCCCAATCTACATTCTACCTCCACCTTTTCCTGCCACATTTGCACCCAAGTATCTAAAACTATCCACTTCCTCCAGTCACTCTCCCTTAATGCTCACTTCCAGTCTACTGCTACTTTCACCCCTTGTACATCTCATCACCTTACTTTTACCCACATTTATCTTCAGCTTTCTTCTATCACATATTCTCCCAAACTCTGCCACCAACTTCCTCAATCCCTCCTCCGATCCTGCCACAAGCGCAGTGTCGTCCGCAAACAACAGCTGGCTCACCTCCCACTTTTCTCCATTTTCTTTAACCATCTCCAATCCCTTGCCCACTACCCTTGCATTTACCTCTCGCACCACCCCATCCATGTATAAGTTGAACAGCCAGGGCGACATAACGCATCCTTGACGAAGTCCCACCTTTACCTCGAACCACTCACTCTCTCCATTTCCAATCCTGACACAAGCTCTACTACTCTTATAAAAACTCTTGACAGCTCCCAGAAGCTTTCCTCCTATCCCGTATATCTGCATAACCTCCCACAGTGCCTTCCTGTCTGCCCTATCATAAGCCTTTTCCAGATCCATAAAAGCCCAAAAAACATCCTTCCCCTTTCCTATAGCTTTCTCACATATGTCTTACCACAAAGATCTGATCTACACAACCTCTACCTGTCCTAAATCCACACCAATTACTCCTTCTGTTCCTCTCCTAATCCTCTCAATCAAGATCCTCCCATAAGCCTTCCCAACTACACTTAACAAGCTAATCCCTCTGAAACTACTACATTCACACTTGTCCCCTTTTCCCTTGTAAAGAGGAACTATACAGGCCTCCAGTCCTCTGGCACTCTACCCTCTCTCCAGCAAACATTAAATAACCTCACCAGCCAGTCCACCATCATTGTACTTCCCTTTTTCAGACATTCTGCATGGCATCCATCCAGACCAGGTGCCTTACCTGCTTTCATCATCAATATACCAATTTGAAGAAATCCTTTGTGTCAAGATTTGCATCCCTTGTAGATGAAGGGCCACACATTAACACCAACCCCTGTGTAAAGCCTCCTAGACCTCCCAGTGCCTTCACTAGACCCAAATGGAATGAGTATATATAAGTTCAGACTTGCCCCTAACCTTGCACCCCTTCCTCCCAAAAATAATACTTATACCTGAAAATTCAGTCTCCCCCCTAACAACACACACCCTCCCCCCAAAAATAATACCTAAGCACATTGAAAGACTTGACTACAATAACCAGCAAGTCTCGAACAAGCCCGAGAAGATATATAATCTAAAATGACCGCCATATCAACTCAAACAGTAATGTAATTAATCATCCAATGGAACTGCCAAAGACTTGTCCTAAACTGGGGGAAAATGTGTATACTTCTTAGTGATGCAGAAAAAATCAGACATGTGATTCTAGGTATACAGAAAAAACACAATGGAATACAATAGAATATAGACCAAGCACTTCTATCTATTCAGACATCTTCAAGGTGAAGATGTCTAAATAGATCAAAACACCGAGTTTATAACCTATTATTTTCCTTCGTGGTTTTCTGCATTCTCCAGCAATATAAACCTGATTACATCTGTTTTCAAGAAACACATACACACACATTGATAAGACCAAAATTAGAGTACGCTGCGACACTATGGGGGGTTGCCGAATTTATGAAGCGGCCTTGCTGTGGATGTGCTGTGTCTTGCAACACTGCTTCTGACCCAGGGCAGTGGACAGGATGCAGGGATGACCCGTCATCCAGGAGGTGCCAAGATAGGAGGGAGGGAGGTGGGTGGAGGGGAGTGGAATATATGGGAAATGAAATGGGTGGGAGTGTTTTCTATGCCTTTTTCTTTTTGGCTACCCCCCATGTAAGGGGGAAAAAGCCTTTGGTATATGTATGTATGTACTATATGGCAAAGCAACTCAAGAAGTGGCATCAATCCCTTTAGATGTCTCCACTCTGCTGCCTGCAACAAATACCCTCCCTTCCATTCAACATATGAAGCATGTGGCAAAAACACCTGGAGGAACACCCAACGTAGACAATTAAACCTTGTATACACCCAGGGCCCTCATCTCCATTGTAACCAAAACTTTCATTGTGAGACAACTCTAATTCATTTAAGGATGGCGCATTCATTTCCCGCACATTGCCTTCTCGTGATTAGAGATAACTTTCTCCCCTGATGATGTGGTAATCCTTTATTATTATTATTATGTGGTAATCCCACACATCCTTCAAGAATGCCACGACTAAGCAACCCCTTCAACAAGCTCCTAATTTCCCATCTACCCCATCAAACAAGTCGCATAACACCTCAGGCATATCACTAATGCAAGTATGATGTATATACCTAATTGTAGTGTACAGGAGAGGATCAATGCTTGTTGGTTCCAGTCTCCTACTCTCCAACATTATCATACCTAGCCTCAAATCCCCTCCGCCCTGTGAGCAGGTTGCAGTCCTGGAGGGGCTTGTACATAGTGATGAAGGTATAGGCTATGGCAGCGGGGAGAGTTTTCCTCCCTGGCAGATTCAATCATGCTGCACAGACCATACTGGAGCTGTCAGACCAAGACTCACAGACTGGAGTGTAAGTAACTGGTAAACGACCCCCACCCCTCTTTCAATTGATGGCTCGTTTATCTTCTCTTTCTGAACAGGCTATTATCTTGGGATAGGCTCTCTGGAAAGCTCCAGATTGCCTTCCCTGAGAAGCACCCTCGACTTTCTCTTGCTCCTTCTTAAGGTAGTTCTAAGTTCCCGATTTCTCTCTGACCTGTGTGCTGATAGCTGACTGAGTTGGTGGGGGCCCACCTGGCGACAGGTGCCACGGGCGAGGGCTCGCAAGGTTCGGTGGTCAGTGGATGCTCATGGGAAAGAGGACTCCTGAGCTTGATACCGTTCTCCCTTCCAGTACAAGTAAAAGGGTGGCTACGCCGGCCTCATACTATATGGGACAAAACTACAGAGGACAAACGGGTTGTCAAAGCCAAAAAACTCGACGCCGAGGCCCTTTACCTGTAAATAGCCATTTCTGGACCCTTTTCTGGCTCTGCAGGGACTTTCCTTAAGTGACTGGGGCGCCAGGCACCTGCAGTATCTCTTTCCACGCACTTCAAACCTCATGTTGCTTATGGTGTGGCCCTACAACTTACCGAAAGCGCTCTTTAAGTAGTAGGCTATACCATAAAACTTTGATTCCATCCAATTATGGTTGAATCATCCTCCCAGGTTTTGGAGGCCCCTCCTCCTCCAAAACCCATTGACCAGGAGGGAACCGATGCTGACCCTTCCGCCGTTTCAAATCCCGATTTGGATAATTCTCACTCTTTGTGTCCTTCAAAGGAGACTATAACTCCTAATGAAGGACAGCATTATGATTCCACTAGTAAAGATAATGTGGTAAAAGTTACTACTGAGTTGGGTTCTCCCTCCTCCAGAGCTTTGGAAATCAAGAATGTGAAAAACTTGACTGTGGTCCATATCCTCCAGCTTCCTAAGTCCTGTAACTATGAGATTCTTACGAAGTGCTTTGGTTGCTATGGTAAAATTACAGAAATCCGTATGTGTTATGCTGAACCTGGAAATTCTTGGGAAGCCTGGCTGTCATATACTAGCCACAATGCTGCTCTGAAAGCTAGTAGCGATATTCCTAATTTGAAGGTTTGTGGAGCAGGCATCACTGGGGCTTTATGTGCCAGTGCCCCTAATGCCCTAGATGTTTATGTACCTTCTTTGTATGCTCCTTCTGGGAAGGAAAACAGCTTTTAAATACTTCCCACAAGGAGAGACTACTGAGTCCTCCAATGTGGTTGGTGGCCACTGCCCGGGAAGAAAACTATAATTACTTTAAGTTCTGTAAATATTTGCAGAGGAAAGTTGGTGGAATTTGTAGAGGTGATATCACCAGATTTGGCAAGAACAAAGTTCTAGTACATGCAAAGTCCAAAACTCGGTCTTATATGCTGAGTCACTTAAAAGCTGAAAGTGGTGAGATGCTGAAGGAAATTAAGCCACACATAGACTTCAGCTACAGTAGAGGTGTCATATATGACAAAGACCTATATGATTTTGAAGAGGAAGAGATTCTGGACATGTGCCCGGAAACTACGGGGCACCAAAATGATTGTACTAACCTTTACTAGCCCTGACCTGCCTACGCATATCATAATTGAAAATGAAAGGATTGCTGTGTGCCCTTTTAAGCGAAAGCCATTACAATGTTTCAAATGCTTTAAATTTGGCCATACGTCGACTGCTTGCAGTGGAGAGCAACTGTGTGCTATATGCTCCTACCCCATTCATGGTGAATGCATAACACCACCCAAGTGTGTGAATTGCGGCCAGGGTCACCAGGCCCGTGACAAGACTTGTCATTCCTATAAGGATGAAGAAGCAGCACTTCAAAAGTCCAAAGCAGAGCATATCAGTATCTGGTACGCAAAGAAGCTTCTAGGCCAAACTAGAACATATGCCCAGGTCACAAAGAGAAGAGCTACTGTCTCTAAGGCGCCTCAGCCTTCCGCTTCACACGATAAAACCCATGAGGTAACAGATACCCGCCTGAAGCAGACTTCGACCGTTGCTGAGGTAGCACCTCCCAGCTCCTCCACCCCTCCTTCTCAGGAGTTAACTCGGGCATCATCTGTGCCCGTTATTGAGGGCTCAGAGGACACTCCCTCACCAGCGAATGTGCATTCGCGAGATGATGCGCGGCCAGCAAAGGGTGTTATGGCGGAGAGATCCCCAACACGTGGTAAGAAAAGGGGAGGAACATCCCCTACCCCTCCCTCTCCTACCCTGAGCATCCCTACCTCAAAAAAATATAAGGTGCTTTCATCAGATGCTACTGGTCCTCAAAAAACTAATACATCGACAGCAAACACATCAAAGAAGATCAAGATTGAGGGCCACAATCCTAGCCGTATAAACTCCTCTGAGGGCAATTCAAAGGATGAGAGATTTAGAGGTGGAAAGCCTTCAGCCAGAATTGCTGGCAGGTCTACCATCTCTAGACAAAACACTGATCAAGCAGAAAAGAAAAAGTCTCTTAAAGTCAGAAGTGGAAAGCTCCCTAAATAAATACGTCCATGATACAATGGAACTGCCGAGGTCTCAACAGTAGCTCTGAACACATCCGAACACTGTTTAGAGACTACAACACCATGATTTTGTGCCTTCAAGAAACAAAACTAGGAGATACAAGTTATAATCCTGGACTCAATTATAATTTTCATAGATCACCCCCTATTATTGAGGAGAGGGCACAGGGTGGCACTGCTTTCATAATTCACAAGTCTATTAGATTTTCTACAATCCAGCTCAATACAGACCTTCAAGCCTGTGCTGTACAGGTTCAGCTTGAGAGAAAGATCACTTTGTGCTCCCTTTATTTAGACCCTAAACTTGAAGACCACCTTTTCGACAGCCTTAGGCAAAATAGACAGCTGGATGTCTCAGATATCCAAGACTTAGTGAACCAGCTCCCTCCACCATTTATTTTAATGGGTGGCTTCAATGCCAAGCACACCTTATGGGGTGATGTACACTGTGATAGATGGGGTTACATCATTGAGCAGCTACTTGATGCCAATAATGATTTAGTGCTGCTGAACGATGGCTCTCCCACTCGATATGATATTTTTCATAACACCACCTCAGCCATCGACTTAACTATAAGCACAGCATCCCTCCGGTTGGAGTACAATTGGGCTGTTGATAGAGATCTGCATGGCAGTGACCACTGGCTAATACTACTTCAATATGTTAAAAGTATCCCATCACCCTGCCTGCCAAAATGGAAGATCAAGGAGGCTGATTGGAAAGAGTTCGCTAAATCATCAGCCATCAATGAATCGCACACCAATTTTCTATCCCCTGTTGCTGCTTATGCCCAATTTTCACAGACCATCATAGATTCTGCACAACAAACCATCCCCAAAACTGCTGGCCTACCCAGGCACCCAGTAGTCCCTTGGTGGAATAAACAGTGTGAGGTTGCTAGGAAAATTACCAGGACATGCCTTCGTAGATTGTTCAGGTCACCGTGTGAGGCAAACCGACTTGCTTATTCTAGAGCCCATGCGAGACAGAAGAAAATATTTAAAGAAGTCAAGCGTGAATCCTGGAAGAAATATGTTTCGGAATTAACCATCGCTACCCCTACGAGTCAGATTTGGAATAAAATCCGTAAATTACAAGGTAAATTTGTACCAACTGCCTTGCCCGTTTTAGAATCTAATGGTACTCAAGTTTGTGACCCGAAGAGGGTTGCTGACATCTTGGGTGCCCACTTTGCTAGTGTTTCAAGTGCAGCTAATTATGCTCCTGAATTTCAAATACATTGTGACTCGGCAACAGTTCTCCCTCCGCCTTCAAACAATACAGAGTCCTTTAATCTATCACCTTCGATGAAATGAAACATGCTTTATCAAGCTCAGCCCTCACTTCCCCTGGCGATGATGACATTAGATATGAGATGATTGTCCCCAGTGTTCACAGCTGTTCCTGCGTATGGTATATAATGGTCTATGGATCACACACTCTTCACCTGATACCTGGGATCTGTCGGTACTAATCCCGTCATAAGCCAGGGAAAAACCCAGAACTTCCAGAAAGCTATAGACCAATTGCCCTCACTAGCTGTCTTTGTAAACTCTTTGAGAGAATGGTTAATAACAGACTTGTCTGGTATCAAGAATCCAGAGAGTTACTGTCAAACAGGCAGTTTGGATTCCGGAAGAATCACGGCACACTTTACCCTTTGCTAATACTCCCAAGAGAAATCCAAAATGCCTTTGCTAGAAGACATCAAACCATTGGTGTGTTCTTTGATTTAGAGAAGGCCTATGACAAAACCTGGCGGGGTGGCATCTTGAAACAGCTAGCATCATGGGGCATTGGAGGCCACATGTTTGCATTTGTACAGAACTTCTTATCAAACCGACGACTAAAGGTCCGAGTTGGATCTGTATTTTCATCATCTTATCTGCAGGAGGAGGGTGTCCCCCAGGGTAGCGTGTTAAGTGTTACGCTATTTGCAGTGGCCATTAATAGCCTCATGGACCAAATACTACCGACAGTTCAGGGTACCCTATTTGTTGATGACCATGCTATTTACTGTAGTGCCCCATCGGCTCTTGAAGCTGGTAGAAAAATACAAGCTACGATAAATGCAGTCACTAAATGGGCTGACAGGAGAGGTTTGAAGTTCTCACCTCAAAAAATTAAGGCCATCAGATTTACAAGGTATAGGAAGCGAGAAGAGATACCAACTCTGTTTTTGAAGGGAGTCATCCTCCCATATGAGAGTGAGGTGAAGTTCCTTGGTGTGATTTTTGACAAGGGCCTCACATTCGTTACCTATGTTAATGACTTATGCGTTAGAGTATGACAGTCCACCAACATTCTGAAAGTTGTCTCACATTATGATTGGGGAGCTGATCGTACTATTTTATTGAGGCTCTATAAAACTCTCTGCCTCAGCAAAATAGATTATGCTTGCCAGATATATGGCTCTGCTGCTAGAACCACCCTTGAAAAATTAGATGTTGTGCACAATTTGGGTTTGAGAATCTGCACGGGTGCCTATCGTACCTCCCATGTGGACAGCCTATATGTGGACTTAGGTGTACCACCTCTTTCCTTACACAGAGAGGAGCTGGGACTACGATATTTGGCCAAATGTTTGACATCAAAGGATAACTCCAACTTTAAATTTGTTATGAACCCTTATGACATCTCTCCAAATAGGCCCTGTATCCCTAAGCCACTGGAGGTTCGATTGGAGAAGGAATCTAGAGAGATCGGTCTCTATGACTCTACTATAGCCAAATTAGGCCCAACAAAGTATCCTCCTTGGTGTAAACCCCCTGTGGAGATTTGCATTTGTACCGGTGGTAAACAACACCACGACCCCCAGGCTGTCAAGGCGCAATTCTCAGAACACTCCTCTAAACACAACACTTCTATCTCTGTCTATACCGATGGCTCTAAGTCTAAGCAAGGTGTAGGCTCTGCTGCAGTTTTTAACGGAAAAATTATTAAATGTAAATTACCCTCTTTGCTCAAATTTCACTGCAGAAGCTTATGCAATACTCCTGGCAGTGAAAGAGATCTACTACTGTTGCTAAAATGAGCAAAGTTTCATTATCTATACAGATTCCAACAGTGCTTTAGTTTCTCTTCGGCAACTTTTGCCCACTCACCCTCTGGTGCAAGAAGTGCAAGATTGGCTGGTCTTCCTGCACTCACGAAAACGTACCAAGGTGAACTTTTGTTAGGTACCTGGTCACATCGGTGTCATGGGGAATGAAACGGCAGATAAAGCTTCAAAGTCGGCAGTAGCTGATCTACAGCCGACTACTGCTATCCATATACCCCATGGCGACCTTAAGGAGATTATACACGCTCGTATACAAAATAAGTGGCAGCATAGATGGAGCACCTTAACTGATAACTTGAAGCTAAAAAAGATCCGTCCCTTTATAAAGAAATGGGAATCATCCAGTTGCCCAAATAGAAGGAACAGCATCATCTTGACCAGATTGCGAATCAGACATACACATCTGACGCACAGTTTTTTAATGACAGGTGACATGTCAGGCTCACATTACTGTACAGCACTTTTTAATGGAGTGCATATGTTTTCAACATGAGCGATGAGCATGTTCAATCACAGGCAAGTCCATGACGGACTTGCTTGATGATAACTGTGAAGTAGCCCATGTGGTCAGATTTTTAAAGCTTATCAAGTTTTATCACCTATTATAACTCGCTGTATTTTTCAATTTTATTATTATTATTATTTTTTTTTTATGAAATCTCTAAACTTTTAGCTTTTATCCGCCTTTTAGCTTTCATATCGCTGAATAGCCCTTGATGCTCCAGTGCTTGGCTTTTGAGCCTAAAACTCATAAACCAACCAACCAACCTAGCCTCAAATTCGTGTGTAGATCAAACTATATCCTTGATTTCCAGTTATCATATTTAGATTTGAATTCAAGTATTGTTCATGCTTGGGGTATATCACCTGAGCTATTCCAAGTATTTAATGCATTTATATGGAAACCTGTTTCTTCACATCCTTTAGACAAATGGTCTTTCTTAATTTGTTCCATGACCTCTTAAAGCTGATTTACCTAGTTGTATCTTATGGGAAGGGGAGCTATACTCGTGTCCTGTCGTTGTATCTCTCCATATCTAGTTTGATGTATAAGATAGTCTGTCCACCTATAGATAAAAAAAAGAGATTAATAGATAAGAAAAAATAATTAAGAAGAGGGGGAGGGGAGGAAATATCTTAAACTTAAGCCTTTAATAATATTGTGTCACTATTTTCTTATACTGTTTCATATTATTGTCAATACGTCATTCACAAGGAGATGAGATGAGAGGTAAACAAGGATGAATGGGTGGGAATGGGTCTTTGACTCAGCTACCTCCCTTATAAGAGAGAAGAAACCCGGGGGGGGGGCGTGTGGGTGTGTAAATAGATGTCACTATTTGGGGACGAGGTTAGAGACAAGACAGATAAAGTCTGCCTGGTAGAAAGTGAGTTTATAGTAAGGGCATACTACCTTAAATCCCCAGCTTCAAAAGAACCCTCTGTAAGGTAGCAGAGGAGGAGGAGTTTGTGATGTTAAACTGAATGAAAACCAATCAATTGGTAGTGTGTTCCAGGTGAGGTAATAGCACCGCCTGTAACTTGGGCTAATAAATTTGCAGAATGCTTGTACGTACATACATATACCATAGGTTTGTATTTTATAGATTACATGATTCCATAGGGTTTCGAGTATTGTTAGATAATTGTATTTTTTACTTTACAGATACACTAGTGCCTGATTTTGATTTTTGGTTTGAATGATGGTGTTACTTTATCAGAGCATACAAAATATAGATTTGTCACAGGTATTGTAAAATGTGTTACAGGTAACTTTCAGTGAGGTGCAGGTAGAATGTACAAAAACCATAACATAGTTTTATGAAGTGGTAAATTAAATTGTTACTTTTAGATAAGGGATTATCTCTAGCTGTTACATTTGTACAATTTTACAGGTAAATTTGTATGTATCATTAGTGTATTATGGGTTAGTGTCATGCAGGGCTGGGTTCACCCAATTGAAGACCCTAGGCCAGACCCATCGGTGGATCCCCAAATTTAAAGAAATGTGGAAAAATTTCAATATTTTTATAATTTAATTTCATAGAATATGGTTATTTTTTACAGAAAATTTATTGCACTTTGATACAATGTCTGCTTAATTTTTTTTTTTTTTTCTTTTTTTAGTGGTTTTCTTTACCATTCTGCATGACAAATTAGTTTCAGTGAACCCTTAATTACCTGTGGGCCCTAGAGCAATAGCCTACTATGCCTACTGGTAAATTTGGCCCTGGTGTCATGTCCCAAAGGTACAGTCTTGTCTTGGTGAAAATAACAGTGGTAGATGAATTAATCCCTTTGTAGTTGTATAGTTGAGTACAGTACTTGTGGCATGGCTGGTATGTGATGGGGTTCAGACAAATGGTGCCCCCCAACAGGCAATCCACCTTCAGCAGGATAAAATAAGATGCTCGCTGGATGAGCAGGTTCAAGGTCTCTACTTGCGGTGGAGATTGAGGTGATGGCAGTCCAAACCCTGCCACCAGTCAGTTGGATCATGAAATTCCACATTACTGTCCTAGCCTCCTAATAGGGGGATTTCGCGATGTTAAACCAAATCATCAACCAGAATATAATTGTTGAATTTTCTGTGTTAAGTGGGTACAGGGAGACGTGTGTACATCTCCTATGGATTAGTTGTTTCACGTAATCTAATCTTAATGAGACCGTGCACTGAAAGCGGGTAGTGGTACACAAGTACTTATTAAGTGGTGGGTCTCAGCAGCTGGGTGCAGTGGCGGTGGCAGCTATGCAGGAGTCGTCAGGGGACCCACGCCGCCGGGTATGACAGGTATTTGCCCCATGGCTTGTCTTGGCATCACCAACACCACCACCACACCTTAATTCTCCTGACCTGATTTGACCCTATCTTCACTAGACTAACCATACCTTCCCATGCTGTGCCTTGCCGTGCCTAGCCATGTCTCATTATCCAATGCTTTGCCTTGCCAAACCCTACCTCACCCCAGCCCTGATTCATTCCATGTCCCTAATTCTCACCACCACAGCCCACTTTGCTCCACTCCAAATTCAGTTCACCTGGTTTCACCCCACCTTATGTGACCAAGAAAAACAACAATGGCAGCAACAACAACAATAACAGCAACAACTACAACAGCAATTCTCAGTTGAAACAAGCCACACTTTCTTTATTTTATGACTAATCACAACCTTGTAACTGGTACAGAGCCACTTTTGCATAAGAGCATTTTTGTGACTGGTCAAGGGAAAAAGGAAGCAAGTCTTGTTTCATTCAAGGCCACTACAGTGACTACCCAAATACTCTTCACCTTTACTCACTTTATCTCCATTCTTATCAATTAAAAATTAACCTCCCCACGTCATCTTGGTGTATAATATCATCACTACACCTCAACGTACCTTTCACCTCTTGTAATCTTATGTCAATCAATCTTTTGGCCTAGATCTTTCTTGAACAGTTCAACTTGCCTAGCCTTACCAAATCATCACTGGAATGTCATCATCATATCACTTGTTGTCATTGTAGTTATCACTTTTGTCATCACCATAATGTCCACATCTCCAACCATACAAGAGAGGTCATTTTCCTTCTAAGTCAAATGCTGTAATGCTGTAGGCCCTGGGCAATGTTGCCATGTTTAAATGGTCCGTACTTCAATGTGCCTTAATCTTGAAGGTATTGAAAGAAGTGGAAGGAAAAGTTAAACTTTTTGTCACCTACTTTAGAAAAATAGTGAATCGCTTCCCTTTTGTGCTAGTGGTCAGTACAACAGTTTCTGTGGTCTTGGGTAAAGTTTGTTCTTTTGTTGCATACCACACATGAATTTAAGTCAAAGTGCAGTGATCACATCACACTCATGAGGAAGTGACTTGAATTTACAACAGTTGTTATTTTTGCCACAACCTGAATGGATTTCTCCCCATCTTCTCTATTTTCCACATGAAGGGATCAAGACAGGAATTTGCTGATTAAATAAAGCAGCCCTGCTGTGAGTGTGCTGCACGTTATTGCATTGCTTCTGACCTGACCAGTGGGCAAAAGCTAGGGATGACCCTTCATCCACAAGGAGCTGAGAGGGAGGAAAGGGTGGGAGATGGGTGTGTGCCTTTGATTTAGCTACCTCCTATATAAGCAGGAAGAAGCCCATGGTATATGACTAGATAGACTTTAGTAAAATAGTGAATCACTTCCTTATGTGCTAGTGGTTCATACAACAAGTTTCTATGGTCTTGAGTAAAATTTGATCTTTTGTTGCATTCTACAAAAGAATTTTAGCCCAAGTGCAGTGATCACATCACATCACACACATGGGGAAGTGACTTGAATTTACAAGTCATTATTGTTGCTGCACCGCGAAGGAATTTCTCCCCATCTATTCTAATTTCCGAACGAGGGGAGAGAGGGGGTGGGCATTGCTGATTAAGTGAAGCAGCCTTACTGTGGATGTACTGTGTCTTGATGCATTGCTTTTGACCCGGGCACTGGGTAGGAGAGAGATGACCCTTTATCCACAAAGGGTGAAGGTGGGAGGGAAACAAGGGAAGTGGATAGGAGTGGGTGTGTGCCTTTGATTTGGCTACCATCCATATAAAGTACATTTTTCTGAATGTTGGTAAAAGAATAATACAAAGAAGTTGAAGGAAATATGAGAGGTAATGAAAGATAAAGGAAATAAGAGTATAAGAAGAATGGATATTTTTGAAGGAGAAAGTGTTGAAGTTTAAAAAAAAAAAAAAAAAAAAAAAGAGGATGCAAAGGTCTCGGCACCATTTGCCATCTTTACATCATCCTCTTTATATAATGTTACTTCATGTCACATCAGCTATGCCTCCTTCTCCCCATCTCCTGTGCTTCCTCTGCCTTCCAGAGGCTGCTCCTCTCAAACCTGTACCCAAAACTTTCCTCAGAATTCTTGCATTTTATCACTACGCACAAACCCAATCTGGTCAAACCACTTTCTCATGTGTCATCCTCTCCTCTCATCCCCTCCCATCTTCCCCTGCCTACTCTTTCAACCTAATCCAGAGCCAGCCTTACCCAACCTTTGCATGGCTAAACAAGTCTGACAGTTAATATTGAGGTAGAAGTCTAGACCAGTTGCAAAGTGTGGTGGCAGCTGTCAGATGTGAGTATATAAATACAAATATTTATATATATATATTTCTCTTTTCTGCTTTTATGGAATTAGGAGTAAGCATTTCCACTTGCCTTTGACTTCACTGTAACTCACTTCAGTAGAAATGTATACTTCATTGATTTTGTTAAAGCAAAGGACAGACTAGGGATGGACTTCTGGTTGAAGGGGGGCATTAAGTGCAGTCTACCCCCAAAGTTGTATAAAGGCACTTGTCCAAAGCTTGAACAAATTCTTTGAAATTTGTTACTAGAAAAGGGGGACCTGGATTAACAAAATCATAGGTTCATAAAATTTGCCTTTGCAAGTGGGAAAATAACAGTGTTCATATTTTTTCAGGAATTAATATTACTGCTAAGTTTAGATTTTATTCATTCTTTTTCTAGCTTCATGCAATTTAATATTATATTTTTCCTGTAACAGGAAATTTGTTGTAATAATTTTCTAAGGGCACTGGCAGTAACTGCAGTAATGTAAGTTATGATATGACTTCAAACACTTGGGCAAATCTTATAGAATTTGATTTTTTTTTTTTTTTCTATATATAAATCCAGGTCACAAAATCAACCAACACTTTTTCTTGAAAATATCTTGCACAAAAGCTATTATCAGTTTTGATCTTAGGGATATTGTTTTTTCCATCTTTTGTTTATGAGTATGCTTAGTATATATATATATATATATAGGGGTTAATATTTTATTATTGGCTCATGGTGGCAAGTACTGTAAGTATATGTTTATAAAAAAGTTTTTAGTCTGTAAAATATCTTTTAAGGAATTCTAAATGGGTTCTTGCTCAGTGTTCTTTTTTCTAATCAGTTATGTTGAGTAGTTTAATTTGTATTGTTTATTGGTTAAGAATTATTTTATTTTTTCTTGTTTACTTGATTTATTTAATTTTTGAAAGGTGATACAGAACTTGGCAGAGAAAAAAATCCTGTTACCAATTGTGCAAATGCCATTTCATTGAAATTATTCATCTTATCACTTTGCTGTCAAAAGAGTATATTTGTTATAATTTCTAAAGCATACTAAAACTAATTCTATAAAAGAAAAATGCCATATGTATTGACAAGCACAAAATCTATTCATGCACTTTTTTCTTTTTATTTGCACATATTTCTTTACTTTGCTTGTAAACATTCACACTAAAATTAAATTTTACATTTTTAGAACATATGAACAAAATTAGATGAGATAACAAGTTGTATGTTTATATGGGCTTGATTTTAGTTACAAAATGTATATGCATATATACTAAAAAAAAGCCCTTTCCCTCATTTAAGGTGGCCAAAATGTGTATGCTGTACTTTAGAATTTTCACAAGAAATGATTTACTTTAAATATGATCTAGGACCTTGTTGTATATACAAGTTTTTATTTTTTTTACTTGTAATTATTTGAGCAATTTTTTCATTTTGAAGGTTCACAATTTTTTTTTCCATTAAACTTCTTCAATAATAGTCTGAAAAAAATTCTATATTCTCAATCTCCCACTTTGACTGATATGCCACATTTGCACTTACTATATATTTTCAGCTCTTGTTGCACAAGCAGGCTCTATATTATCAGTATTATTACACAAAATTCCATATTATACAAGAATATTAATAGTGTAGGTAAGATATTGAAGAATGACAATTGAATTGTCACCCATCCTTTTTGCCAGACATGCTGATGGTCTTCAATACCATCCCTACACTGTTGGTAATACTGTACAATATAGAATATTGTGCAATAATGTTGATTGTGTAGGGCCCCCTTAAGATTTTTTGTATCATAATTTGACAGTTTTTGTTGCTCTCTTCATTTGTTTTGTCAGTTCATGCCAAGTGTCTAGTGTTGCACATTTTTAACTTCGGTTCTCAGATATTTCTAGTCATGCACATTGCCTACCTACTAGCAACATTGCTATTACTTGTTTTCACAAAACTTACAGAAATAGCAGTCGTTTTTGATAATATGCTAGTAAATCTTTAAATGGATTTAGGCTGTTGTGCTGCTAGGTTGGTGACATTTCAGGAATATTTTGATATTTATATCATTGAAGGATTACTTGTGAGATCATGTCTTATCTTGTTTCTTCTTCTCTGTCCAGGGGGTCATGATGTGGATCAATCAAACATGGACTTGTATTTTATGCTAACAGAATTATATAGTCTTTCCTACCTGTCTTCATTTTTTTTCTTGCATCACCCTTTAGTAAATTATTTTGATATTGTTAAACATTACTTTTTTGGCTATTTTTATTGATGTGGATCAATCAAATATGGACTCGTATTTTATGCTGACAGAATTATAGTCTTCCGTACTGTTCTTCAATTTGCTTTTTGATATTTCTTTGATGACCAGACTGTTTCTTTCTTACATCACCTTTTAGTCAATTATTTTGGTACTGTTAAATGTTACTCTTTTGGCTATTCTATAACCTTGTGTAGATAGTGACACACGGTATTGGTTTTGGTCCAAATTTATTGTTTCTTTGTACATTTGTTTGCAAAATGACAGTAAAATGATGGGATCAGTTGACATGACACTTAAGGGAAAGGTGGGCATCCCTGTGAAAATATGGGAGTGCTTGGGTCAGGTCAGGTCAAGTCAGTGTCATTAAAAAAAAAAATTATAATACAAATAAAATAATGACTTTAAATTGTCTGATTTGCTTCAATCAAAAACAAATTTGGAAGTTCACTGGCTGAGCGGGTTAGGGCATTGTTACTTGCGGTGAAGGTCGAGGGATGGCTGTACGAACCCTGTTGAACCAAGGGCATGGTTCATTCAATTCCTCCGTAAGGGGCATCATCCTAGCCTCCTGATACGTGGGAGTTTGTGACATAAAACCATATCATCAAAAACAACTTATCATAATTTAATTCCTTAGTTTTAATCCCATTGCAGTAATGAAAAATGTGCAATTTTAAGATCGGTAGGCAAAAAAATTTTAGGGGCCAGGATCATTGTTGGATTTGAATAACTTGTTCAGTGAAATGTATTGTTCCTGACGCCAGTTGTTTTGTTTATCTCAAACACTTCTGTGGTATGGTTACATACCTTATGCTATAGTGTACAGTCCATCCGTGGTTTAAGGGATCTTGGATCTAAATGATGGCTTAAGGTATGCCATGTTTAAAAAGTTCATTTTCAACCCACAGGCTTTTTCGAATATAGAATCCCTTGGAATACAGACTTCTTAAATAGAAAATCTCTTAAATTAAGGTCTGTTAAGTCAAAGGTCAGTTAATGATAACTGTTGCCTTAAATTTCTTCATCTCTCAGTGTAGGCTCAGATGTCTGTAGGGGTTCCACTATGTTCCACTTCCTCCATCTGTTTGTACAATGTCTCCAGGTCATTATGACAAAATGCAATGCAAATACAATAATCCTTTCCATATCCAAACTGCCATTGTATGAACCACCATGATTTATGTGTATTCAGAATTCAAAATTTAGCAATGAAGTGGCAGAATAATAATTGGAGGCTCAGAGTTACCTTGCATATCTGAATACTTCCCAAACCTGAACACCCTGTGGCCCAATTAATTTGGATATGGGAGCGATTGCTCTACTTCCTTTCCTTCCTTCCTCTCTTCCCTTCTCTTTTTCACTTTCAGGAAATGATGAAATGTATGAATTGTTGTGAAAAGTTAGTTTATTACATGATATTTTTCATAAATTTTTGTAGGGACTTGTTTCTTGTGTTAATTGTGTATTAGTTTTACTATTTGTAGCTAAGCTTGTCATATCTGTTCTCACCTGTGGCTTTCTCTGCAACAGAGTCGGACAAGATGAGCGAAATGGCCGCTGCCTGTGAATCTCCTCCGAAGAATGTTCTCAAGTTTGACGATGATAATGAATTTCCACCTGTGTAGTGACAGCTGCTGTATGAAATTGTTGAAATGAGATATTGCAACAGATCTTTGTCATACTTAACAGAAGACAATTTTCTGTTGTTTTTCTATCGGGATTTGTTTATGGTACCTTTGTCATGGGGGATGGGTTTGTCAGTTTTGTTGATAATTGCAGCAGCTGATGCAAGTGTCTATATAAATCAGTGATATTAAATGTTCTAATAAAAGATTGATTATATTTTATTAGTAGAGAAATTTAGGAAATATTATTTTATTTTGTCTCTTTAATCACTTACGTTTCATTTATATTCTCACTAATTTGGAAATCGAAAAACATGTAACTTCTTTAAAAAAATTATAAAATTTATGAAAAATTAAAAAGAAAAAAAAATTGAAAAGAATTACTCTAGTGGAATGGTTTTGTTTGAGGTCTTCTCAGTGTGGTACTGATTTTCCTGCTGATTCTTTGCACAACCAGAGGTATGAGGCTAAAGCTTGAGGTTGGGGTGGGGGTGGGGGTGGGAATGGACATTGTAACAGAATGAGAGATTGAAAGATGAAGATAGTTGCTGTGGATAATGGGACCAATGATAGGTACCTGCAAGTGATGGTCCTGCAATATGGTTCATAGAGAATCATCTCCCTGCACCACCCAGTCATTGAAACCCATTTAACATCCTCGCCTTCATTTTGAGGTGGAGCCTGAGGGAGCTGGCAGTCTCTGGGTAAGGCCCAAGATCTCTATCAGATTCAACCATAGTTCCTTCACCTTTTCACACAGAGATCTGATAACTGGTGACTTATCAACAAACTGAAAACAACAAATTGCTGCATGCCAGCCCCCTGATATCCATCCCTCTAAATCTACTCTTCTCCAAGAGGACAGAGTCCACCAGACCAGACTGAGGTGTGGCCACTATCCAGCTCCTCTACATTACCAGAAGAGGATGAATGACCACATCACAGATAGCTGTCCAGGATGTAACACTTGATCCCATACTATACAACAAATTATGGAAGGCTGCATTGTACATAATCATGCACACCAACAACACAATTTATACTTTATAAGGGATTTGTGGAAAAACTTTGTTCCAGTGGTGGCATTCCTCAGGGAGACGAGACTGCTCAGCCAGACAGTCAAGGAAATAACAATAACAACTGATGGCTGTTCCCCTCTTCTTACTACAGCACTATAATTTAGTGACATAGAGATACTCTCACATGAATACAACACACACCCGCTCACAGTTTCTTCCCAGAGATATCCTCAGGAGGGCCAGAGGACTATTACTAACTGCTGTAAGACTGTAGGTTTCCAGCAAGTGAAGTTCTAGTAAACAGTTGTTGTTTTTACTATGTGGATTCGTTGTGCAGAGTCTAGAAATCATAGAATCTTAAGGTTCTACATCAGTGAGCAAGAGGAGAAAATAAATATGCTCAATTAGAAAGTGGTTTGTGCCAGGAATAGTCAGATCAGCTGGTAAAGAATGTAATAAACTATAGTTTGAAAGACCCTTGCGAATATACTTCTGCAGGGACTGATTAAGAAAGAACTTGCATAACCACTGTATAGTTTGAGATATATACAGAGCAGATATTAGTGGAAAAGGGACTGAAAATCATAACTTGAAGCAGGTACTGGAACTGTGGCCAAGGCAGAAGCAAGGAGTCGCATCTCTCAGACAAACTTGCTTATTCAGGTTAAGTTCTACTGATTTGTTTTCATAGTTCTCTTATCGTTTTGCTCACGCTTTGTGCCATTAGATCAGTAAGAGAAAGAAAAAAAGGGGAGGGGGGGAAGTGGCCACTGGACCTTCCATGTTTGTGTACATTACTTTTGAATTAGCAGTGGAGGTAGAGTATGTATACATCCTTTTTGTATCCTCATCAAAGGAGAAGTAATTGTATATGATCATGGGAACAGGTGTAGTAATGACCAACAATGCAGGTGACTTGCGTACTATAGACATCTGGTGTCTTACTGCCTATGGTCATTATACAACAAGAGCAGTTAACAATCCTCAATTTTATAGGTTTGTACATTAGATTTTGTGTCCCTTGAGTCCATTTGGGTGCTCGAGAAAGTGTATTTTTTGTGTGGGTGTTCTCTGTCCCTTCATTGGTTGTGTGTGTATAAAAGTGTGCATGTTGTGTGTGTGTGTGTGTGTATGTATCTGAGTGCATGTATGTGTGTGTGAGTGCATGCACAAACACTTGTGTTCATATGTGCCTGCTTGTTTGAATTTGCATGTTTGAGTGTTTTAAAGTTTATTATTAAACAGAAAAAAAGATGATCTTTATAGATAGTACGAGCTGAGTGTTGGATATAGATCCAGATTATCACATTTCATGATCATGTCTACTCGTAAATTTCATCATGGCTGGTGAAAGACTTTAGTTGAAATATAGCAGACATACATATGAACCATTCAGTTACATTATATTTGGTTCACCAAGGTTTATACTGAGAACTTGATCGCATACACATATACTGGTACAATTATAGTTGCTTAATTTGATTTTCAGTTTGGACTTCAACTGAAATTTTACAATGAAAATAGCAATTTGACTTTTAGGAATAGAAATTGTTTGAATGACCACTTTAAGTTGCTTGTTTTGTACCAAAACTTAACAAGATTTGATATTTTGTATTTCATATACATTGCTTTTATCCACACGAGATGACAACCTGGTTGACCATAAGACATTACAGCAGCTTGATGCACTTCAAATGTACTTGTCATTTTGTAACATTTGTGATTCTTACAGTAAGATGTTTACTTAAATTTTTAATTTATACCACTGAAGATGTTTTGGTAGACAAATTTATTTGATTTTTAATGATGCCAAGAAATGAGGCAGAATTGATCCACTGGTAATGTACTCATTGTTGTTTGATAACATTTTGAGTCTTACAGTAAATCCACTACAATTTTGACTTTATACCATTGAAGGTATTTTTGTAAAAATTTGTTTGATTTTTAATGAGGCAGAATTGATCCACTGGTAATGTACTCTTTGTTGTTTATAACATTTTGAGTCTTACAGTAAGATATCCTCTTCAATTTATACCATTGAAGATTTTTTTTGTAGACAAATTTATTTGATCATTACTGATAGCAACAAACAAGGCAGAATTTAACCACTGATAATATTTCATCGTAAGTTCTCAGTAGTTTTCAAGAAGGAAAAGAGAAAGGTAGACAGTAGAATAAGTAATAAATGTGGGTTGAGCCCATTTTTTGTTAAATATATTTCTTGCACATCAGCCAATATCATGTGAATAACATGTAATGTGATACAACCTAAAATATCTGCCCAATGTTTGTAAATGTGTGTTTTATTTAATACTAACTTCATCTAGTACTACATACAGTCTTTCAAGCTTGTGTGCTCTTTGTACAATGAAGCCAAACTATCTTTGTATCTCCACCTACAACACTCCCCCTCCCCTCTTTCACCTATTCCCCGTCAGAGTTTGTATCTTTAACGGGATTAACAATATCATACCCGATTCAAACCTGCGGGATGTATGAACATAATGATTAAGTTTGATTATCCCATACAGTACATTTATAACTTAGTCGTGCAGGAGAAAAAATACAAATAAAAAGGTTTATCATATCAAGGTGAAATGTAATTATGTGATGGTTTAAATGAAGTTATATTCACCCAAGTTTTGTAAAATATTTGAATGCATGTTGGTTTTGTGAGGATTAATAAAAGACAGCATATGCTTAGACTCAATTTGATATTATTTCTTTACTCATGGGGCCTTGCTTGAATCTCAAATTGTTCACATACAGGAGTATGCATTAGTATAAAGATATGTAAGTTATTTTTTTTTCATGTATCCATATTTTGTTACAAATAAAATAATGTGTGCTGTTCACTGTACACCAATAAAAGATGAAGGGAATGTAGGGTGATGGAGAGGGGAGTGGAGACAAACAACAAAAACAAGAGACAGATTGCACACTTAAAATGGATGATACAACACCGATGATGACAAAGTTCAAGTTAACGAGTGAGACCGTTTATAAAGATAGAAGAGCCTGTAAACGACAATTCATAACAGGAAGAGAACAAAAGTTTGGTTACAATAATGGGAATTAGTTGCTGTCAATCATGTGTGGTTGACCTCAACTTTAGTTTTGAGCCTTGGGGAAGTACCTAATACCAAGGACATGCTTTCATCCACCACAGACATGACCTGCCCTTTTCCCAATCACATTGTAGTATTCGAGGATGGATACACAGATCTTAGTGTAAAAATAGAATGAAAGAAGGAAATAGGCAAGAATGAATTTACCAATAGTGGTTAACCATATAGTAAGCACCTAAAATATCAGTTTACATTGTGGGACAGTCTAAACAATGAAACTAGCAATTGGACTTTTAAGTAATAGAAATTGTTTGAATGACCACTTTTAAGTTGTTTTAAGAGGTTAGATAAGTTTGAGGAAGGGGATAATAGGTGATAACTAACATGGGACTTCCTAGTGTAGGTTTTATGGTCTCTTGCAGTCCCCCTTCATTCTTGTATTAGGCAGGTGTCTGATGGAGGTTGCTGTGTAAGTGAAGCAGCCCTGCTGGGGATGTGCTGTATCATGCTGCACTGCTTACAACCCAGGTAGAGGGCAGGAGACAGGGATGACCCTTTGTCCATGAGGAATAAAGGGCCATTTACACGGTCAAACGGTTTGATAAACCCAGTTTGTCAGACAAGTGTTTGAAGTGATGTTTGACCGTGTGAATGGGGTATTTGGTCGTCAAACATTTGTCGAACGTGTTTGACAACCAAATACCCTATTCACACGGTCAAACATCACTTCAAACACTTGTTTGTCAAACCGTTTGGCCGTCTAAATGGCCCTTAGAGCCACGTCCACACGGTCGGGCACACGAGGGGTTTGCCCGTCTTGGTACGACGGGCACTTATAACGGGCACACCATCAAACTGCATGGCCGTTCCCGGCACTATTAGAGGAAGGACGTTTGAGGTCACTGACAAAGGCACAAGGTAAGGTGCGGGCAGAATCACTTGGTACAGAGTTAGTAGGACATTATGTCCACACCAAGTACATACATACTGGTCTCGACAAGACAGTAACATTAATTGACCTGTGCGGAGTACATGAATGTTTATGGAATGTAAGGTGTGACACCATGATGATCATACCGCAGCAGACCACTCGCTCCCCCTTCTTACGGTAGACTAACCACCATAGTCGTGTGGACACCTTCGCGGGCATAAGCTAGAGACTGCCCGGTTAGGGCACAGTTCGACCATGTGGACGCGGCCTTAATGAGAGGGAAAGAAATGGGTGGTGGAATTGGTGGTGTGTGCCTTTGCCCTGAGTACCTCCCACATTTAGGTGGACAGGTGTCGGACTGGGTTTGTTTGGATGTGTGTTGTCTGGTTGAGGGGTTATCACACTGGGCTATTCTTCCTCCTACCTCCAACCTCCACTTGAATAAATAGAACTATTTTGCTCACAGAACACTAGACTTGTCTAAGAACATTCCATCAGTATGTCTAACATTCGTCTAGGTTTACAATATCTTATTTAATCATTCAGCTTTCCAGTATAAGACGGAAAGATAATTTGATATTAGATTTGAAAATTCAAATATTGTAACCGAAGTCGTTTTTACTCCAACGAACTCTCAACGGTCGGCGCTGGTGAAGCCCGTGGAAGAAGCCCAGTGTGATAACCCCTTAAAGTGTACGAGGAACAAGGTTCTCTCCTGCCTCACCACCTCGTGGAGAACAACTCGCCAAAACGGCGAGATAGTTATTGGGGGGTGGAGGTGTGGGGGGTTGGTCTCGCCCCTTGAGCCAAATGCTGCCGACTGGAATGTCAAATTTACAACAGCCAACTTGTGTTCCCTGTCTTGCTGCACGGTTATGAGACATGGACACCGAATGCTGACTTGAGGAAGAGGCATCTCGATGTTTTTGGTAATAAGTGCCTTCGGGGAATCATGAGGTATCGTCAGTACGACTTTATCAAACCAGAGACTAATGTGATACTCGGTCTAGGACAGTTACTTCCAGCCTAAGTCGTGAACGTCAACTCCGGCTATATATGGGCCTCGTGTGGCACATTTCCCTGATGTTGATCTTATTCAGCGTTGTCTCCACAAAAGACAACGCTCGGTGAAGGGGGTTGCTCATAGAATCCATGGCTGGAGGGGCACGTGGATCGAGCCTGTCGAGAGTTGTTTGAAGTGGGATGGGAGGGTGTCTGCATGGGAGCTGGCTCGGAGAGACCGCGGAGGGGACAGGCGCCGGCGTGAGTGAAGCAACGCGCTCCCTGGCGTGTGCCACCAACTGATGATGCTGTAACAACCAAGGTCCTCTGTTGTCTTAATACTCCACAAACAACAATACCTATGTCACACTCCACAACTTAAAAAAAAAAAAAAAAAAAAAAAAAAAAAATCTATAAAGATTAGACAAACTAGACCAACACATGGAATAATGGAATACAGAGTAATGTGCGACGGCGACCCAAGATTGTCCTCAAGGATAGAAACACCTGTGAAGTACCGTTCAGAAAGCAATCACCTGTGATAAGAACAGTAATAAGGCGACATCATAACAGTGAGGGAACAAGATCTTAATTAAAGGACCCATAGAATGTTCTCGGCGTCTAACTCTGGGAACCCGAGGTTGCTGTACGACCATAGGGCAACCACCGAGGTATCCGATCCGGACTGAACTTGCGAGGGAATATTTTCAGTGTCGGAAGACGATCTTATTAATTTTTTTTTTTTAAAGATTAATATTCATCTCACTTAAGCATTTCATTGACATGGTTGATTTGTGTGTGTGTGTGTGTATATAATATATATATATATATATATATATATATATATGTGTGTGTGTGTGTATATATATATATATATATATATATATATGTGTGTGTGTGTGTGTGTGTGTGTGTATATATATATATATATATATATTATATACTTTGTGTATATAGCTTTAGCTGTCATCATCAGGGTACTTCATTCAGTTACGGGGTTCAATCGAGTGTTGAGATCAAAGTTTCATTTGCAATGCTAATTCATTGTCATCATTTACCACCCCGAGGTCTCCGTGACGTCTTGTCGTCTGAATATCACGAAAATCAATCTCGGGTTTATTCACTCCTGAACAGATGACACGTGTCAATATGACACTTAATATTGCTTCTAAACAAGTGGCATGGAGAGTCAGATAGTGTGGTCACAGTCCACGTGAAGGACACAAGCGCTGGTAAACTACAGGTTATGATAATAAATAATTACGTGGAATTACATCCATCTATTTGGTGTGTGGAGAGTTGGTTCTTTTGTGAAATGTGGCAACGTTGCTTTTGTTTATTACATCACTCAGTTCATGATAGTGTGGGAGCGATCCACGTAGAGGATAAAAACTCAAATTAAAAACAATAAATAATCTACATGAAATTACAACATACTTGTAGCTTCAGTGAAATGCCTGTTTATGGCATCACTGGTTCTTGATATTATTATTATTATTTTTTATAAAAAAGTACCCTGAGACGAAAAATCAGGTACCTGGTAATAACATTTCCGCAGAAGACTGGCTAAGAAATGTGAATATATTAATGACTACCTGGAAAACTATTGTCAAGTTTTAATCAACAGGAAAAAATTAAAAGATAATAAGAATGCAGTTGATGTCTTACCTCGGAAGTTGATGATCACACAATAAAATCCTCTGAAGTTAAACCCGTACGATAAATATATAAACAAATAGTAAATAAACGAGTAAACATAGTAGATAAAATAACCGAATATGCAAATTAATTACAGGCAATGAAGTAAATACATGAACATAATAATATATATGTGAACGAGTAAACACATAAATAATCAAACTAATAGGTAAACTGAATCTTCATAGCAAGTCGTCATTGAATTAGTTAAAGACGAAGAATTCTTGGAAGTATATAAGATCTAAAGGTGGCGGCACACTAGGCATTTCCGGCTAACATGCTACTTGCTTTTGCTACTTTGAATAGAATCGAGTTTGGTTACAATATTCTAGACTTCCGCAAGAACGTCTCAACAATGTTCACGTTCGTATTTTAGGTTTAACTTCTCTTAGTTCGTCGTTCAGCTTCTCGCAATACGGCGCAAGAGCCACTTGACATTTGGAATTTTGAAAAATAAAAGATCGTAGTCGAATTCGTTTCTACTCAAACGAAGAGGCAAAATGAAGTCGCCCCAGTGTGCCGCCATATTAATGGTCTCGGCTTTGGTTTGAATCCTAATCCCGAAGGAATCCACAAGACTATTATTATCGAGACAAAACCCATAAAGGTGTCGCCATAACCGGTTTCTTAAATGAGATAAAAATTAACCTCCTTCAGCATGAAAAAGAGTTATTGAAGAGAAAGGGGACACGTTTCCATAATGATAACAATAATGATTATAATAATAGTAATAATAAATTCAATTATAATAATAATAATATTAATAATAATAATAATAATGATAATAATAAAAATAACAATAATAATAAAGTAAACAATAAACAAGTAAAAATAAAAACAAATAAATTAATGTTTTACTTATCCATGTGTATTAATTTATTCATTATTTATTTGTTTTGGTTCATAACTAGGTCGGATGAGGAAAAAATTATAATAATGATGAATGAAAAATATATAATAATATACATAAATAAATGCGTAGGTATAGTTCAATAATATACAAACAGGTAAATAGTAAATAATAATACAGAGGAGGTAGCCAAGTCAAAGGCATAAAATCCACTCCCACCCATTTCATCCCCACATACTCCACTCCCATTCACCACCCTCCCTCCCTCCCTCCCTCTTTTCTTGGCTCCTCCTGGATGACGGGTCATCCCTGCATCTCGCCCACTGCCCTGGGTCAGAAGCAGTGTCGCAAGACACAGCACATCAACAACAAGGCCGCTTCATTAAATCGGCGACCTCCCCACTTCTCTGTCCCCTTGTGCAGAAAAAGAGAAGACGGGGAGAAATCCCTTTGGGCTGCGTCAATTTATTTCTCATACATACTCCGTCACCCCCCATCCCCCACCCACTCCCTTCCATGCATCGCAGCATCATCCATACACAACCATTCTCCATTCATCCCTATCTTCTGTCTTCTTCCTTCCTCAAAAGCCATTCATTTTTTTTTCAATGCTCCCTTTTCCCCATCCATCTCATTCTTGGTCGCCCCCTCATGTTCACTCCCTCCACTTCTGCCTTCCACACCTCTTTTAATCTTTTATCGCTCATTCTTTCCTTGTGTCCAAACCATCCCAATACTTTTTCACTGGCCCTATCTCCCAATTCCCTGTCCACTCCCGCTCTCCTTCACACCTCGTTTTTCACTCTATCCTACCTAGTAACCCCTACCATACTTCTCAGACATTTCATTTCAAACACATTTAAACTCCTCTCTTCCTCTCTTATGTTCCATGTTTCTGCCCCCAAACAGTGCTGTCAGTACAACCACTCCTTCATACAATCTCTTCTTAGTATCCATTCCCAAATGTTTATTTCTCATTACACTTTTTAATCCCTCAAGGCATTTACTTGCTTCTCTCAATCTATATTCTACCTCCACCTCCACTCCTCCCTTTCCCGCCACATTCGCATCCAATTATTTAAAACTATAATTTTCCTTCGGTATCTTTCCCTTAATACTCCTAATTTTCTGCCATCCTCTCCCTTTGTACATCTTATCACCTTACTTTACCCACATAAATCTTCAATTTCCTTCTTTTATACACCTTACTAATCACTGTCGCTAACTTCCTTAATCTCTCCTCTGATCTTGCTACACACGCAGTGTCGTCAGCAAACAACGACTGGCTTATCTCTCATTTTTCTCCATTTTCTTTAAACATCTCCAATCCCCGGCCTATTACCCTTGCGTTTACCTCTCACACCACCCCTTCCATATATAAATTGAACAGCCAAGGCGACATAACACATCGCTGGCGAAGTCCCACCTTTACCTCAAACCACTCGCTCTCTCCACTTCTGATTCCATCACAAGCTCTACTACTCTCGTAAAAACTCTTGAATGCTCTTAACAGCTTTCCTCCTACCCCATATATCTGCAATACCTCCCACAGCGCCTTCCTGTCTACCCTGTCATAAACCTTTTCCAAATCCAACCCCCCCCCCCAAAAAAAAAAAAAAAAAAACCACGTGCACTTCTCACCATACATACAACCTTACCTAGGAGGATTGAGCCATCGTGGCGCAGAGTCTGCATCTTCCCTCAGGGGTCTCGCTGCAGATCCATCTCAGCTGTGTCAATAATGGACGGAATAACTTCAAACATTCTTCCGACCTTATTATGAACCTGTTGTGATGCGATGTGTATGTGTGTGTGTGTGTGTGTGTGTGTGTGTGTGTGTGTGTGTGTGTGTGTGTGTGTGTGTGTGTGTGTGTGTGTGATATGTGTGTGATTACCCAACTGTATTTACCTAATTCTAATTTACAGGAAATGATGAATGTTTGTAGGGGGGGGGTTCTGTTTCTTACTCTCACTTAACCATCCCTATGTGTGTGTGTGTGTGTATTTACCTAGTATTTACCTAGTTGTATAATACGGGAAGGGAGCTATGCTCGTGGTGACCCGTCTTTGTATCTCTCAGCATCAAGTTTTTTCTTAAAATCTTGAATAGTGTTTGCACACACTGTTTCTTTATCTAATTTGTTCCAAGTATCTATTACTCTGTGTGGGAAGCTGTTTTTTTCATATCTTTTCTGTAATGATCTTTTTTTAGTTTCTTTTCGTGTCCTCTCGTTTGTGTGTGTGTGTGTGTGTGCGTGTGTGTGTGCACGCGCGTATATGTGCGTGTGTACACTGTGGGTGGAGGGCAGACCTGGGGGTAGGGGGGGAAGGACCTGGTGTCAGCATGGATAATCACTGTGGCTTACAGGGGTTATCACATTGGGCTATTTTTCCTCCGACATCCTACCTCCAACCTTCATTTGAATGACTAAAATATGGCTTCGCTTACAGAAATCTAAGCTTGTCTAAGAACATTTCAACAGTATCCCTAACATTCGTAAAATTTTACAATCTCATCGTTCATCATTCAGCTTGGCTATATATGACGCATAGATAATTAATTTTATATTTGGAGATTTGAAAAACCAAATATTGTAACCAAAGTCGTTTTTACTCGAACTCAGCGGTCGACTCTGAAGCCCTTGCTACTTGCTTTTGCTAACCGAGTTGAATCGACTTGGGTTACAATATTCTAGACTTCCGCAAGAACGTCTCAACAATTTTGTCTCACATTCGTAATTTAGGTTCAACTTAGCTTAGTTCGTCGTTCGGCTTCTGACTCTATGACGCAAAGTTAACTCAATATTTGGAAACTTGAAAAACAAAAAATCGTAACCGAAGTCGTTTCTACTCAAACGAAGTACCAAAAGCAGGTAGCAAGCTAGCGAGAAATACCTAGTGTGCCGCCACCTTTACGTTTCGAGTCTGTTCGCTCACCATTCAACAGTCTCATAAGGTATTCATTGACCACAAGCGAAAATAAACACTGCCTAACCCAGGGTCGGGGGGCCAACTGCTGCTGCTACTGTGTATTCTCCTGCTGCCATCCCCCCTCCCACCCCCCCTCTTCCTTTCCACCACCTCTTCCTCCTCCTCCTCTTCCTCCTTCCTCCTCATTCTCGATCACGCCATGTTATTGTCTTGTTCCCCATTTCGCTGGCCGAGCGGGTTAGAGCGTCGCTACTTGCGGCGGAGGTCGAGGTGACGGGAATTCGAACCCTGCCGCCAGCGAGTTGGACCAAGGCCATTGTTCATTAAATTCCACGCTGCGAAGTCCTCTGTAAGGGGCACCGCCCTAGCCTCCTGATAGAGGGGACTTCGTGACATTAAACCGAATTATCTTTTTCACTTTGTCTGAAGTAACTGGACCTATGAATCATCATAAGATTCTTGCTTTAACATACCCTAATTCACAGACATTGGACAAATTTAGGCAAGAACTGGTTTACCTAACAGAGCGATTAACGAAAGAAATGGACTTAGTAACCGCAATGTAGTTAGTAGGCGCTGAAACAATAAGTGGTTGTTTTAAGAGATGATGGGATAACTTTATGGATGACAAGTGGTAAGGGACATGGAACTGCCCCATGTAGGCCTTATGGTCTCTTGCAGTCTCCTCCATTCTTATGTTCTTTTATATTGCTTTTCAGAAACAAAAGAGCATCTCTTCCTTATTTGTAGTTCCTGTTCCGACGAAAAAAAGTTGGAATCACGGAATATCAATTTTGGTTTTGAATTCCTTACAAGTTAACCTGCCTCAGTTATTCTTATCCACATTAAAAAATTCACCTTAGACGTACGCTTGCATTTTCTATATTGTGTGTGCTCGTGTGTGTATGTGTGTGTGTGTGTGTGTGTGTGTGTGTGTGTGTGTGTGTGTGTGTGTGTGTGTGTGTGTGTGTGTGTGTGTGTGTGTGTGTGTGTGTGTGTGTGTGTGTGTGTGTGTCCATAGTTGAGGTATATAAGACAGGAGCAACGCTTGTGAGGTTCTGTCTCTTATTCTCCAATTGCATTGTGTGTGTGTGTGTTTTGTGTGTGTGTGTGTGTGTGTGTGTGTGTGAGAGAGAGAGAGAGAGAGAGAGAGAGAGAGAGAGAGAGAGAGAGAGAGAGAGAGAGAGAGAGAGAGAGAGAGAGAGAGAGAGAGAGAGAGAGAGAGAGACCTAGCTTGCAATCTGGCATTTTTTCACTTCCTCCTCAATACACCTTCCCCGCTTTTTACCTCCGTACAATCACGCGTTGAGCTCCTTCTATTCAGCCTGTTAGGCAGATATCCATGGCTTGGCCACTTTTTTATTCCCCTTCCACGGTTTCTCCAGAGGGAAGAGAGGGGACGGGTCACGCAGTAATGGGTTCCTCATTTTTCTTACATGAGGGGGGGGGGGGGGCAGCCAGGGACGTCCTTCCGCAGGTGGTAGTGTTGAAATAAGATATATCAGACATATATGGTTAACGGTATAAAGTTATATCAAGACACACACTTCAAACTGGCCGTGTAGGCATATATTTACATCATCTTTATGAGTTAATATTTAGATTTTCATCAACCATACACCGATGTTTTATGATTTTAAATTTCAGCGAAATTATAAGTGACGATCGGCAAAGCTTCAAACCTACCCCCCCCACTAGGCAGTTCCATGTCCCTTACCACCTGTCATCCTTATCCATAGCATTACCTCATCTTTTCTTAAGAACATAAGAGCACCTGAATGGAGAAGACTACAAGAGTCCATAAGGTCTACACTAGATAGTTCTTTGTCCCTTACCACTTGTCATCCCTATCTATTCTCTTAAAACAACCCATTGTTTCAGCGCCCACTACATGGCTACTAAGTCTGTCCCATTCGTTAACCACTCTTTTGTTAAACCAATTCTTGTCTATTTCCTTCTTAAACCTAGACAGAACCTCCTAAAGACTGAGAGGGGAGGTTTCCCTTAGATAAGTTACAGTGACCTGACCTAACCTAACCCAACGTCAGACGAAGAAATGATGCATGGAGTATTTAGTTATAGGTGCAAAATGTCCAACTCTTCTGCCACACGCCACCTGAGCTAAGATACAAGTCCTGACCTAACCTAACCCAACGTCAGACGCAGAAATGATGTGTGGAGTATTTAGTTATAGATGCAAAATGTCCAACTCTTCTGCCACACGCCACCTGAGCTAAGATACAAGTTCTGATAAATGCCCCTTAAAAGTGTCTAGTGGCAATAGCCCACTTTTATACACGACCATCTTTTCATTCTCCAACAGACTTCTCTTCCCATCTCACGAACACCGATCCCGCGATGGCGGGTGGTCTGCACTAGGTTATTATTATGCATTCAGTTATTTTCACTTACCATTTTGCTTTCTTAAATAAGTATTTCGCTGCTGATGACCAGCGCTTCTATCCTAGGGACAATATTGCGCCGAAAAGGCCGAATCGTAGGGATATATATATATATATATATATATATATATATATATATATATATATATATATATATATATATATATATAGTTAAAAGTGACCCGTCTTTTATTAATTTGAGTAGAATAATATCTAATACAAACAACCAAGGTCATCATATTAAGACAACACAGCAGGACTCGTAGTAATAAATCTAAATTGGACAAATTGAGGTTTAAGAAGGAAATGTGCAAGAACTGTTTAGCCAACAGAGTAGTCAACGAATAGAATAGACTTAGTAACCATGTAGTGAGCTCCGAAACTATCGGTGGTTTTAAAAGAAAGTTAGATAGCTTTATGGATGGGAATAGGTGGTAATGGACATGGAACTGCCTAGTGCAGTGGGTCTTACGGTTTCTTGCAGTCTCCTCCATTATTATGCTCTTAAAACAATGCTGCGTTGGCCTGGTCCGTAGGGGTGCCATTAAAGTCGTAAAAAATTTGCCTAAAATAACAACACATGCAGTTGATGTCCCACACGAATTATGGAATCCAGTACGTTACCCAAGACCACGATGAAATACATCAAAGAAGGAATGGTCATGAAATAAATAAAAACAAAGATATTGATGACTGATTCTTTCTTTGGAGACACTATACAAAGAAAGGGATCACTGTTCAATTCTTTTAATTCAATTTCAAGAATCACATGCAGTTGCGTTTTCTCTTTCCATCAACCTCGAATTCCATCTTCTCTGCCCTCCTCTTCCTTCCTTCACCCCCAACTTATTTTCTTCTTTTTTCCTCTTTACCTCCCACCCCCCTACCCCTTTCGCTTTTTAATATTCTTTTTCTGACTCTTCGCATCCAGACCCATTCTGGACCAAAAGGTCTGCTTGTTTGTTTTTCTATTGTATCCTGTGGACAAAGAAGGGGGAACTGGGAGTGTAGTGCAGTGCAGCCACATAATGATCGCGTTGTACCACATACAGACTTCGCTGTCGACTTCAACGAAACGAATCAAGTTTGTTAACTCCTATTCACAAAGAAAGGCAAGAACTGGTTTATCCATAGAGTGGTTAATGAATAGAATAGTCTTAGTGACCATGTAGTGAGCGTTGAAACTATTGGTTGTTTCGTGAGAAGGTTAGATAACTTTATGGATTAGGTTGATAGGTGGTAATGGACATGGAACTGTCTAGTGCAGGGATTATGGTCTCCTATAGTCTCCTCCATTCTTCCTACTTTATATATAAACGAGGGAATAATAAAGAAGTTAATTAATAAAGGTTTTCCCAAATAATCGTTTATCGGATTAGACACAGTTTGGGTTAAAAAATGGCCAGCGTAAGACACTACTCGTACAAGGAAAATCGGTTTACAAAATTAACAAATATTGCTATTTTGGTAACACTATGTTTATTGTTTGTATTGTGACTAGATAAATGGGATTTTCATTAATAATTTATTATTCTGCTATTCTGAAAATACTGTTTATTGTTTGTATGGTGAATACATTATAAAAATTAAGGAGCTAATATTGTGGATAAAATCTTCATGATAATCGAAATTCAATCGAGATTTGGTCATGTATTTGAACTAGGTAAGTATTACATTTGTAGCATTTTCGTATTCAAACCACTTTCTCCAGATAGCATCGCAAATAACAGAACCGAGAACAAACAAGTTCCCCACGACAAAACAATAAAAAGAAGAAATGTGAAGATACGAATCATAAAAGCCAATACTTTATGTGTGGAACCTGTTTTTATCGACCCACGCCATCTCCACAAATCACAGCGAGTATAGGGCATTTGCTGTGCATATACCCGTGTGTGTGTGTTCGTGGTTTCTACATTTGTCCAGAGGCAGTAGGCGTCTTGCTTGTTCAATAGAGCTGGTATCCTGGCAACCACAGCCAGCTCACCTACGGACAAGACACGAACGCCCGCACCAAGACGCAATGTCGTTGTTGTTGTTGGGTTTTGAATATCAACATTCATTTCATTTCCATGATGTCGACGTTTCGGCGAGGTATTTCGTGCACATCAGGTGTTGATAATTTCTGAGCTAGTCGTTTTGAGGTTTGGGAAATGTTATGGGGAATAGACTGTCAAGTAAAAAAGA
>NC_134806.1:45690960-45693460 GCF_046742065.1 Oratosquilla oratoria
TCCCTATCCTCCTTCACATTTAGCAACTCCCTAAAATATGCTGCCCATCTTCCCCTCACTGCCTTCTCTTCCATTATCATCTCTCCATCTGCTCCTTTTACCTTTTCTTCTCTACTTGATTAGCCTCTTCTTCTCTTAATTTATTTCCAAAACATCTTTTTATTACTTTCAAAATTTTCTGTCATACTCTTACCCCATTTCACATCTGCTCTCCTCTTTGCAACCTTTACCTTTTGCTTTACTTCTCTTTTCTTTTCTTTGTACGTCTCATATGACTCCCTCGTCCTATTTTGTAACCAATCTGTGAAAGCTCGCTTCTTCTCTTCTACAACCTTCTTTGTTTCCTCATCCCACCATTCACTACCCTTTCTTCTATTTCCTCCTGTCCTTCTTGTTCCACACACCATCTTTGCACACTTTGTGACTCCCTCCTTGAACCATCCCCACTCCTCCTCCACACCTAGCTCTACTCTATCCTTCACTCCCTCCCAATCCTCCTTCAGCTTCTTTTTGTACTCCTTCTCCTTTTCCTTCTCATTCAAAGAGTTCACTCTAAGAACCTCCCTACCTTTTGTCCCTTTCCTCTTTCACCATCTATCCTCCACTCTCAACTTACCTTCCAACAAAAAATGATCTGATATTCCCCCACCCTCTCCCCTTAGCACATGTACATCCTTAACTCTTCCTATCATAATCCTATTTACCACTACATAATCCATTAACGCTCTATCTACCACCCTTCCATCCACCACCCTCTCCCATATGTACTTATGCTTGACTTTCTTCCGAAACACTGTATTTGCTATCATCAACTCTCTTTCTAGACACATTTCCACCATCAACTCTCCACTACGATTCTTTCCTGGGACTCCACATTTCCCAACCACTCCATCATCAATTGGACCATTTCCTACCCTAGCATTAAGGTCTCCCAGTACTATAACATTGACATTTCTCCCTAAATCATCTATGCACTCATTTAGATCTATCCAAAAGGCCTCCCTTTCTTCTACAATCTTCTCACTGCCAGGCCCATATGCACATACAAAGATGCATTTACATCTTTCCCAGTTTCACCTTCATCCACATTATCCTTGAGGAAACCTCCTTCCACTCCATTACACGTTTACCTATCTCTTCACTTACTAGAATAGCCACCCCTTCCCTCCCTCGCCCTCTTTTCACTCCTGATAACCTCCCACTTACACTCCCAAACTTACACTCACCTTTCCCTTTCAACTTAGTTTCACTCAAAGCCAACACATCCATCTTTCTTCTCACAAACATACTACCTATCTCATCTGTACCACATCCACGCACATTAAAAGACCCAAACCTTAGGGTGCTGGTCGGAAAACTCCCAGACCCTTTTATGCCTTTACTTTTTCTTTTAGGAATTTCCCCTGTGGGGCTACAAGGAGAAGGATGCATAGTCCCAATCCCCGTCCCTTTCTTCTCGCCTCTTACGATCCAAGTGGGAATACTTGGTGGCAGTGTTCTTTTCCCCCACCACAGGGAATTCCCCCACCACAGAAAAAAGAATACTCAGAGAAATGGTACAGGACAGCAACAAGGGGTTGGGGGACAGCATAACGGAGGGACAGTCGTAGTATAAAAGTGTCATCATTTCTCTATGAACAGAGTTTTCCTCTATCATAGACAAAATGATGTGTGGATCTGGTCCGTAGGGGCGCCCCATATAGACCCTAAAGTATCAACTGCATGCTACTTTGCCACAATAACAAGCAGCCAATACCCCAGACGGGGTATAATGTATTTATCCATGGCGAGAACGTGCGTGTGGATGCAATGCTTTCTGAATGCAGTGTGGGGGCGTGGCCAAAGAAGGGATGGAGTGGCAACGTCGCTCTCTCCCGCTCATATGCCATGTCCACGACTCGAGAAAACGAAACCTTTGTATAGAAAACATAGCTTTGATTTTTACCTCATTGGTGGTGTGTGACAAAAAATTATAATATAATTATATGTGGCAACATTATAAAATTATAAGATAAAATTTAAAATAATATTATAAAATAATTATATGTGGCAACATCAAGGGGAATCCCCGTGCTCCGCCCTAACGGGCAGTTTTAGATGCAACGAGTATAGCAAATTTCTCTCATATATATACATATATATATATATATATATATACATATATATACATATATACATATACATATATATATATACATATATACATACTGTATACACACACACACACACACACACACATATATATATATATATATATATATACATACATACATATACCAAGGCTTTTTCCCCCTTCCAAGGGAGGTAGCCACAAAGGGAAAGGCATAAAAACACTCCCACCCATTTCATCCCTAAATACACTCCACACCCCTCCCACCCTTCCTCTCATCTGAGCACCTCCTGGATGACGGGTCATCCCTGAACCCTGCCCACCGCCCTGGGTCAGAAGCAGTGTCGCAAGACACAGTACATCCACAGCAAGGCCGCTTCATTTAATCGG
>NC_134806.1:45698460-45708460 GCF_046742065.1 Oratosquilla oratoria
GTATCGTGCTCGCTTGCTAACGGTACCACTGCATCGTCGAACCATGCGTGCGTGCGTGTGTGTATGTGTTTGTGCGTGTGTATGTGTGCGTGCGCGCGTATGTGTGACTGGGCCATATGTAATCTTTGAGCTCTCATCCGGGAGGGTAATAACTATCGATCACGAGTCCAACACGTGATTCGTTATGTTCTAACAAAGAAGAAGGTGATAATACATTTCAAAATTTTCCTCACGACCTGTTTCCGACCACCTTCGGCCGAAAATCAAACGATCGGTCGGCGACACAAAACCCATGCAAGGAATTGAAATGGAAAAAGTTCATGTGGTTGATAAGATTAAAATCTATGTACTGAGGACTATTCAGCGTATGTTGTAATATATCTATCTATTTATCTATCTTATTACCGACTACCAGCTACTTCCAAAACGACCTGCAACTGGTCGGCGACCACCTGGTCGTCGCCGGTGGTCGGAAACAGGTCGTACAGCTTGGTGGGACTGGGCCGTTAATCAAAGAAATTTATTTCCTAAATTCAAACTTTTTCGCTGCCAACCAGTGAAAATGTCAACATATACACTTTTTATTTTATTTACTTATTTGTGTGTGTGGGGTGATATTATTTATTTATTTATTTATTATTATTATTTATTTATCTATTTTTTTGTACTTCCCGGGGGATTTTTTTTCTAGTGAATATTTTAGGATTGTCATCCCCCAATAGCTGAGTGCGATATATTGGTATGATACTGGTATATACCATTATATACCGGTATACTATGGTACTGTATATATCACAACTATGACTCAGACTACTGTACTATCATAGAATATGTGTATACTATATATAATATGCATTTGAATATATAATATAAAATGTTTGTATGTTACACACACACACACACACACACACACACACACATATTGGTGTATTTTGGGAGCGGGTTTTCTTTTATACAGGTTTGATTAAATACGACAGCGTTCTGGAAGTTGTTCATTTTCTCTCGTGTGTTTTCTATTTTTGTAATTATATTCTTCCCTTGGATAGGGTAGGCATAAACCAATTCCTTATAGTTCTCCATTTCATTACACGACGTTTCGTCTTTAATAAGACATCTTCTGGTAATTCTGTTTTAGATACAATAAATATTTATGATACTACAAATTTGAATTACATTAATGGTTAGACACACACACACACACACATATATATATATGTATATATATATATATATATATATATATATATATATATGTATATATTTATATATATATATATATGTATATATATATATATTTATATATATATATATATATATATATATATATATATATATATCAATCATAGTGATAACAATGATAATAAAAACGAAAAATTAAATATTTAAATAATAATAGTAACTATATATATTTTTTATTATCATTATTTTTATTATTATTATCATCATTATTATTATTACTTTCGTTATCTGTTATTATCATTATTGTTACTATTATTATTTAAATATTTAATTTTTCGTATTTATCATATATATATATATATATATATATATATATATATATATATATATATATATATATATATATATATCAATACTAGTGATAACAATGATAATAAAAACGAAAAATTAAATATTTAAATAATAATAGTAACTATATATATTTTTTATTATCATTATTTTTATTATTATTATCATCATTATTATTATTACTTTCGTTATCTGTTATTATCATTATTGTTACTATTATTATTTAAATATTTAATTTTTCGTATTTATTATCATATATATATATATATATATATATATATACAAAGATTACAAAGACGGAGCATATATGTATATACTGTGAATATTTGTATATATCACAGCTCAGACTCAAAGGTGGAGCCCAGGCGGTGGGCGGAAGCCAGGGATGACCCTTTATCCACAAGGAGCTAAGATGGGATTGAGGTGATCTTTTTTATTCGTTTATTTATCTATTTATTTATTGATGGGTATAGGCTGGTTGTACGTTTTGGTTTGGAGAAGGAAATAGGCAAGAACTGGTTTACCCACAGAGTGGTTAATTAACGAATGGAATAGACTTAGTCACCATCTAGTTATTGAGCGCTGAAACAATAATTGGTCGTTTTAAGAGAAGATGAGATAATTATAGATGGGGATGATGGATGGTATGGGGCATGGAACTGCCTAACGTAGGCCTTATGGTTTCTTGCAGCCTTCTCCGTTCTTGTTCTTATGTTACTCAGGGTGCCTTTAGGTATGTATGTGTATATTTACTTTTTTTTTTTTTTTTTTTTTTTTTGGATGCTCACTGCCCGAGCGGGTTAGAGCGTCGCTACTTGCGGCGGGGGTCGAGGTGGTGACGGCAGTTCGAACTCTGGCACCAGCGAGTTGAACAAAGGGCATGGTTCATGAAATTCCTCGCTACAAAGTCCTCCGTAAGGGGCATCGTCCTAGCCTCCTGATAACGGGGAGTTCGCGACGTTAAACCGAATTTTATCTACAGTTCATTTCCTATTATTATTATTATTATTATTATTATTATTATTACTATTATCATTATTATTATTATTGTTATTATTATAACTATCATTATGGGGAAAAGGGGGAGGGAGGAAGATGGGACCGAAGACTTAACCCGGGAAGGGACCTAAAGTTGCTGGGATGGGACCTTCCAAGAAAGAATTCTCTGCTTGCCTGCAGCTTGCCCGTAAACAATGAAATCGCTCTCAGTTTTGCGTTTTTCTTTCTTTTTTCTTTCTTTTTTTACTTGCGTTCGACAACGGAACAGAGATATCGCTTTATTTATTTATTTGTTTTTTGCATGTAATTAGTAAACAGATGTAAAGACTACAGTATACGAGTCAATTTTTACCGAATTATTTGTAATTTTTAGGTAAACGACGTGAACGGCCATGTTTAAATGTGCTTCTTTATCGTTAGTTTTGTTTCTCTTGTTTAGCAGAATGATGCTTAGGGTGCAAAAATCAAATTCCTTTTTTATTTTATATTACTTATTATCAATAATATAATTATCATTATTACTATCATTACTATTATTATTATAATTATTACTATTACTATCATTATTATCATTATTACTATTATTTTTGTTATTTTTAGTACCAAGTGTTAGACTAAAGAAAGAACACAGGAAAATGAGGAAATAAAATAAATAATAAATAAAAATAATAATGAAAATAAAAAATAAATATCATATTACCATATTTCTTTCATACGATTTACAAAAAATATGGAGAAAATGGTTCTCATTTTTTGCTAAATAATTATATTTTTTCATCTTATTGTGTAGACAATTGTATTGACGATTATGTATGAGTTTTGATTTTATCGCATTTGAGAACATAAGACTGTAGTAGACTGCAAGGGACCGTAAGGCCTCCACTGAGCAGTTCCATGTCGATTATTACCTGTCATCTCCATCCATAAAGTTATCTAATCTTCTCTTTAAGACAACCAATTGTTTCGACGCTTAAGCTTAATGCAAGGCCAATCCCATTGTTTAACTACCCTGTTAGGTAAACCAGCTTATACCTAGTTTCTTCTTAAACTGAAATCTAACAGTTACGTCAATGTACGGTCACTACGCAAAGTTACATTATTTGATTAAGTTGATGAAAATAGATAAATGAAACAGGGAAAAAAATTGATATAATAGAAAAAATAAAATAAATTAATAATAGGTTAATATATCATCCATTGCTATTTTGTACATTTGTTCATCCATCAAATAAGTGCAACTGAATTAATTATAATAGGTAAATGAATAAATAAATAAATAAATAAATAAAGATAAACAGATGAAGAGGTATACAAATAAATGAATCAATCAATCGTCCATTGCCAGTTTGTATATCCACTCATGCATCAAATCACTGGAACTAACAAAAATGGGTAAATAACTAAATAGATAAATAGAAAAATAAATATGCAGATAAATAAACAGACTGCCAAATCGTCCATTGCCATTTTGTATATTTGCACATGCATCAAATTAGCGCAACTGGATTAATAAAAATTATGGAAATAAATAAACGAATAAAGATAAATAGATAACTGAAATAGATAAATGAATAAATAAATCGTTCATTGTCATTTTGTATATTTGTTCATGCATCACATCGGTGCTACTGAGTTAATAAATATAGGCAAATAAATAGATAAATGAATAAATTTATAAATAAGCAGAGGAGTATCTATAGATAAATAGCCCATTACAATTTTGTATATTTGCTCATGCATAAAATAAAAACAACTGAATGAATTAGAATAGGGAAATATATACATAATTACATAAATATAGATAAATAAGTAGATAGATAAATTGTCCATTGCCATTTTATATATTTGCTCATCCATCACATCAGTGCAACTGAATGATTAAAAATAGGTAAATGAATGATTAAATGTATGAATAAATATATGAATAAATCAATAAATACGTAAATAAATTAGTTAATAAATGGACAGGTAAATGGTCCATTGCCATTTTACATATTTGCTCATCCATCACATCAGTGCAACTGAATGATTAAAACTAGGTAAATGAATGATTAAATGTATAAATGAATAAATATATGAATAACTCAATAAATACGTAAATAAATTAGTTAAATAAATAGACAGGTAAACAGTCCATTGCCATTTTATTTGCCTCATCCATCACACTGTGGCAACCGCATCCGGGCAACAAATCTACAGGTTAAATTTGCATAATGGGATTCAGAAAGGTTTGGGAGGCTGTTGACTCTGCATTCAAAATTGATGGATGCATATTGGAACTGATCAAAACTTTTGCGAATAGTCACATAGGTAACAAAGGAAACTTTCGAAACGGTTCGTCCGGTCTCAAAATTCATCGGTCGAAGGTCTGACCGTGTCGCTCTCTTTCATCCGAGGTGAAATGTTTAATGATAAATAGCTCATTTCCAAGTAGCAGTGGTTTTACAGAGATTGAAGGCACCACTCGCTGGTATCGCATGTGGTATTCTTAAAATAAATTATACCTCGTCCCCTAAATCGCTCAGTGCCAACAGCCCCTCTTTTACACAAGACTATCATTTCCCTACAGACTTCTCGGCATCTCGTACACCAACGCAACCAGTTGCATGGAACCAGTTGCTTACGACCCCGCAACCAGTTGCATGAAACCAGTTGCTTGCGACGCCGCAACCCGTTGCATGAAACCAGTTGCTTGCGACGCCGCAACCCGTTGCATTGCGACTGATACATTGGTTTCTTTAGAACTCTTCACATGGAGGCAATCTTAGATTCAGTCGCCTAGATGCGAGGAATTCTAAAGAAACTGATGTGTCACTCGCAATGCATCTGGTTGCGGCGTCGTAAGCAACTGGTTTCATGCAATTGGTTGCGTTGGTGTGCGAGCTGCCTTTACTCTCCCACAAAAATTGATCCCGCGCGAGTGGGTGGTCTGTCTCAGGTGAAGCCAAGTCCATTGTACCTTATATCTAGACCCTGCGTGGAACAGTGGATAAAATTCCTGCTTCGGAACGCGCAAGGTCCGGGTTCGATCCCCGGGGAAGGCAAAGCACTTTCATGGCTTTCCAACCCCTCTCAGCAACGGCGGACATCAGAGGTGCAGTACACCAGTGTCGCGTTTATATGCCAGTACTCAATCAGTATGACCGAGCCGATTACATTGATTTCTGACTTCATTAAGCTACAGAGACTGTATCGTCCCCCAGAGGATAGTCCGGTCCTGCAGTGATTCCACCCCCACTACTACAAAACTCTGACTGGCTCCTTCTTGTGATGTCATGCGCCAAGTGGGACACAATTTGTTCCTCTTTTGCGCAGATGACTCTAGATAAGCCCAGTAATGGAAATAGAGTTTGGAAAGTAGATTTGCGTTGTCGGCTTTGGTAGATGCGGTGAGAAACCTACGCCAGGAGGCGCTAAGTAGCTGCGACCGAAGCCGTCATATTGGACTACTAGGGAAGGTAACAGTCACTGCTAGGAATCGAAGAGGAGTGCGGGATTCAAACACACAACTAAACGAATACGAGACCAGCACACTCTATGCACTTGGACTGATGGGCCAGGTAGCTTGTTACTGATGGGAATCGAAGAGGAGTGCGGGATTCGAACCCACAATTGAGCGAATGCGATACTAGCACCCTACCGATCATATCACCAATGCACATAGAAGTGGGCACCTTGAGAGAAGGGATTTTATTTGCTTACTTCTTAAAATAAATATTAGAGGATGTGTCATTGCAGGGGTGACTAAAGAGAGGATTTCAGTCAGCATATGATGATAATAATAATAATAATAATAATAATAATAATAATAATAATAATAATAATAATAACAATAACAATAATAATCTGCTATTGTTCCTTTTGGAGCCAAATAGGTGGTGTTCCAGTACCTAACACCAGCTGGCGCTAGCTGTGGCACCCACGAGGAGGTTGTTACAGGTTGCCTTCCAGTTCCTGGTGACACCAAACAACGGCGTCACTACACATGGCGACACTTGGCAACTTGCCCATTGTCGGAGTTTCCATTCTTGGGAATTTCGGTCATTTTTCAAGAGAAAGGACAGATAACAAATGATGGCTGGGTATAACTCAGCGAAGAATTTTGGTCTTAGCACTCCCTCTCCTCTCCCCCAGAAATTGATGGTTAGTGTTCATCAGTTGTACTTCAAGAAGTCTGGAGCTCAGCTTGGGTACATAAATAAGTCACTGAGCAGTTGCCATTTGTGATCACTTCGTTAACTAACCTTAGGTCCGTTATGTGGATCCACCAAGGCAACTGCTCCTATCCAAAAAGCGACAATATAGTTGCTGAGGCAGTGTTCCTATACTGTATTAAGATTCCATACAATAAGGCAGTAAAAAAAAAAAAAAAAAAAAAAAAAAAAAAAACTCAGTGACTTTTGGGCCGCCATGTGTGTAAAATCATACAACCAATCAATCATAATGGTAAACAGCCTAACGCACCCTTCTCTTATCCTTTCAAAGTCGCCACTTAATGTTTGTTTACATAACAGTTTGACCACAGTTTGACCACGCAACTGGAACCAAAATGCTGATTAAAAGTTAACAAATTCACACATGGGATGAAGAAACAAGCGCAACATTGAAATAAATCAACGAAATGGTATGAAATATTAATGGAACTTTTTGGCAATAGATTGCTAAATTCGAACAATAAATCACCAAAATGTTGAAGCCTCAGGTGGACGAGAGAATCCTATCTAATCTTTATATCCATCTATCTATCTATCTGTCTATCTATCACTCTATTAATCTACCAACCTAGCCTACCCGTCTATCTGCCTGTCTACCTATCTATTTACCTATTTACTCATCTATCTGTTTACCTATCTACCTATATTTTTACCGACCTGTTCCTTTCCATCCACCTATCAGTCTATCTATCTGCTTCTCTATATCTATCCATGAACAACAGTGGTGCAGAATCTTTCTACTTGCTCATCTATCTCCCTATCTACCTAAACTTTATGCACGTGCACGTGCACACACACACACACACACACACACACACTCCTAATCACTGTCTTCCTACCTCATTTCTCTCTGTCTTCCAACTTCACAAATCTATTCACAAGACTTTAGCAACTATATTACTTTTTCCTTGTCTTATATTACCCAGTCTAATACTTTGGTTGGGGGGGGGGAAGGGGAGCCTACAACAGGGGAGGGGAAAGAGTAAGGGGAACCCACAACAGGTGGGGAGGGGAATGGGAGGGGGTTTGTAGTTGTAGTTCAGCCTAAATGGTCCACTGCAGGACCGGCCTATCACTTAAGGGACGATACAGCCTCTGTACCTCACCAAGGTGGCTTAGTCCGGCTTGGTGAGGTTGTGTGTGTGTGTGTGTGTGTGTGTGTGTGTGTGTGTGTGTGTGTGTGTGTACGTGTGTGAGATCAGAGCTCGTATGACCGATCTATGGGTAATGCTGTGACCTTACACGCGCACACACACACAACTCCCCGCCCACGAGAATTGGAGTAACGACCCGAAGCGCAGTGATACTGAAATTATTTCAACCCTGGGCAGGATTCGAACCCGAACCGCCGTAGTGACAGTCGGAGCCTCTACCAACCGCGCCACCGAGTCGTGTGTGTGTGTGTGTGTGTGTGTGTGTGTGTGTGTGTGTGTGTGTGTGTGTGTGTGTGTGTGTGTGTGTTGAGAAGTGGTTGTGACGTTTGTTTTGGTCTGTTGGAATGGCTCGGCTCGGAAATGAAGTCTGAAAGGAGGGAGGGGGGGGGGAAGGGAGGAGAGAGAAGGAGGAGGAGGGCTGAGGCAAAGGGAGAGGAGGAGGAAGGGAAGGAGGAAATGAAGAATATCACGAGGAAGACATAAAAAGAAGTAGGAAAGGAAGAAGAGGAGTAGGAAGAAGAGGAGGAAGACGAGGAGGACAAGGAGACGGAGAAAGAGGAGGAGGAAAGAAAGAATATCACGATGGTATAGAAAGAAGAGGAGGAAACGGAGGAGTGGGCGGGGTAGAATACTCACAAAAATAAGTATGGATTGATGGCGTCTTTTCACTTCCTCTTCCTCCTCCTCCTCATCTTCCTCATCTTCCTTCCCTATCCTCCCCTTAAAAAAATAAAAAATAAAAAAAAGAATGAATAATAAAAAAAGAATAACAATGAAAAAATAATAATGAAGCATTTTGAAACTATCATGGATACGGTACGATTAAAATAGATAAATAATTTAATCTAAGCATAGAGGTATACCTTAGGTATACCTCATAAATTAAAATATATATGTTTTTAATGATTATAAAGTAATAAGGAACATGAAATGAACGTCATTCAACAAATAAACAAATAGAAATAAAGTCGTTATCCCACTCCCACGAGGTGGGAAGTGAGAAACCCCTTGGTAGGTAAGTCCTGTCAGTTGCGGCAAGCCGCCGCTTTTTTTTTTTTTTTTTTTTTTTAAGGCCGATGTTTGAGTCGCCTCCCCGCCTGACCATTGTTGTTGGGATCCAAGGCGACATAGGTTGCAGTGGGTTCCGAGAATCGAACTCACGACCACCTGCTCATGAGTTCGACACGGTATTCACCGAGCTACCTCTCCACCCACCCAAATATAAAATGGTTGGCAATTTGCTTTCCTCTCCAAAAAACCAGTTTCTTTCCTTCCGAGCTAAAAGTGATCACTCTGTCTTAAAATGGAGATGAAGTCATTACTCGCAAAATAATGCTACGTGGCTGTGGTCCGTAGGGGTTGTACGAAAAAAACACACACCCTAGAATAGCGACTGCTTAAAACGTATATATGCAATCTATAGCTTATAAGAGAATATATATATATATATATATATATATATATATACAGTATATGTATATATATATATATATAAACATTCACACGCACACACGGATTGTAGTTTACTGAGAAAGAGAGAGGGAAAGAAAGGGAAAGAGAGAAAGGAAAAATGAGAGAGGGAAAGAGCGAGAGAAAGAGAGAGAAACGGAGAAAGAGTGGAAGGGAAAGTGAGAGAGAGAGAGAGAGAGAGAGAGAGAGAGAGAGAGAGAGAGAGAGAGAGAGAGAGAGGGGGGGGGAAGGAGCGAGAGAGACAGAAACGGAAAAAAGAATGAAAAGGAAGGTGAGAGCGAGAGGGGAGGAGTGAAAGAAAGAGAAAGAAACGGAGAGAGAGAGAGAGAGAGAGGTAAGAGAAAGTGTAATATGGAAAAAGAGAAAGGGAAAGTGAGAGAGGGAATGAGCAAGAGAGAGAGAGTAAAATGGAAAAAGAGAAAGGGAAAGAGAGAGAGAGAGAGAGAGAGAAGGGAGAGAGAGAGAGAGAGAAGGGAGAGAAAGAGAGAGCAGAATCCGAAGAGTGCGTTGAAAAACGCCGGGCGTCGTTTCCATAGGAACCAGCCTCTTTTTCTTCAGCGACTGAAGAAAATGGTCGCATCCATCACCAGGCCACTTGCCATTCTCACGTACAGTCGCCCTATTAAGCGCTGTCAC
>NC_134806.1:45715960-45758460 GCF_046742065.1 Oratosquilla oratoria
CATGGGCATATGTCAATGTAGTCAACTCTGCCCCAAATCTCAATCTCTTCATGCACCTCTCCACAAACAGCACAAACAACAATGGAGACATCACACTACCCTGCCTTACACCCTCAGTTACACCAAACCAGTTGTCTTCTCCTAACTGTGTCCTCACTGCATTGACGCTATTTCTGTAAAGACTCTTTATAGCTCTAACTAATGAGAGTTCTGTCATATATATGTTAGGTCTTGGTTTCTCATATCTCTTTCCTTGGTAACCTGTCAAATGCTTTTTATAGATCTACAAAAGCAGTGTACACATGTTTTTCCCACTCCAGTTCCTTTCTGTTTTCATCTTCAGTGTAAATCTTTGGGGTCTAAATCAATAATGTTGCCCTTCTTCCAGCTTGTCCTCAACTACTATACTTAATAATTTCTTCACCACTTGTAACAGCAAAGAAATTCCCCTATCGGCCAAACTATATCTTCATTTCCCTTTGAAGGGAACTGAAGATATAGTTTGTGGCATATCACTGATGGTACATGAGTAGTTCCACTGATATACCATCACTTCCAGAGCCTTTTCCAGTTTTCATACCTTTTGCAGCTTTCATTTAATTTGTTGTTATTATGCTATTTTGTTTTATTCTCGGAATAACTTCTTTATCTGTTGGTCTCTTCACTTCTATTGGATTTAGAAGCTCTGAGAAGTATTCCTTCCATCTTTCGTCCACCTCACCTTCCTCTGTAAGTAGCTCCTCTTCATTATTTCTAATTGTATTCACTCTACTTTCATCTTTCCTTCTGTAACTTTTAGCTAAACTGTATACAAGTTTCTTTGAGCTATGTATGTTATCTCCCAGTTCGTTTCCTAACTTCTCCCAGGTCTCATAAGAACATAAGAATAAAGGAGACTGCAAGGCCTACACTAAGCAGCTCCGTATCCATAACCACCTGTCAAGCCCATCCATAAAGTTGTCTAATCGTTTCTTAAAACAACTGATAGTTTCTCTCTCTTAGCTCTTGTTTTTACTCTCTCAGCTTCATTTCTGTCTGTTTCGTATTACGTTCTGCTTTCAGCGTTTCTTCCCTTCATCCACCTCCTAAAAGCAACACTTTTCTTCTTGACAGCTTCTCTGTTTTTTTCTGTCTATCAAACTGTTTTATTTTTCTTTCCTCCACTGACTTGCACTGTTCCTATCACCTTTTTTTTCGATTTGGATTTTTTTTTCACTTTGGTATCCTCCCACTCTTTCTCAATATTTCTTGGCCTTCTTCGGGTCCAGCTTCAGAAACCTTCTCTCTATTGTCTATCAACTTCGTGTTCTTCCATCCTTTCTACTTTTATTCTCTCTCTTACAAGCCTTTTCAGTGGCTTCAACTTATTATTATTATTATTATTTTGCTAATACCAAGCGGTGGTCTGAATATAGTGAAACAGAAGGAATAGTTTTTCAAATCTTTAAAGATTTTGCTATTAGTCAAAATCAGATCTATCATTGACTTCTCTACATTATTTCCTCTTTCAGAATTCCACATGTACGGGCTCCATTTGTGAATTTCTCCACAAAGATTTTGTTGCTGTAGTCAAAATCAGATCTATCATTGACTTCTCTACATAATCCTCTCTTTCATAATTCCACCTGTACCAGCTCCATGTGTGGGTATCTCTGTGCTTAAAAAGATGTGTTCATAATACACAGGCTGTTTCCAATGCAGAAGTCTATCAGATTTTCGCCATCTCCACTCACTTCACCAATCCCAATGGCAGCCATTACACCTTCAATGTGGTTTCTTTTATTTCCGACATGTGCATTCAAGACTCTACATCCTCAATTTTGTCCAAAGTATCTTGTAATTTCTGTCACAAGCATTTTCTTTTTCTTCCTGTGGTCTTCCTTGATACGGTATGTATACTTATATTAATGATACTTTACCCATTACGTGATTTAATTGTCATGCCCAATATTCTCATTAACATAATTAATCTTTCTAACTCTTTCTGCAAAGTTTGTCGCAAAGATAAATGCTACTCCGTACTTTCTTTCATTTTCCGTCCCTTTATAGATTAGTTGAAAATAATTGTCTATCTTCTTCATACCCTCTCCATCTAATCTGGTTTCACACGTCTCTACGATCTCTGTATTTCTTCCCAACACATTAGTTCCACCTCCTCCAATTTACCATTCAATGTGGATGCACTGATTCTACCTAACCGTGTGTTCCTAAGAGGCTGTCTAGTCCCCTTGTCAGTTCACTGCCGTAAGTTCCGTTCGCTCCGAGGCATCACTTGTGTTGCTTCTGGAACAGGGCTTCCCGTTACAAACCCCAAGAGCCCTCAGACCATCGAACCGTACCTCCATTTACCTGACAGTGTACAGAATGGTAATATATATTAAGACTAATTAAGTATACATAATGGCACCGCAATGGATATCAAATGTTTCAAACTGTAACGACTTTATTCATCAGTCAAGCATTAAAATGAAAAACAACGTGCAATGTACAGATTTAAATGTTTAAGCAATCTTTCGCTAGTCATCTAAGTACCACCCCTGTGGACCGTCCCACGAACCCCAGGTTGAGAATCCCTGATGCCTTAAAGAGTATCAAACCCACCGGCTTGTTAGGCCCTTCGTGGTCCTTCAGATTCCCAATTAGTTCCACCAAGGTGTCTATTGCTCCTCAAAGTTTATAGATCGGCTTTCATCAGACCCGAGCAGACACCAAGTAGGTGAAGACACTGCAGCTCCGCAAGATTACACAGCATCTTGTTCTAGTAGATGAAATATCTAGAACAGTTGCGGGTTATTATTATAGTAATTATTACTATCATTATTATTTTTGAATGCTCACTGGCCGAGCGGGTTAGAGCGTCGCTACCTGCGGCGGAGGTCGAGGTGACGCCAGTTCGAACCCTGCCGCCGGTGAGTTGGACCAAGGGCATGGTTCATTAAATTCCTCAGTCCTAGCGTCCTGATGGGGGGGGGGCGAGTTCGTGGCCTTAAGCCGAATCAAACATTATTATTTCATTTCACTGAAGAATGGTTGGACCCCTCATTGAAAATGTTATCAGTGGGTCGTGACCCCCTGGGAGTATAGGCCGTGGTTTCTCCACACATCTTCTATGTGATATAATCAGACACCAAGCAAGCGACGCGCCATTTAAGAGGCAAACAGTGAGGCACAGTTCCACAGAACTCGCACATCTTTGTTCCCAACCTACAGCCCTACACAATCACTTCATTCTCCCTCCTTCCTCTCCCCTCACTTTCCCCTCTTCTCCTGCTCCACTGTCCCCTCGTCTCGCTTTGTTTTCCCCTCTTTCTGCTCAGTTCTCTCCCACCCCCGCCCGTCTTTTACCCCTCTTTCCACTCGTCCTTCCCTCCCCTCTCTTCTTCCCCTCTCCCCTGACAATCCTCTCTTCCCAGTTCTTTCCCCTCACCCTCACTTTGCCCCCTTCACCCCACTTCCCCTTCTCCCCTTCTTCCTTTTTTCCTCCTTCTCCTCGTACTTCTTCTTCTTTTTCTTCATCTTCCTTCTCCTCCTTCTTCTTTTTCCTTCTCTTCGTCCTCCTCCTCCTTCTTCCTCCTCCTCCTCCTTCTTCTTCCTTCTCTTCATCCTCCTCATCCTTCTTCTTCTTTTTTATTCTTCCTCCTCCTCGTTTTTTCTTCTTTTTCCTCTTCTTTCTCCTCCTCCTTCTCTTCGTCATCCTCCTCCTCCTCCTCCTTTTTTCTTCTTCCTTTTCTTTACCCTCCTCTGTTTCTCTCTCTTTCTCCTCCTCCTTTCTTTCCTATCAGTTTCACCTACCTCAAACTTTCTCACTCTCAATTTTCCCTCTCTTCCTTGTCGTCCTTCTCTCTTTTCACCACTTCACCTCTCTTTTCTCCTCTCTTCTCCTTTCCTTTAACCTCCTCTTTTTATTTACTCTTTATTCTCTCTTAGCACGGGTCCTCACACCTTACTGTTGCTCTTTACTCATTTTCTATTTTCCTCCTCTTCCTCTCTTCTTTTTGTCTCCTTTTCACCTTTCTTTACCCTCTCTCTCTCTCTCTCTCTAATAGAGGTGTTCAAATGGGTCAAGGGCTTTAACAATGGTTACGCAGGCAAGGTCATCATATTAAGACACCAGGACAGGACTCGTACTGATGGATTTAGATTGGACAATATTATGTTTAAGAATGAAATAGGAGGCAAAAAATGGTTTACCAATAGAGTGGTTGACGACTGGAATAGACTTGGTAACCATGTAGTGAGCGCTGAAACTATCGGTTGTTTTAAAAGAAAGTTAGATAACTTTATGGATGGGGATGATAGGTGGTAATGGGCATGGAACTGCCTAGTGTGGGCCTTATGGTCTCTTGCAGTCTCCTCCATTCTTATGTTACTCGTATATTCTCCTCTTTCCTCTCTCTTTTTTTCTCTCTTGCCTCTCCTAGTTGTTCTCTCTTTCCACTTGTCCTTGTATCTCCTTCCTTTCCTCTTTTTTTGTTCTATTTTTTCGTTATTCCTTTCTTCCTCCTGTCTCTCTCTTTTCGTCTTTCTTCACTCTTTCCTTCTTGTCTATTACTCTCCCTCTTTTCGTCTTTCTTCACCATTCTGTTACTCCCCTCTTCCTTCCTCCTTGATGTCTCCTTTTTCTCATCTTTCTTCAGCCACCCTTTTCTCTCTCTCCCTCTTTCCTACATCCTCCTCTTCCCTTCCCCATTCCTTCCACTCCAGTCTCCCCTTTCCCCTCATCCTTCTGTTAAACCCTTCCCCCTCTTCATCCTCTGATATCCTTCATATTTCTTCTTCCCCTCTTCCTCCTCTCTCTTCCCCTCACTCTGCTTATCTTTGTATTCTACCCTCCTCCTCCTTTACCCTCGTCACCCCTGACCCCCCCACCCACCCTCCTCCTCCTCCTCTCCCCTCGTGACGCCCCCTTCCTTCTTCCCCTCTTCTTTTCAGTCATACATTTCCCTCCTCCTCCTCCTCCTCTTCTTACTCCTCCCCCTTTTCTGATTTATCCCTCTCCTCTTCTTACTCCTCCCCTTCTTCTTCTCCTCCTCTCCCTCTTCCTCTTCTTCCCCCTCCTCTTCCTCTTTCTCCTCTTCTTCCCTTGCCCTGGTCATACCTGACTTCCCTCCCTCTCCTCCTCCTCTTCCTCCTCCTCCTCTCCCCTCGCGACGTCCCTTTCCTTCTTCCCCTCTTCTTTTCAGTGATACATTCCCCTCACTAAACCTTCGTCTCCAGTTCATTTCCCCCCTCACTCCTCCCTCAATCCTCAGCCCTGGAGCTCCGGCTGGCTCAGTGGCAACGCTCTCGTGTTATATGCAAAACATCTGAAATCTACATTTTATTCAATCACCCCTTCTTCCTTCTCCTCCTCCTCCTCCTATTCCTCCTTTCTCTTCTTACTGCCTCCATATTCCTCTCCTCTTCCTCCTCCTATCCTTTCCCCTAGCGATCAGTGTGTTACAGTGTATTACATGTTAGAAGCCCCTTCTAACATGTAATACTCGGTCGGGGGGGGGGGGATACATGATCAATGTTATTGCGCAATATTCCGTACTGCACAATATTATTGACGGTGTAGGGGTGGTAACGAAGAATGACAATATATTGAAGACATTACAAGTACAGGCGAAACAGATGTGCCTCTTCAATACCATCCCTACACCGTCAATAATATTGCGCAATATTCCGTATTGTACAACAGTATTTACGGGGTAGAGATGGCAGTGATCAACGATTCATTATATTGAAGACGTCAATGTGAAGGTAAAACTCGCGCGTCTCTTCGATCTTATTACTACACCGTCAATAATATTGTGCAATACGGAATATTGCGCAATGATATTGGTCGTGTGGGACCCGGTTAATACAGTTCGAAGTTTTGTTAAGAATTGTTTGGATAAACATGTAAGGGTCAAAATTCTGCCGTGGGTATCTCTCTCTCTCTCCTTTTTTTTTTCCTCCATCGTCGTCGTCATCATTGTCGTCATTTTCATCGTCATCATCATCAATACCACCACCATCACCACTACTACCATCACTACCATACCCCTACCATCATCACCATTATCGCCATCACTACAGCACCACCACTACCATAATCACCACCATCACCACCGCTACCATACCCCCACCATAATCACATCACCACTACCATCATCACCACCACACCACCATCATAACTACCATCCACACCCCCGACACCATTCCCCATAATTCCATCGAGCAAGTTCCCCCATGCAGGCACCCTTCTCATCCCAAAAAGACGAAGAGTGCGGGGTGATCTAATTCAAGCATCCAAATGGGTCAACGGGCAAGATGATGCAGGCAAGGTCATCATACTAAGACATCAGGACAGGACTCGTAGTAATTGATTTAAATTGGATGAATTTAGGTTTGAGAAGGAAATAGGCAAGAACTGGTTTACCTAACTGAGTAGTTAACGAATGGAATAGACTTAATAACCATGTAGTGAGTGTTGAAACAATTGGTTGTCTTAAGAGAAGATGAGATAACTTTATGGATGACAGGTGGTAAGGGACATGGAACTGACTAGTGTAGGCCTTATGGTCTCTTGCAGTCTCCTCCATTTTTGTTCTTAGTAGCCATGTAGTGAGTGTTGAAACAATTGGTTGTCTTAAGAGAAGATGAGATAACTTTATGGATGGTGGTAAGGGACATGGAACTGCCTAGTGTAGGCCTTATGGTCTCTTGTAGCCTCCTCCATTCTCAGTTGTATCCAATCGACTTGTTTCGGCCGTTAGTTTTGCTGACGTCTCCACCTCGCTCTCCACAAGAGAGCCTGGAGTTGGATCAGCATAAGGGACGCGTACAGCATGCCTGGAGTTGATGCTCAACAACTATGCTGGTATTATGCCCATAAAAACATAAAAATAGAGGAGACTGCAAGAGGCCATAATGCCTACACTAGGCAGTTTCAAGTCCTTTACCGTCTCTCATTTCCATCCATAAAGTTTTCTAACCTTATGTGTCTCTAGAAAGACGCAGTGTCGGGTGATCTAATAGAGGTGTTCAAGTGGACTAAAGGCTTTAACAAGGGTGATGCAGACAAGGTCATCATATCAAGACACCAGGGCAGGACTGGCAGTAATGGATTTAAATTGAACAAAATTAGATTTAAGGAGGAAATAGGCAAGAAGTAGTTTACTAATAGGGTGGTCAACGAATGGGATAGACTTAGCAACCATGTAGTGATTGCTGAAACTATTGGTTGTTTTAAGAAACGGTTAGACAACTTTATGGATGGGGATGACAGGTGGTGATGGACATGGAGCTGCCTAGTGTAGGCCTCTTGCAGTCTTCATTCTTATGTTCTTATCCTCTTATATAAAACAGCCAGTGGTTTCGGCCTTCACTACATGGGATCTAAGTCTATTTCATTCATTAACCACTCATTCGGTAACATGCTTAGACAATCAGAGCATAGTCTCTGGTTAGACACAAAGTCATACTACCGATACGCGATGATTCCCTAAAGGCACTCTTGATCCTAAGGACGCTGAAACTATCTTAAAGCCAGCGTTCAGTGTCCATGTCTCACATCCGTACAGCAAGACAGGGGGCACCAGTGACTTGAAGATTTGGATCTTAATTGACAGCGCCACATACACTGGTTGGTCGAATCCGTAACAAACACCATGGGGCCATCCCAGTACTTCCAAAGACTTCCTGACAAGACCCACCACCCTCATGTTAAGAAAGAAATTGGCAAGAACTGGTTTACAAACAATGGTTAACGAATGGAGACCCTTTGTTCTTTAAAGAGAAGATGAGATAACTTCATGGATGGGGATGACAGGTGGTAAGGGGCATGGAACTGCCTAGTGTAGGCCTTATGGTCTCTTACAGTCTCCTCCATTCTTGTGTTCTTACACTACCAAGCCACATGAAGCTTTCCATGAACAGACTGAACTGTGTCATCCAGTTAGTTCCAAAACACCAAACTCCCTGGACTTGATCCTGGAGACCTGGACTCCCAGCAGTCTCTCTTCCCTGTGCAGTGACTCCAAGGTCGCAACCAGGAGCTCCAACAACTCCACACGAGCTACAGACAAGGTCGGTGGTCTTATCGTTGCCGATGGATCCGACTCAGGTAGATAAACTAGTGATGAATTACCTTCTTGTACATTATTCAGGATTTTCTTCTATGCTTACTACAGGGCCTCTGGGTTGAAACAGTGCCCGCCTCCATGGAGGGGAAGGAGGCCCTTCTGAGGAATAATGACATAGGGTGCGGGAAGACCCCGTGAAGATGATTAGTTGCAAATTCGACGTTGGAAGAAAACGGAAGCAACACAAAGAAAATGGGATCCACAAATGTGCGTCTTCGACATTAATCCTCCACTCCCTGCCCTTCCTCCACTCCCTCCATCCCTCCAAATGTCCCTCCCTTACCTCCCCCTCACCCTCCCATCCTCTAGTACCGCCTTCGCAATGCGTTGAAATCCGCTGTTCTCTCTCTCTCTCTCTCTCTCTCTAAAGGTACATTTTCCTCGGTGTGATTACCGCTCCACGATGATCATTTATGGCTCAGTGATGATCGTCAAACGATTGTCTAGAGCACTAATTCTTTTGTTTTTGAATGGAGAGGTTTCTCGTCAAATGTTGTGAATTTGAAAAGCTGGAAGACGACTTCTCTTGCGGCATTCTAGACATCACCGAGGACAAATGAACAGTGTCTAATATACGTATGGCTCGAGCGTCTCTTTGTGAGTTATTCAACTTCTCAGTATACGATACAAAAGTCACACATTCAAGATTCTCGTCAAATATTGTGAATTTGAAAACCTGGAAGATGACTTCGTTTTACGGTATTCTAGATCAAGGTAAAACGAATACTATAAGGTACGTTAGCGGGTGGGTGAGGGAGAGCCGGAAAACCTCTCCACTGCGCAGGTAGATGATGACGTCAACGGAAATATCGAGACCAGGGGTCCGCGGGTCGAGAGCTGTCAGTCACACACCAGTGTGTGGAGCGAAGCTCCATCTTCTGATTAAAGGGGTAGCTAAGGCAGACAAATAACATATAAAAATGCCAACAGTTTGTATAGTGCAGAAGTGCAATGGCGTTCGACTGAAAAGTGATAAAAATATAGATTTCTTTTCACTACCCAAAGATAAAGAACTTAGAAAGAAATGGATTGAATCATGTGGCATACACAATACTCGGTCATCTGGATATGTATGCAGCCGTCATTTTGAAAGTAACTATTTATTAGCAACATTTCCTGAAATTTTCATTCAATTGCAAATAAACAGACTAAAGAATCCGGTTAAAACATAACTGAGCTTGGTGGAGACAAAGGTCTACATATAAAATCCACGCTTGAGGAGATATGGAAATCCACGCAAATCCAAAATGTAATATAATAAAAACCATATGATACTTTAATGTGTCATTACTACTGGGTTTATATTCAGCTAGTTGGTGTGTATCAACAGTATAATATCTTCCTCATCTACCCGATAAACATATAAATTGACATGTCATCCCATCTAATAACTCGTCATATTAACGTAATCCACCCAATGTGAAAGCATGGGAAACACTTTTCTAACTTTTCTGGCGGTCATATCTCAGATACTGATAACACTGTATAACAATGAAAAAAAAAACGGAAATGAGACTATCCTTTTCTAGAGTTATTTTTTGCGTAGATCACGAATATAACATCCGTTTCTTTCTGTGACCCTCCAGTTCTTCGTAAATAGCAGTGCCCGCAATGTCTATCTGAACGGTATTTTTTGTTGCTTTTACCATTTATATAATTTTTCACATAGCTATGTGTTTTTTTTTTCTTAACAGGATACAGAGTTAAGATGCCTAGAGAATGCAAGAATTCGCCAGACAAGTTTTGTTATATATGTGGATCAGTTACATTAAGGCAATACAAGAGACAGTTGACTCAACGTGTAAAGAAACTTTATGAGCTGTACTTTGGATGTAAAGTGGGTGACCAGGACAAAAGCTGGGCACCTCACATATGTTGTGTCAGGTGTACAAGTTCCCTTTCTGCCTGGGTGAAAGGCAAAGGGACTGGCTTCATGTTTGGCGTACCAATGGTTTGGAGGGAGCCAAAGGACCACTCAACAGATTGCTACTTCTGCTTAACGGATATTAAAGGTGGGTGTTCAGTGTTTATTTTTTACTGTTTTTATATATATTTTCAAGAGATGTATCAATAAAAAAGATCGAAATACATAATAAGTTGCACTTCCACTATTTTTGCACGTGATCACAACCAATAGTATCCATTTTTAGTCTGATTTTATTTTATTTTCCTGCAGGTCGCAACAGAAAAGGCAAGAAATCTATCGTGTATCCAGATCTTCAGTCTGCTATTCGCCCAGTTCTACATTCAAGTGATATTCCTGTACCACAGCCGCCCTCTGAACTACCAAGCGATGACACGAGCAACTCAGACGATTCAGAATCTCAAGATGCAACGTATACGACACAACTTGAATTTGATAAGAAACCACACCTCATCACCCAACCAGAACTCAATGATCTAGTTCGTGATCTAACACTTACTAAGCAACAGAGTGAACTCCTGGCCTCACGTTTGCAACAATGGCACCTGTTGGATGAAGAAGCTCGAATTACAGTATTTAGGAAGCGTTCTGCAAATCTACAGGATTTCTTCACTTTGGAAAACAACTTGACTTATTGTAATGATATCAGAGGCCTATTCAGTGCCCTTGAGCTGTCCTATGAACCCAATGAGTGGAGGCTATTCATAGATGGATCCCTTTACAGCATAAAAGCAGTTCTGTTGCACATTGGGAACACCATGCCTTCAGTTCCAGTTGCTTACTCAGTCATTTTAAGAGAGACATATGAGAACCTTGCTTTTATTCTAGACCGCATAAGTTACAAAGAGCATGAGTGGTTAATTTGTGCAGACTTGAAAGTAGTAGCCATACTTAATGGGCTACAAACTGGATACACCAAATTTATGTGCTTTCTTTGCAAGTGGGACAGTAGGGCCAGATCAGAACATTATATACGCTCAGAATGGCCATCTTGGATGCCATAATGTAATTCATGAGCCACTAGTTAAGGAGAAAATCATTTTGCCACCACTGCATATAAAACTAGGCCTAATGAAGCAATTTACCAAAGCACTGCAACATAACAAGCCATGTTTCCAGTATCTCAAAGGGATCTTCCCTAAAATTAGTGATGCCAAGATTAAAGAGGGTATATTTGTAGGCCCTCAGATTCACAAGCTTATAAATGATGAGGACTTTGAGGCGACAATGGATGAACCTGAGCTAGCGGCCTGGCATGCATTCAAAGATGTATGCAAAGGGCTTCTGGGAAAGCACCAAGAGTCCCAGCGAGAGCGTAAAGTGGAGAGGCTAATCAAATGCTACCAAGATCTCGGATGCAATATGTCACTGAAGATACACTTTCTTCATTCTCATCTGTCCTTCTTCCCAGAGAATGCAGCAGATGTGAGTGATGAACATGGAGAGAGGTTCCATCAAGATATAGCGTCAATGGAAAACAGGTACAAGGGAAAATGGAGCCCTGCTATGCTGGCTGACTTCTGTTGGAACCTGAAGCGTGACACGCCTGAGACGTCTTATAAAAGAAGAAGTAAATAATAGATTGTAGGTTAATACATCATATAAAGCTAACAAACATGCCGATTCATTATATATTAATTAAATAAATACAATGAAGACATTTAATCTGACTTTGGGAGCAAAATACATTTATGGAACCTTGGAAATCTCTATTAATTGCATAATTATTAAAACAGCGATTTACAAAAAATTGTGACGTGGCATGAATTTTTTTTTTATCAAATTTGAATTCAGCACACTGAACTTCATAATAAAACGCACGAGAACTATGTTTTCTTCTTAATCCTGAAATTTGTTGTACAGTGTAATTTGAGGATAAGAAAGTGATACTGAGTAATTTCAGTATTATGTGAACATCATAGTGTAATTTTAAAGTTTACCATACATGCAGGTGGTTTTCTTTAAAGTCTACATTTTTCCACCTCTCACTCTCCCCCCCTCTGAATTTCCTATGACGTCACGGTGGAGGTGCGCGAAGGGGGGGGGGTGCTCAACGTACCTTATAGTATTCGTTTTACCTTACTCTAGATTTCCCTCAGGACAGTTCAGCAACGTGTCTAATATTCCCCAGGATTTAATCTCTCTTAGTTCGTCATTCAGCTTCTCAAAGTGTGGCGCAAAGGTGATTTTGACATTTGGAAACTCGAAAAATGAAAGATTGTTTGCCAAAGTCGTTTCCGCTCAAACGAGCTCACTTGAGTTGCGCTTATAATGTGACGGGGACGGGGACTTGGGAGTTACGTGACATACACGACTGTCACGTGGAGTCACTCCACGTCACTCATCAAGATGAACATTTGCGGGCGCATGCACCTGACCCCGTGCACCTGCAAATGTATATCACACTATTGTATTAATACATCCTAAATAACACATTCTGTGTTCGTTATAAAGAAACGGTTAATAGATCGAGACCTGCCCCATTATATATGCAAATGTATATTGCACTACTGTATTAATACATTCTAAATTATACTAGCTACTGTATTCGTTATAAGTGATTGACTGAGTTTCACCTGCCCCCATGATGTATGCAAATGTATATCATGCTGTTGTATTGATATATTCTAAAAGACGTTATTGTATTGGTTATAAGGAAATGGCTGTATAGATTTGTATTTCAAGCACGAGACGACAAAAATGTATTTGCAAAGTTCTAATAAATCATGAGTCATGTTTGGGTTCTCATAATCATGCCATCAATAAATTAATTGTTGTGGGACGGATTCAATTTGCAATTACGTTTGCAATTACAATTGAAATGTGCTGAGCTGGGTATGATTTGTAACTGAAATAGGAGAGACATACACATATTGTACTATTACTATGGCATATGTATACACACAATATATATATATATATATATATATATATATGTGTGTGTGTGTGTGTGTGTGTGTGTGTGTGTGTGTGTGTGTGTGTGTGTGTGTGTGTGTGTGTGTGTGTGTGTGTGTGTGTGTGTGGTTGATCAAACACAAGAGCTAATTCTGTATCCACTATATTTTTAGATATTTTCTCAATTTTCCGATTTTTATTTTATTAAAGCAGGATTCCGAGGCACCATGGTTTTATCTGAAGAAGACCACGCAAATATAGAAATATAATATTTCGGTTGACTCATGCAACCATCTTCAGGTTAGAAATACAGATACACACATACACACACACGCAAGCACACACACACACACACACACACTCACGCAAGCACACACACACACATACACACTGACGCAAACGCAAACACACACACACACACACACACGCACACAAGTACACATACAGGCACATATAGCGCACGAGTGACAATTATGCAGAAATGACAGGGAAATGAAAGAAAAGAATACTAAACATCTTGGTCTAAGAAGACAATTTCAGAGAGCAGGAGCAAGATTTTTTTTTTTGTATTTATGTTTTTGTCTTAGTTTTTTTTTAATATAAAAACGTCTTAATAGACTAAAAAATGTTCAATAATCTGTTCTTTAACTTCCCTATGGCTTCTGAAAAAGATCTTATATATATATATATATATATATATATATATATATATATATATATATATATATATATATATCTATATATATATATATATATATATATATATATATATATGCTGGTACATTGTGACAAGTTGATGAAGGTAGAAAAAAGAAGTCACGGGTCTAGTCCCGAGTTTCTGAGTTTATTCCTGACCGGTTTAGCTCTATGCTCTAAGCGTAGAGCGAAACCGGTTAGAAATAATCTCAGACACTTGGAACTAGACCCATGGTTTCTTTTTCCACCTTCATATATATATACTGTATATATATATAAATATATATATATATATATATATATATATATATATATATATATCTATTTTTATATATATAAATATATATATATATATATATATATATATATATATATATATCACAAGACGAAAATGTAGTAGCACATTTAGTAAAATGTTTTAATTACCCACTGTCGGAGAAACAAAGGATCACCGCATAGATTGGAACAATCCAGAAATCATTTATAAATCTAATTGTAGCTTCAGGAGAAAGATAGTTGAATCTTTCCTCATTAAACACTTGCCAAATTTCAATACATCTAAAGGGCAATGGTCACCTGATTGTATAACAAATTATGCTGTGAATAAATTATTACCATTACCGAATCCGCCCCACCTCGGACACGTGACTTGAGCCACCTCCCCTTGTTCCTACTTTGTACCTCTCTCATTGTATATATTCTTGTACATTTTATCTTGTATCTATCTGCTGAAGAGGACCACAGTAGTGGTCGAAATATACAGTTCGTCTGTTTCTTTTGCTTTGTTTCTCCGACAGTGGGTAATTAAAACATATATATATATATATATATATATATATATATATATTTATATATATATATATATATATATATATATATGTATATAAAAGGAGGAGGGAAAACTAAACTTGGCAAGTACAAGTAACAAACATCCTCTTCCTTTGCTTCTTCTCTTCCTCCTCCTCCTCTTCCTCCTCTTCCTGTCCTTCCCTTCACAGCAGCAGCAGAAGGCAACCCCATCCCCAGTTTCTCTTTGGAGCAACTTTCCCCTTCTGTACACATTTCGCTGAGATGGATTCTACCCTGCTAGCTCCGAGGGGTCCCGTCTTTCAACCGAATTAGTTTGACCGTAGAAATATATATATATATATATATATATATATATATATATATATATATATATATATATATATATATATATATATATATATATATATTGTATTGGAGAAGAGAGGGAAAGTTTTTTTTGTATGCACGTTGAATTAAACAACAGCATTACTGCAGTTATCAATTCCCTTCCTTAAATCCTCTAGTTTTCTTACCATATATACAGTATGTATATAATTGTGTGTGTGTGTGTGTGTATGTGTCTGCGTGAGAGAGAGAGAGAGAGAAAATAATATCAGTAATCATCTGCTTACCTTGTGTGTAAATAACCATTCCACGTGTGTGCGTGAAACTAAAAAATCGCCTCCAACCGTTCACACAACGTCTAACAAAGTCGACGAAATGAACCTGCGGGGTTCCGATTTCCAAAAGCCAAAGCCAAAATAAATGAGAAGATGAACTAATCTACAATTTAATTCCTCAGTTAAGGATTAACCGGGAAGATAACAACAACAACAACCAAAACCCTGGTCTTTTTCTCACAATCTCTGACTGGGGGGTGGGGGGGAGGGCGACTCGTTGTCATGGCAACGCAGACTTACTCGATGGATAAAAGTGGGGGGTGGGGGGGGTTGCATCAGTGAATCCTCATCATCTATTCCCAAGCCTAATTCAAACGTGAAACAACCACCCACGCTGGTCTCGCATTCGCTCAGTTCTGGGTTCGAATCCCGCACTCCTTTCCGATTTCCACCAGTGACTGTTAGTTACCTGCCTCCATTGCTCGTCATAGGGCAAAGGTGACGGGTTCGGCCACAGTTCCTCAGTGCCTCCTGGTGTAGGCTCCCAACCACCACAGTCAAGTTGGCTTAGTCTCGATATGTCTCATAGCAGGGGTGGGCAACCTTTGGCACGCGTGCAGAATCTGGCACGCTAACGATTTTTTTCTTCCGGCACATGAATCAGAGTAGCAACTCTAACATAGAGACAGCCACTATACCAAGCCACTGTAGAAGAGTCAAGAGACTCGAAATCGCGATGTGCCAGCACAGATGACCTCCTACGAAGAAATCCTCTCGGATCTCAATATAGAAAGTTAGACCACCGTAAACACAAGGAGAATGTCTTATAGCAAATACAAAAACAGAACTAGCAATCACATTTAACTCTACTTAAGAGAAAATCTCCTGCCCATTCATACACATGATATATATATATATATATATATATATATATAGTATATATAAATATATATATAATATATATACACATATATATACATATACATATATATAATATATATACACATATATACATATACATATATAATATATATATATATAATATATATATATATATATATACATACATATATATATATATAATATATATATATATATATATATTTATATATATACATATATATATATATATATATATATATATATATATATATCCCTGGTGAGAAATGTAGTAACGCTTTTGTAAATCACAACTAACACAACAGTCGGATAAAAAAAGAGTTGCGTAAGCGAAACTATATATTTCGACTGCTAACTGCAATCCTCTTCAGCACTGAAGACTCCGTGTGTTTTTCCTCTTCCTAGTGGACTCTGCATACATACACACACACACACACACACAAATATATATATTTATATATATATATATATATATATACATATATATATGTATATACACACACACACACATATATATATATATATATATATATATATATATATATATATACATATACAATTTTGTCTGGAATGTTTTACAAATTCACAGTACCTGACATCATCTTCGTTTTGATGAAATAATAATTTTGTAAGAAGCCTCTGGAGCCACACGAGTGGCCTCGAATAACCGCAGGTTGCCCACCACTGGACTAGCCTAACCCATCCAAGTCTAGCCTAATCTAACCCAACCTAACCTAATCCAACCGAACCCAATCTAACCTAACCCAACCAAATATAACCTAACCTAACCCAAACCCAACACAATCTAACCTAATCCAACCAAATCTAATCTAACCCAACCCAAACTAACCCAAGACAATCTAACCTAACCCAGCCTAACCCAACCCAAACTAACCCAACACAATCTAACCTAACCCAGCCTTATCTAATCCAACCTAACTTAACCCAACTTGACCCAATCTAACCTAACCCAACTTAACCCAACCCAGCCTAACTTATCCCAATCTAGCCTAAATTAACTTAAATTGACCCAACTTAACTTAACCTAATTCAACTCAACCTAACCTAATTCAAACCCATCCTAAACCAACTTAACCCGGCCTAACCCAACCCAACCTAACATAGCCTAACTTAACCCATCCTAACCCAACCAACCTAACTGAATCTTAACCCAACCTAAACCAACCTAACCTAACCCAACCCAACCCAGCCTTCACCAAAACAACCAAGCACCCCATGGCAACAGTACCAAACGTGCAGACCATTTTAGTTTTGGTCAGATTTGGAGTTTTATCTTGTTTCCAAAATTTTGGGTGGGATTGGGCAATGTGCGGTGTCCAATCAAATTGGATTGGTTGTAGACATGCCCGGATCACACCGGATTCTAGTTTCGGGAAATGGCCTAACCCTATCAGCATGTCAGCAATAGCTTTTGTTTTAGCGAGCATCGTATGATATATATATATGTATATGTATATATATATATATATATATATATATATATATATATATATATATATATATATATATATAGGCAATAAAAACACTAGGAGCGTGTGTTCACAACTGCGTAAGTAACCACTAGGAATAGTAGACTAACGAAGCAGAGCGCTTTCGCATAATTACATCTTCAGTGCAGGAACAATTCCTTCTTTGTATCTGCACTGACGATGTAATTATATGAAAGCGCTCTGCTTCATTAGTTTACTTTTCCTAGTGGTTACTTATGCATATATATATATCCTGTATATATATACATATGTATATATATATAATTTTCTTTTCTTTATTTGAAAATAAAAACATTATTTGCACAAAAGCGCTTCCCGTTTAGTATATAAGTGCTGGTAAACTAAGGTGACAGTTTCCTTGATATGGAGTGATCAGCTTATTAGAAAATTTGGTCCATTTTTTTTTTTCTTTACTTGTTCATCTATTCACTTATACATTTTTTTTTTGTCTATTCTTATAATTGTTTATCTACCATTATCTTTCTTCCTTTCCGTTACTCGCTTACTTATCTGGACACGTTTTTTATCAACACTAATGCATGAATGAATTCATTAAGTTTTACCTTGGCACAGGCATGGAAAAGTTCAATTTTTTTTTTTTTTTTTTTTTTATTCCCGAATCATAAACCTATCCTTTGTGACTCTAGTCCGTAGAGATGTTACTTATATGGTCAATAGCTCACACAGGTCAACAAAGATGGCGACTTGCATTCCGGATATGACGTCATGTCGTTTGTGTTTTGAATTCTCCTGATATTCTCTGTTTTCATTCCATTGGCAGTCAAATATCAAATAGAAAAAGTACACACACACGCACGCACACACACACGCACACACACACACACACGCACACACACACACAATGTTGAGACATTGTGACAGATGGGAAAGGTGGGCGATGAAGACATGAATTAAAGTCCAAGTTTATTTCTGACTAATTTCGCCCAATAAGAGAAATAATGTTACTATATATGTTTACCTTGTTTCTCTTTATCACATTATTTCTCTGAAGAAGCCTTACTGGGCGAAACTTGTCAGAAACAAACTTGGACTCTAATTGCTGTCTTCATCACCCACCTTCCCCAAATATATATATACACACACACACACACACACACATATATATATATATATATATATAATATATATATATATATATATATATAAATACGTCATGGTGAGAGAGTTCATTTTGTAATGTCTGATATGTATGGCTAAACATGGCTTTAATGGCGGTAGAACTCGTAGGATTTTTTTTTCTTTCAGTCTCCGATATGCGCCCGTTTTTATATTGTTTTTATTCCCTCGCTAGTGCGGAATGGCAGTTGAAGAGTCGTTCTTTCTTGCATATGGTGGCGGGAATTTTTGTTTCCGTTTTTTTTTTTTTTTTTTTTTTTCGGAAAATCGGATTTTTTTTTTCTTCCCTTCCTCGGGATGATTTTTTTATTTATGGTTTTGTGTGTGATGCGTCTGATCATAACGGCAAGTGGATCAAACGTGAGTCGAGAATTATAGGGTTATCACACTGGGCTATTTCTCCTTCGACATCCTATCTCCAACTTACATTTGGATAACTAGAATATGGCTTCGCTAACAGAAATTTCAACAGTTTGTCTAAAGTTCGTATAGATTTGCAGTCTCTTAGTTCATTATTCAGTTAAGGTGTATATATATATATATATATATATATATATATATATGTGTGTGTGTGTGTGTGTGTGTGTGTGTGTGTGTGTGTGTGTGTGTGTGTGTGTGTGTGTGTGCAAAATAACCACAGGAGAAGAGAAACTTGTAGACAGTAAGTACTTTAGACTGAAGATGTAATATACGAAAGTATTTACTGTCTACAAATTTCTCATCTCCTGTGGTTGTGTTGCATTTTCGTATCACGGTGATGTGATTCTTGCATATATATATTATTCATATATATATATATATATATATATATATATATATATATATGTATATATATATATATGTATGTATGTATATACATATATATGTATATATATATATACATATATATATAATATATATATATATATATATGTGTGTGTGTGTGTGTGTGTGTGTGTGTGTGTGTGTGTGTGTGTGTGTGTGTGTGTGTATGTGTGTGTGTGTTGTAACCGTTGTTGCTCCAACGAACTCTCAACGGTCGGCGCTGGTGAAGCCCGTGGAAGAAGCCCAGGGTGATAACGCCCTCGGTGTAACAATCTGCACTGGTCTTTCACTATTTTTTTTTTTTTTTACCACACCCCAGGGAGTGGGGTGGGGTGGATTTTTCAAGATTTAAAGATAATTATCATTATTATTATTATTACTTTTATTATTATTATTACTTTTATTATTATAATTACTTTTATTATTATCATAATCATTATAATTATTATTATTATAATTATCATTATTAATATTACCATTATCATCCACGAGGAGCTAAGATGAGGGGGGGAAGGGTGGTGGAGGGGAGTGGAATGGGTGGGAGTGTGCCTTTGACTTGTAAGGTGGATAGGTCATCATCATTACCATCATTACTAATACCATTACCATCATTATCATTATTATTATAATTACTATTATCGTTATTACTCGTACTAATACTATTACTATTATTACTAATAATTATTATATTTTTGGGTGAGATAACTGTGACAATATATATTTCTAGGTTGATTTTGTTGGATTATTTGTTGTTCTTTAAAGCAGAATTCTAGTCTTCCCAATCATAGTTTTTTAATATCACAGATGAAATCATCAATGTGTGTATGTTTGTGTACGTGTGAACTTCAGTGCGTGGGTGTATTGATTTGTACGTGTGTATGTTTGTGCGCGTTTTGTATTGTGTAAGTGTGTGTGTACGTTTGTGTTGTGTAATTGTGTGTGTGCTTGTATTTGTGCGAGTATGTGTGTAATTCACCATGGTCTTGGATCACGAGTTGGACTCGTGATCGACAGCTACTAACCTTCCGGATAAGAGCGCAGAGCTCATGTATGACCGATCTATGGGTAATGCTATGACTTGACACACACAAACACACCCCAAACTCCCCACCCACGAGAGCTGGAGTAACGGCTCGCAGCGCAGCGATACTGAAATTATTTCAGCCCTGGGCGGGATTCCAACTCGGACCGCTGAGTTAGCAGCAGTTGCGGACGCTACCACTGCGCCGTCGAGACGGGTGTATATGTGTGTGTGTGTGTGTGTGTGTGTGTGTGTGTGTGTGTGTGTGTGTGTGTGTGTGTGTGTGTATGTGTGTATGTGTGTATGTATGTACGTGTGTGTGTGTACTGTGCGCTTATGTGTGAATATTTATACATACATAAATACCTAGTACTTCCATCTACATCTTTCTCAATCCGTTTCATATTGTTTCGCTCCACGCCATCTGAAAAGAAATAACATCGAATGTAATTTCAGATTTTGAACGATATAATTGTGTAATTTAAAACACCTTTTACAGAACGTCAAAAATCGAACGACGGGATTCAAGATTGTAATCAAATTGTTGCTTTCAGAATAACTAAAGATTGAAAATTGATGGAATTTCATTGAGTGAATGAATAAGCGTTTAATGAGAGTTTTAGAGTGGACGAAAGTTAAAAGGAAAGGAACAAAGAAATTAGAAATATATGTATATATATATATATATATATATATATATATATATATATACTGTGTGGTTTGGTGAAATCATACGTTGTTTGTTAGCTGTTGTAAAGGGGCCTCGATCCTTTCTAACGAGGCTGAATCCCTCTACAGGTCCTTGGAATCTTCTTAAAGGATCCAACCCCATTGAAAAGTATCAAACCCCGATTGAAAAGGATCTAAATCGATTAAGAATTAGCCAATCCCATTTCTTTTATTCCAGTCTCTACTGATGTTTGTGTTTGTGTTAATTGGTGGTAAACTCGTAATGATTTGGTGCAATCATCGACATTGTCTTAATTAATGCTGATTCAGGAGAAAAATAGTTGAATCAGCATTAATTGAGGAATGCCCCAACATTAATATTTCTAAAGGGCAGTGGACCCCTGACATTATTTCACGCGCGGCAGTGAGTAGGCTGGTACGAAGCTTACAACCCCCCGTCACCTCAACCTCACCCTCCTCCGCCACCCCATTTTACCCCGCATCAGAGTAATGCCATCACTCCACGTCCCCTCGCTTTTCTCTGTTTCTGTAGCTTATAAGTCCCCTTTGTCCTCTGTTTTATGTACTTTCCTGAAGAGGGCTACAGTTGATAGCCGAAATATAGGAATATTCTTTCATTCTAAGTTTATTTTCTTCGACTGTGGGTTTCCTGTGTGTCATATGTGTGTGTATATATATATATATATATATATATATATATATATATATATATATATATATATATATATATATATATATACACGTGTGTGTGTGTGTGTGTGTTTGTGTGTACAATTATACAGGGTATCCCAAAAATATACACACTCTTTGCAAGTACACCTAATGTGTGTTTTCGTGTATATTATTTTCATAACACCCTGCGTCTCCCGCCTGCTTAGGAAAAAATGGGGTCTGGACTGCAATTCAAAATGGCGAATTAATTGAATTCCTTTAAAGAGGGAAGGATATTTCTTATAGATCGACCTGGCAACCCCATCGAGGTCACGTGACCGACAGCGAGCGGCCTTTGCCGTTATGGAGGATGCGCGATAAATTGACCTTTAACGAGGGAATGACCATGGGAAGCACGTAATGGCCACATAGATATAATCTTTATGTTGTTTCTTAATCATTTTTTGAATTGTTTTATTTCTCTCTCTATATACGCGTATATATATATATATATATATATATATATATATATATATATATATATATATATATATACACACACACAGTATACATGTATCATCTGTTCATTTGCCTATTTTATCTTATTTGATTTATTTCTCGTTTATTTATTTATATTTTCTTAATTATTCTATCTTATCTATTCAGTTATCAATAAATTAATTTATTTGTCTATTTATTTATTCGTTAATATTCACCTCGTCTGGCGTAGCAGTCGAAAGCGTGTTGGGCGAGGCGAGGCGAAGGACGAGGAGGCGAAGCTAGGCGAAGCTAGGCGAAGCTAGCCGAAGCGAGGCGAAGGTAGGAGAAGCTTGGCGAAGCTAGGAAAAGTAAGGTGAAGCTAAGGGGAGCTAGGCGAAGCAAGGCAAAGCTAGGTGAAACTAGGACAAGCCAGGAGAGGCTAGGCGAAGGTAGAAGAATGACGACGCTCGGCGAAGCTAGCAGAAGTAAGGTGAAGCTAGGGGGAGCTAAGTGAAGCTAGGGGGAGCTTGGCAAAGCCAGGAGAGGATACGCCAAGCTAGGCGAAGTTACGCGAAGCTAGGCGAAGTTACGCGAAGCTAGGCGAAGCAAGTCGAAGCGAAGGTCACTTTTCCTTTAACATGTCTGGGCGTTTCTTCCTCCGACTGTTGGAGCCGATTTGCAGCCCGCAGGTTTCGGGAAGGAAGCTGATAAATGCTGGAGGAAGATGATGTTCCTCCAGCATAATATCAAATGACATTCTACGTCAATGGTTGAAAAAACAAAACACTTTGCCGTTGTGACTTTGACGGCGGAAAAAGTGCTGGAGGTGGTCGGTACGTACCGCCGATTAATCGGAGGTTGGAGGAAAAATTGCCCAGTGTGATAACATTCAGAAGGCACCTGAGGTCGTCTATAAAGTGGCCTTGTTCTAGAAATCCCAATTCTTGTTCTAGAAACGCCACAATCTTCTACATAGAGTTCAGTTTGTCACTCAAAGTTTATACAAAGCAAAATTTTCTCTGCACAAAGTACTAAATATGTACATTGTTGGTCTTTTTGTACAAAGTACACAGAATATAGTCCCGGGTTCGTTTAATTGGGAGTTCGAGTCCCGCACTCCTCTCCGATTCCTAGTCCCCTTAAAGCGCATCTTAGGGCAAAGGTGACGGCTTCGGCCGCAGCTGCTCAGCGCCTCCTGGTGTAGCAAGCCCCTTACCTTACAATGTAACTTGTGAACTGTGAACACCAACACACAAGCCTAGGGTATACACAATCATGGACGTGTGTGTGTACGCGTGTATGGTCGTGTGATTCACCACGGTGCTGGATTACGTGTTGGACCCGTGATCGTCAGCTATTTCCCTCCCGGATGAGAGTTCAGAGTTCAGGTATGGCCCCATCTATGGGTCATGCTGTGACCTTACACGCACTAGCCCCTAAATCCTTGCTCACCAGACAAGATGGAAAATGGAGAAGGAAAAATAAAAGTAGAAAAAGAAGAAAAATAATGAATAAATAAATAAATAAGAAGTAAAAGAATAGGGAAGAGGAGGAGGAGGAAGAATAGGAGGAGGAGGAGAAAAAGGAAGAGGAGGAAGAGGAGGAAACGGAGAAAGAGAAGGAGGAATGGAAGAGGAGGAGAAGGAAGAGGGAGAGTAGGAGGAAGGGGAAGAGGAGGAAGAGGAAGATAAAGAGGAGGAGGAAGATGAGGAGGAAGATGAGGAGCAAGAGGAGAAGAAGGAGGAGGAAGAGAAAGAGAAGGCAGAGGAGGAGGAAGAGAAAGAAGAGGAAGATGAGGAGGAAGAGGAGAAGAAAGATAAAGAGGAGGAAGGAAGATGAGGAGGAGGAGGAGGAGGAGAAGGAAAGGAGGAAGGAGGAGTAATGTCACGTATTGCTTTTTAACCGAAGGCATGGTGGTGGTGGTGGTGGTGGTGGTGGGGTGATCGATGGCGGTTCCCATGGGGCGGGGGGAGGGGTCGGATCCTATAGGGGAGATACAGATATAGGAAAGGTGAGAGGTCACCAAAAGAGGTGGTGAAGAAGACTGAGGAGGAAAACAATGTATGGAGGAGGGATAGAAAAAGAAATTAATAAAAAACAATAATCATAACAACAATGATAACAATATAATAATAATAATTACAATAATAATAGTAATAATAATAATAATAATATTGATGAATTTAAATAAAGTGCAATAAAGTATGTTTGCTGGCCGAGCGGGTTAGAGCGTCGCTACTTGCGGCGGAGGTCGAAGTGATGGCGGTTCGAACCCTGCTGCCAGCAAGTTGAACCAAGGTCACGGTTCTTTAAGTTCCACTCTACAAGATCCTTTGTAAGAGGCACCGTCCTAGCCTACTGATAGGGGGGTTGGCGACATCAAACCGAATTAAAAACAAAAAAGTGAATAAAAATATATAATTCGATTCAAAACAATACAATATAATAAAACATAAATCTAAATAAGATTAAACAAGTTATAAAAAATGATAATAAAATGCTAGTTGCTTACCTGCCTCTACCTTATTAACTTAAACTGAGTTTTTACTAACTCTATCCTTGCAGTATCCAGACACACCCTGATCGTCATTTGCTTTTAAATCTAACAAGAGAGACTCAGGAACATTCCCTTGCTCCAACTCGCTGATGGCAGGGTTCGAACCGCCGTCACCTCCTCGACCTCCGCCGCGAGCAGCGACGCTCTAACACGCCTGACCAGTGGAAAATTGTGAGCGGATGTTCTTCATTTGATTTAACTATAAAATTAAATTCTTCTCTTGGTTTGCAGTTTATGTAAATTGTGAAATAATACGATTAAGTTCATCTGGAGATGAATATTCACATAGTATACAACTTGCAAAACGTATCATACCAATACACACACACATTATACATAACTACATATATATATATATATATATATATATATATATATATATATATATATATATATATATATTTACATATATGATTTGAGTCAGTAGCGACAATGGTGTTGTTGAATCCGTATACAATACGAGCTTAACAATACCATTGATGCTATTGACTTTCTCATAGCATGCATTCAATATGGCCTTCTACTGAAATATATAATATATATATATATATATATACAGTATATATATACATATATATATATAAATATATATATATATATATATATATGTATTTATATATATATAACATATATATATACATATGTATATATACATATTGTTACGGGCTGCTGGTATGTGAAGAGACGTTACGTATAACGTCTAAGTGCTTAAGAACCAGCGCACTTCTAGAAGCCACTGTAGGACTGAACTATCTGGTCAGGGCCTAGATAATTCGTAAGACTAGAAATAAAGCCCACAAAGAAGATTCCAGGAAAGGAATATTAAACTAGCGATAAAACTAGTAAAACGAAATTATTAATGGAAAATATTTACAGGCAATCAAACACAAAAGAGAATGGGCAGTAGGGTCAATGGGACCGTACATGATTATGAGAATATGGAAATTATCGTTTCAAATAAGAAACACAAGATACGTATACAATATGGTACTATCTAAGTACACAGAGATCAGGAACATGCATCAAAATAAGTAATAAGTACAAATATAAGTAAAGTAATGCAATGTATATCAGACACGTAATGTAGGCAAAAAGGGTGATCACTTCACACCAATCGTCTCATGAATCTAAACCTTCTAGTTTTTATCAAGAGATCAATATGTGGGAATATGACTACGAGTCAGCGATTTCCACCGCTTATATACCATTGGACCGGAAGCGGGATACTTCCGGTGAAGTGTGCGAGTGAGTGAAAGGAGGGGAGGAGGGTAAGTTAACACGTCAACATGGGTAGTTTTTAGGACCCTCGACTCGCTTGAACAATCTATTTATTTAGTAACTGTCAAATCTGTGCGCTCCGAACTATTCAGGATTTCGCTTGTCTGTTTGTTCTACAAGAGTGCGCACCTCTCCGCACGTAGGCAAGATTACATATAGTGGACGGGCGTTACTGCTTAACATTGTTACAATACATACATAGACAAGAAATATGAACATAGTTTATGTAATACAAAGGAACACAATTCTATAACATAATTACACATATGACGTAATATCTAATATTACGTTACACCTCCACCGTTTGGGAAAGCTTTTCACTTTCTGTTGAAAAGCTACGTTCTAGAAGTACGGAGTAGTTCTTCTGCGCAGGGGACAGCTTCTTGCTGTAGTAGGTGATAGCGTGAAGAACTTCATTGTGTTCTTGCAAGAGGGCGGCACCGATACAGGTGTCGTTGGCGTCGACTTGCAGAAGAAAGGGTCGTTGGAAATCGGGTGCCCTTAGAACTGGTGCGTTAGTGAGAAGGGACTTCAGGTTTTTGAAGGCCGTCTCACAGGTAGGTGTCCACACGAAGTCGTGGTCTTTTCTCAACAGGTCAGTCAATGGTTCTGCTACATCTTGTTTCTCAGATAAGTGTCCTACTTTTATCTGAAGATTTTGTAGTATCTGAGAGTTTTCCAAGGGAATCTCAGGAGGATTAGGCAGGTTATCAGGAGGCTCTTCCGATTCTATTGTGGTAGAGCTGCAAATTGGAATTGGATCTCTGGAATGATAAGGTTTTAAGGTATTTATGTGACAGAGACGGGAACTCTTTCTTCTGTCTGGAGTTTTGATTATGTAGTTGAGATCACTGGCTCTGGACAAGACTTCATAGGGTCCTTTGTATTTAGCCTGCAATGGATCTCCTGGTATGGGAAGATAAAGTAACACTTGATCTCCTGGAGAGAAAGTTCTAAGTTTAGAATTTTTATCATACCGACCTTTCATTTCTCGTTGAGCATTCGCCAAGTTCTCTCTTGCCAACTTCCAAGCTTCTAACAACTTCTCGGTGACCTGGGACACGTATTTCAAAGAAGGAACAGGTGGTTCTTCTTTCATCCATTGTTCATGAAGTACAGTATCTTTAGGGGGCCACGGACTTCATGACCGAAGACTAATTCTGACGGGCTGAATCCAAGGCTTTCTTGAATTGTTGTTCGGGTGGCGAACAACAAAAAGGGGAGTCCGTCTTCCCAATTTCGAGTGTTCTCAGCACAGAAGATTCTTAACATTGTCTTGAGCGTTTGGTGAAAGCGCTCTAGAGCACCTTGTGATTGAGGATGATAGGCGGAGGAAGTTACATGATTTATACCTAGTGTTACAAGAGTTTCTCTAAACTTGTTGGAAAGAAAATTACTTCCTTGATCACTTTGAATGTTCTTAGGAAATCCTACCATAGTGAAATATTTTAACATTTCTCTGATTATGTTTTGAGCTTTAATATTTTTCAAAGGAATTGCTTCTGGAAAACGAGTGCTCATACACATGATTGTGAGAATGTACTGATTTCCTTTACTTGAAGGAGGTAAAGGTCCTACACAGTCAATAAGAACTTTTTTAAATGGCTCTTCCATTACAGGAATGGGATGGAGTGGAGCTTCTACAATTTTCTGGTTGGGCTTACCTTTACAATATTGGGCAACATCTTTGACAACCGTGGGCCAATGGAAAAGTTCGGTTATGTTGAACAAGGTCTTTCTTACCCCTAAGTGACCTGCTAAGGGAGTATCATGAGCCAATCTTAGAACATTATTCCTGAAACCAAGAGGGAGGACTATTTGATTCCTTACTTGCCATGGCTGGTCAGCGGTTGCGGTGGATGCTCTCCATTTTCGCATTAGGACTCCGTTTTCTATATAGAAACCTCGTGACATATTTTCAACTTCTTCTGGAGATGAAACAATCTCGTACAAATTTTTAAGAGAATGATCTGACTTCTGTTCTTTGATTAATTCTGCTCTAGATAGAGAAACTGGTGAAGAAGATGGGTCAGTTTGGGAGAATAGGGATTCTAAATTATAGGTCTCCTCTTCAGATTTCTTGTACTGAGATCTGGTTACAGCACAAGCGGGAAACAACTGTAAGTTATCTGAAGGTTCTACTGAGGTCTTAGGGTTATTTGTTATTAAGGGAGAAATGACTTTGCTTCCAGCGATGTCATTGGCCAACAATAAGGATATTCCTACTATGGGAAGAGAGTCTACTACTGCTACTTTAACCATTCCGGTTGTTAAATCAGACCGCAAGAAAACATTATGTAATGGACATTTTACAATTCCTCCAACTCCTTCTATCAATATATCATAACCTGTATATGACTCACCCAGATTCTGCAAGACAGAATTTAAAATCAGACTTTGCTTTGCTCCTGTGTCTCGGAGTATGGAAATAGGATATTGTTGTGAACTACTACTATGAGATATAGTTCCTGAAGATACAAATGGTTTGAAACAAGGATCATGATTTGATGAGGGGGGTTCTACATTACTTGACAATACCGGCTTCTTTGGTAGTTTATCCTGAATAGAGGATTTTGAATCATCTGATTTTATATTACTTACAAGAGTTGGTGTCTTATTGGAGAATGAGGGTGTCAGTCTCTTTCTGCAATTAGAAATGTGATGGCCAACCTGTTTACAATAAGAACAAGTTACAGGGGGATTAGTCTTAAACCTGTTCATTCTTTGCCAAGGTTGGTTTGGAGGATATTGATTGAAATCAGACCTGTAACTGAAATGTGATGGGCTAGACTGATTTTCAAAGTGTTTCTTTGGGGACCAAGGATCAGAGTATTTTGTTGAATCTGGAATATATGACTTTGACTTTTGGGATTCCATTTGTCTTGACTTAGGTTTATGATTTAGTGTGAACTCATCAGCCAATACAGCAGCTTTAGTTAAAGTTTCGGGAACATGATCATCTATAAAAATCCTAAGATCTGTCTCTAAGGTATTCTTAAACTGCTCCAATAAAATCAACTGTTTAAGTCTATCTAAGGTGTCCGTTTCACTAGCCAAACACCACCTATTGAATAACCTCTCTTGTTGAGCCGCATATTCTACGTATGTTAACTGAGGTGTCTTCCTATAATTACGGAATTTCTGTCTATAGGCCTCTGGTATTAGTTCATAAGCTTTTAAAATACAAGCTTTCATATTATCATACTCGCTTTCTGCTTCTGAAAGAGAAGTATAAATTTGCTGAGCCTTACCCTTAAATTGTGTTTGAATGATTAATGGCCAATTTTCTTTAGGGATTTGTAACTGTTGCGCCAATTTTTCCCACTGAAGAAAGAAAATTTCTGGCTCTCCTTCTGAAAATTGGGGTAGAAGTTTTACATACTTGGAAATATCTATATGACCTTCCTGAACTACGGGTTGTCTATCAACAATCCTAGCTTCTACTTCTGCCTTCTTTAATTCTAACTCTGCCAATTTGACTTTAGTTTCGTTCTCTCTTTCTATTTGTTTCACTTTAGCTTCCTCTTCTCTAGCTCTAAATTCTGCCTCAATTTGCATTTGTTTCAATTTAGTTTCCTCCTCTTTAGCTTTAAATTCTGCCTCAATTTGCATTTGTTTCAATTTAGCTTCCTCCTCAAAATCTACTCTCCTGACCTTTAATTCAATCTCCTTAATCTTAAGTTCGGTTAGTCGTGCCTCTATTTCTAACCTATTTGAAGGAATTTGTATAGCTGTAATCTCTTCTGGAGATAAGATCTCATCTTCGATCAGATTTTCAACAAGTTCCTGAAGTATTTTTTTCTTTCGTAAACTTGTATCAATGTCTACTCCAAAGTGCTTGCCTATTTCTATCAAAGTGTCTTTAGTTTGTTTCTTTAAGAAACTTACCTTGGGATTTTGAACGAATTCTTGAATTATATCATCCATCTCTATAAGAATGTGTTAAATACCTGATCCAATATCCTGGCAAGGTCGCCACTTTGTTACGGGCTGCTGGTATGTGAAGAGACGTTACGTATAACGTCTAAGTGCTTAAGAACCAGCTCACTTCTAGAAGCCACTGTAGGACTGAACTATCTGGTCAGGGCCTAGATAATTCGTAAGACTAGAAGTAAAGGTAACAAAGAAGATTCCAGGAAAGGAATATTAAACTAGCGATAAAACTAGTAAACGAAATTATTAATGGAAAATATTTACAGGCAATCAACACAAAAGAGAATGGGCAGTAGGGTCAATGGGACCGTACATGATTATGAGAATATGGAAATTATCGTTCAAATAAGAAACACAAGATACGTATACAATATGGTACTATCTAAGTACACAGAGATCAGGAACATGCATCAAAATAAGTAATAAGTACAAATATAAGTAAAGTAATGCAATGTATATCAGACACGTAATGTAGGCAAAAAGGGTGATCACTTCACACCAATCGTCTCATGAATCTAAACCTTCTAGTTTTTATCAAGAGATCAATATGTGGGAATATGACTACGAGTCAGCGATTTCCACCGCTTATATACCATTGGACCGGAAGCGGGATACTTCCGGTGAAGTGTGCGAGTGAGTGAAAGGAGGGGAGGAGGGTAAGTTAACACGTCAACATGGGTAGTTTTAGGACCCTCGACTCGCTTGAACAATCTATTTATTTAGTAACTGTCAAATCTGTGCGCTCCGAACTATTCAGGATTTCGCTTGTCTGTTTGTTCTACAAGAGTGCGCACCTCTCCGCACGTAGGCAAGATTACATATAGTGGACGGGCGTTACTGCTTAACATTGTTACAATACATACATAGACAAGAAATATGAACATAGTTATGTAATACAAAGGAACACAATTCTATAACATAATTACACATATGATGTAATATCTAATATTACGTTACAATATATATAGTATATATATATACATATATATATACATATATATAGTATATATATATACATATATATATATATATATTCTCTTGTAGACAGACGAGATTGAATGATATAGCTGTTTCTGCATTGTTTAAATTCTTATTGATGGCTTCAATATACTCGCATTGTACGCAAAGCCAAGAAAAAAACAAATTCTGTCTCAAGGGCAAAAGTGGACGTGCCCAACGCTACTTAATCTCCATTATCAATGCTTACATACGCATTGCCATATCCCACTTCCCCACATGAAAAGACACACACACGCACGGAGCTGGAAAGACTAACCGAAGTCCTTAGCAACAACTGGTATTCCAGTAAACGGACCCCACAAAGACAAGAAAACATCACCATAAACTGCTGTAGCTCTAATTTGAGAACTACAACGATACAGTGGTAAGGAAAAGAATGCTTGTGTTTGCCCGTTTTAACCCTTAACAGGTAAAGGTCTTTTTGACAAACGATTCAGGTAAAGCGGGGTCTGACAGACCCCAAACACAAAAAATAAAAATAAAATACTTCTACTGCATTTATTGACATAGAAATCAAAACATATGTACTTCAACTTATATTCTTCCATTTACATGCTTAAAAGTGACTATAATTGTTAGGCATATATTTTAATGAAAATTACAAAAAAAAATTATGAAAAATAAGATATTGTTGACTTCAGAGGGTGCTTGACTGAAAACATGAAACATGAAGCGGTTGGTCATCATCATTTTGTAGAGACCAATGTCCCAACTATCTTTAAGGAAAAGCAGAGCTACAACAAATGAATAATAAAGGTGTTTCATATACCATGAAATCTGAAGAAAAAAAACGAGGTGATTATTTTGACTTTGACCAATTTTACGCAAAAATTATGAACTGGTTTTAATGAAATTTTCAGGGAAGGTTGATACTAGGTCCAGCAAACAATCTATAAGTTTTAATGGTATCTAGGTTTATTATTTATAAGTTTTTATGGCTCTAAGCACTCCTACCCTGACTCAGCAAAACCCCATCCTTCGTTGACGGAAGTTTGTGGTCTCAGAGGGTTTTGAGTTTTCTTGAGAGGACATGAGTCGAGCAATTCATACATAATGCTAGTGATAATGAAGAACATATTTTATTGGATATACTGAAAGTGGAATTTGTGATACTGAAGAATCTAATTGCAGTCATCGCAGATGGGGGTTGAATGGTCCTGACACACTGGTCTTTTGCAGTGTAGGCAGTAGTTCTTGGTCTTCCTGTCAGACTTCCGGTCACACAAGGCACATCGCTTTTTCATAGAAGAGGTATCCGCTTGCTGATGGGGCATGTTCAAGCCAAAGACCGTTCTGATGGTCATCAAAGTACTTTTGTGCATCCCCTTGAAGTTCATCCTCTCCTCTGCCCATGGCCGTATCATCTCTTCTGCCAGCTCAATCAGATACTTCCGGCGTGATGAAAGTTCCGCCTGTCCATCACGTTTCCTCATTTCATTGCAGGTGATATAGGAGTTGACACCGGCGGCGTTGACCAGTCCGTACATTATGCACAAGGCCACCGTTTGGTTATTCGGCTGCACGTATATCGGGCACACATTTGATCAAACGCGTCAACCCCTCCTTTTGTGTTGTTATAATACAAGATGATTTCTGGCTTCCCACAGTCATCCATAACAGGTTGTTGGTGCATTGAGGAGATCAACTGCACAAATTTTTTCTTCTTCTTGTCAGGTAAATGTGACACAAGTGCCATGGTTATGTCAAAGAGGAAAGCCGTGCACCCTTTTCTGATGACCGTCTTGTCTGTCATCAGAGCTGGTACTTGTGGCTTCTTGTCCCTCAGTGTGCCTACATATGTGAGCCCATAATTTTTCAAAAGATCTTGTACAAGGGGGATAGATGAGAACCAGATGCATGTGTGGGAATAGAGTGGCTGAGGTGTCCTAAAATGTGGCGAGATGTCACATCTTATGATGATATGAGAATAGTGTGAGAAGAAACATATTATCAACAGAACAGAAAATATCAAACATTTATATGTGATACAAAATATGTGATACAAATTAAATTTGAACTAAAAGAGGGGAAGGATGAAATAAATTACAGCTGTATGTGTGGGAATAGAGTGACTGAGGTGCCCTAAAATGTGGCGAGATGTCACATTTTATGATGATATGAGAATAGTGTGATCTTGTTGTGAGAAGAAACACATTAACAGAACAGAAAATATTAAGCATTCATATGTGATACAAAATATGTGATACAAATTAAATTTGAACAAAAGAGGGAAGGATAAATCAATCAAATAAAATGTGGCGGAATGTCATGCTTTATGATAATATGAGTATAGTGTGACCATGATATGAAAAGAAACTCACATTACCAGAACAGAAATTAAACATTGTGATAAAAATTAATGTAATCAAAAGAGGGAAAATGGAATAAATTAGATAAATAAATTAAATAAATTAAATAAATTAAATAGATAAATTAAATAAATTAAATAAATAAATTAAATAAATTAAATAAATAAATAAAATCAAACTCGGATGTATGTTTTTATGTTGATAAAAAGAAGAAATTATTATTTACCCATAAGTATAAATGATAAAACATTTATATGACATGAACAAACCTCAGGTAAAGTGGGGTCTGACAAACCCCACGCTACTCACACCTCAGGTAAAGTGGGGTCTGACTGACCCCACGGTACTCACACCTCAGGTAAAGTGGGGTCAGACGGGCTCAAAAGCTCTATAAAGCTTATATAGAGCAAGATTCAGGAATGACCCTATCACCCCATTAAACTACTCCACTGATCAAGAAGGTATATGGGAGTACATATCTTTATGTAATATATTAGTATATTAAAATTAAAAAACAAAAAAGTATGGGGTCTGTCTGACCCCACTTTACCTGTTAAGGGTTAATTAGAGTATTCATGGAGTTCACACCCAGAACTGTTCACAACAAGTGATTGGGCGAGCGCGTCACTTCGGTCATGTGTTTATCGAAACGAACACCAAATGTGTGGAGGGAGGAGCCTTTGTTACTACGACGTTCCGCTTCTTACAGCATCTTCAGGTATACATAGTCGTAATACATACGACTGAGATTAAATAAGAGGTCGGAAGGAGTGAAGGAGGGAGGGAGGGAGGGGGGAGGGGTTCACAGAATACTAGGAATGGTTAAGGAGGTGGACAAAATGTCCTAGTATTCAATGACCCCCTCCCTTCCTCCCACCCTCCCTTCCCTCTTATTTAATCTCAGTCGTGTATATTACGACTACGTACTTGAAAAAACTGGAACATGCTGATCATTGTACTAACAAAGGCTCCGTCCTCATATTTTATGTTTATTTCGATAGACTTTTCGGCAACTACCACTTTCATACAAAGTACCAAAATTTCTCTAAATAATATAGTAGTTGTAATAATAAAAATTGCACGCAACATAATTATGATATATACTATTGTGAGAATCACGAGTGCAAACGATGTGTAATTGTTGTTAATGCAATGTTATTTAAGAATTGACAATCATGGGAATGTCGTGCTTGTGTCAATGTAAAGAGGCTATTTATAGAATCTTGTGGTGGTCGCGAAGAATGTCGTAAGTCTTATATGTACGTGTGTACGTGTGTTTGTAGGTATGCATGACCAAACAGAAAAAGTCCTTAAAGATATTATCATAAAACACGTCAAGCCCACACACCCAGATGACAAAGTATCCCTGATCACACATTACCAGAACCGAAAGACGTCACAACTTTTCTGAGAAACAGAACTCCCAAATAGTCGTCGTCGTTACAAGAAAAACAGGTTATTTACCAACACCATTTGTGTTGGTGTGAGAACTGTGGGTCTCAATCATACAACGGAAAGACGAGGACAAAATTTACGAGATGATTAATTTGCCACCTACAACACGGAGCCATTAAGAATCATTACAATACTAAATGTAAAACTTCCCTTACCCGCCAGAACCTTGAAGAAGGAACAACAATAATAGACAAAGAAAGAGACTCTGGCGAATTTGCATTCCTTGAAGCAATTTACATAGCAGAATTAAAGCCAACCATGAACATACACAGCACAGACCTGCGGACTCTCTCGACCCAAAAGCGCATGTGACCTCCCATAATGATTCCTGATGGTTATGGAGCAGCCAAACAGGAGGACAGCTTTCCACGACACAAACTAAGCAAACAGATGCAAAAAGGTGTATAAACGTCACACACAGTCACTCAAAACAACCAGCCTGAAGATGGTCTCCAGAGAAGACCGAAACGTTGCAACTACCAGTTAAGCATCCCAAGATTGCAAGAGAAATAGAAGTCCTCAATAAAAAGTTAAACAATGCAGAAACAGTAATATCAATAAATCTTGTCTGTCTACAAGAAAATGTTCTTCCTGGATACACTAACAATAAAAAAGAAGGAATTTTTTTTATATAATACATACATATACATTTTACCACTTTCATGTACAAATTTAGAGCCCATTTCAAGGAGTTTGCATCTGGACTAAGACCAAATTATATCTGTTAGGGAATTAATGTGGATGCAGAGGGAACAACTGTGGTGATGATGATGGTGATGATGATTGTTATAATGATGATGATACGGGTGTTGATGAAGATGATTATATGATATTGAATATGATAACAGAGAGAAAAAAGACAATAAGGAGTGTTAATGACGATTGTGATGATGTCGATGATGATTATCATGGTAAAAGTGAAGATATGATAATAATACTGATGACCCACTTTCGGAGAAGAATAAGCGAAGATATAGAGATCTGTATATTTCGATCACTTACTGTGATCCTCTTCAGCAGATATGAATTACAGAGTAGAGAACAATGTGTATTTATACTGTTCTCTACTCTGTAATTCATATCTGCTGAAGAGGATCACAGTAAGTGATCGAAATATACAGATCTCTATATCTTCGCTTATTCTTCTCCGAAAGTGGGTCATCAGTATTATTTTACAAATGTGCTACGACATAACTTTGTTGTAATATGATAATAAATATGATAACATAAAAAAACGATGATAAGGCACATGATATTCACGAAGATGACAACGACGCTTACACAGATCCTGAGGATGTTGATTACTACAAGCATCACTGTGCGTGCAAGACATAACACAAGATCCCAATTGCAGATACTGTTACTTGCATTCATGCATTCAGATTTAATGACGTCATGCTTGCAACTGCCTTCAACGCATGCGCAAAGCGTCACTTCTCCCACCTACCTACCTCATCCTCCCCCCTCCCTTCTCCTCCTCCCTACTTCCTCCTTCACCCACCCCATCACTTCCTTCCTATCTCCCCTCCCTCCCTCCTTCCCACTCCTCCCCTCCCTCCCTCCTTCCCACTCCTCCCCTCCCCTCCTCCCTACTTCCTCCTTCAACCACCCCATCACTTCCTTCCTTCCCATCTCCCCTCCCTCCCTCCTTCCCACTCCTCTCCTCCCTCCTTCCCACTCCTCCTCCCTACTTCCCCTTCCCTCTCCTTTCCCCCCTACCTCTTTATTTCCTTCCCCTCCCTCCCTCCTCCTTCCCTCTCCCCTCCTTTCCCTTTCCCCTCCCTTCCTCCTCTCCCCTTCCTTCCCCCTCCCCCCTCCCTCCCCCCACTGCTGATGTAATTATGCAAGACGGCTTTGCACATTGCTAGCCGCTGTTTCATTCCCTTTCCCTCTTCCTTCCTCTCTTCCTCCCCTCCTCTCCCTTTTCCCTCACCCTTCCTCTCATTTCCCTCTTCTCCTCCTACCCTCTTCATCTCTTCCCCTTCCTCTTTCCTCCCTCCTCTCTTCGTCCCGTCATCTTTCCTCCTCTTTCTTTCCTTTCCCTCTTCTCCTCCCCTTCTTCCATTTTCTCCTCCCCTCCCTTTCCTCCCCTTCCCTTCCCTTCCTTTCCCCTCATCTCTACTTCCGTTGCTTCTCTCCTCTTCGTACTCCTCCTCCTCCTCCTCCCCTTCACCCTTCCACTCCTCTTTCCTCCTCCCCTCCCTTCCCTTCCTCTCCTCCTCGTTGTCTCAGTTGCTTCTCGTCTCCCTCCTCCTCCTCCTCCTCCCCCACTTCCCCCTTTATTCCAATCTTGGTCAGCGCGAAGTTGGCGTGTTCTTATTTCGCGTGCGAGTGACCTTGACATTGAGGCAAAACGAATATTTAGCAGAGATTAAATTTCGCGTTCGCCAAGTTAAAGCCCAGCTGGACGTGTACACATCCCGGAAATTGCACATAAGTACATATACGCACACACACACACACGAACGTGTGCACAGCCCCGTTACGTTCACCTAAATTAGCTTGGATATTATATATGTATGTATGTATGTATGTATATATATATGTACATATATATCAATATATATATATATATACACATATATATCAATATATATATACATATATATATATACACACACACATTATATACTGTATATTATATATATATATATATATATATATATATATGTATTTGTGCACGTAATTATTGTCCATAGTCTCGGATCGCTTGCTGGATTTGTGATCGACAGCTGGTATTCTCCCGGATGAGAGCTCGTACTATCTGTATGGACTTCCTTATATATATGTGTATATATATGCATGATTCAACAAGAACCCACTGTGTTGGATAAGAAGAAATGAAATAGATGATATCCATATATTTCGATCACGGACTGTGATCCTCTTCAGTGGAATACAGAGTCGTGGAGCAAAAGGCATGTCTTATATACAGAGAAAGAAGAAGGAGCATGGGTAGGGCTCAAGTGGCGTCTAATGCTTTGCGGGGCAAGTCACCCGCCTTCACCAAAGATGGTAATAATTTATTGACTGCCCAGGTAGTAATGCAGTCTGGTGACCATTGTCCATTTGAAATATTAAAATTAGGAAATTTATTTATCAAGGAGGATTCTATTATTTTCCTTTTAAAACTTCACTTTGCATTAAAAATTATTTTTTTCCTTATTCCAATCCATACGATGGCCTTCCTTGTCTATGTGTACCGTGAATTTTACGAATGTGTTACGACATTACTTTGTAGTTATATATGCATGGATTTCCATTAGTGTATGTGTATATGTATAATGTACAGCATGTGTAAATATATATGTGCATGTAATTCCATAGTATGTGTGTGTGTGTGCGCGCGTAACATATTAGTCTTGAATAACGTGCATGGCTCGTGATTAACTCATAACCCCTCCGGATGAGAGCTTCATAGATATGAGTAATAATGTATTTGTATACATTCATATGTGTGTGTGTGTGTGTGTGTGTGTGTGTGTGTGTGTGTGTATACATAATTTTGCTTACTCATGCGTGGGCGTGCGTGCGTGCGTGCGCACCTGGTGTCGCCACACCTGTGAGGTGTTCAACAGGTGTGGGAACATTCCGTTAGCCAGTAGCAGCAGCATTTTATTACATTAACACCTGTGAGCGCGTATGCAAATGTGTGCACAGAATCAGGATTGTTTGTTTGTTTGTTTCTTTCTTTCTTACCTCGGGGCGACGGCCGTTCGCACCCAGCGAGTTGGACCAAGCGCATGTTTCATTAAAATTCCATGCTACAAAGTCCTCTGTAAGGGGCACCATCCAAGCTTCCTGATAGGGGGGACTTCGCGAAACTGAATCAACATCATTATCCGTATCATTATTATCATAATCATTTTTATTGTTTATTTGCGCTCGCTCGCGCGTGTGTTTGTACGCGTTTGTGTGTGTGTGTGTATGTGCGTGTATGCGCCTAACAGATACAAAGACAAATATATGCAACACAAAGAACAAAGTCTAAACGGAAACGTATACAGAGAAAGACCTGCAGTTTGAGGGAAAAGAAATACAAAGAGAGCGAAAGAGATACAGAGGCAAAGAAAAGAGATACAGAGAGAAGAACACAAAGAGAAAGAAGAAGAAGAAGAAGAGGAGGGACGGAAGTGGAGAAGGAAATATAAAGATAAAAAGAATCAGAGGAAGACAAAGAAGAAGATTCAGAGAAGACGAAAGAGAAAATAGGAGAGGGAAGGAAAAGGATGTAGACATAGGAAGAAACAGAGAGAGAAGAAGCGAGAAAAAGAGAGAGAGAGAGAGAAGAGAGAGAAGTGGAGGGAAGGTGAGAGAGGTTGAGAGAAGATAGAGATGGAAAAAAGTAGAAAGAAGGAGAATGAGGTATAGCGAGGGAGAGAGAGAGAGATACAAAGAGATGGAAAATGAGAGATAGAATGGAAAAGAGATGAATAAAGAAAGGGAGAAAGGAGTAGAGAGAGAGAGAGAGAAAGACAGAGCGAGAGAGAGAAAGAGAGAATGAGAGACAGAGAGACAGAGAGAGAGAGAGAGAGGGGAGGGGGTACAGAAAAGAAGAATGAGGTAGAGACAGAGGGAAAGAGATAGAGAGATAGAAGTACACAGAAATGTAGAAAGAGGTAGAGCGAGAGGGAAACACACACACACACACACACACACACACACACACACAGAGAGAGAGAGAGAGAGAGAGAGAGAGAGAGAGAGAGAGAGAGAGAGGGGGGGGTTACACAGAAAAGTAGAAAGAGGTAGCGACAGAGGGAAAGAAAAAAAAGAGAGAGAGAGAGAGAGAGAGAGAGAGAGAGAGAGAGAGAGAGAGTGGGATTACACAGAATAGTAGAAAGAGGTAGGGACAGAGGGAGAGAAAGAGAAAGAGAGAGAGAGAGGGGGGGTTACACAAAAAAGTAGAAATAGGTAGGGACAGAGAAAGAGAAAGAGAGAGCGAGAGAGAGAGAGAGAGAGAGAGAGAGAGACCGTGGGGGGTTACAGAGAAAAGTAGAAAGAGGTAGGGACAGAGGGAGAGAAAGAGAAAGAGAGAGAGAGAGAGAGAGAGAGAGAGAGAGAGGGGTTACACAGAAAAGTAGAGAGAGGTAGGGACAGAGGGAGAGAAAGTGAAAGAGAAAGAGAGAGGGAGAGACAGACAGAGAGAGAGAGAGAGATGTACACAGAAGAGAGGGAGAGGTAGAGAGTACAGACAGAAGGATGTAGTCCATAGGTAGAGATCAATCTATGTATAAAAAAAAAAAAACAAAAAAAAAACAGGAGAGAAAGGCTTAAAAAAACATCCAAGGTCTGCTGAGGGCCTGCTGGTCCATGAAGAGGCAACGCAGGGTCTATAGACAAAGAAAGAGCGGTTTTTGGGGGATCCGCGCGAGGCTAGAGGTCGAAGGAAGAAAGAAAATCCACCGAGAAGACGAAATGCCGCAGTCTGTCTGCAAGAATGAGTATAGTGTGCGGTGGAAAGGAGAGTCGTCTAACAGGGGGAGAGAGAGAGAGAGAGAGAGAGAGAGAGAGATAGAGAGAGAGAGAGAGAAGTAGTAGTAGTAACAGTAGTAGTAGTAGTAACAGTAGTAGTAGTAGTAGTAGTAGTAGTAGTAGTAGTAGTAGAAGTAGTAGTAACAATAGCACGAGTATAAGTAGTAAATGGAAGTCGTTTAGAGAGAGAGAAGGAGAGGGAGAGAGGGAGAGAGAGAAAAAGAGAGAGAGAGAGAGAGAGAGAGCAAGAGAGGAAAGTAGTAGTACTAGTAACAGTAGTAGTAGTAGTAGTAGTAATAGTAGTAACAGTAGTAGTAGTAGTAGTAGTAGTAGTAGTAGTAGTAGTAACAGTAGTAGTAGTAGTAACAGTAGTAGTAGTAGTAACAGTAGTAGTAGTAGTAGTAGTAGTAGTAGTAGTAGTAGTAGTTGTAGTAGTAATAACAGTAACACGAGTATAAGTAGAAAATGGAAGTCGTTTAGAGAGAGAGAGAGAGAGAGAGAGAGAGAGAGAGAGAGAGAAAGGAGGGGAGGAGAGATGTTGTAAGAAGAAGAGGCAGAAGCTGAGCGCCGGAGTTGGTTTGAAGACATGGGAGGTGGAGGTAGAGGTGGAGGGAGTGGAGGCGAGTGGAGGGAGTGGAGGAGGCCGGGAGTGAGACAAATGGTGACACAGAAAAGGAGTGGAGACATTGATGTGTCTCCTCCACTTGGTGGAGGAGGTGGAGGAGGAGGAGGAGGTGGAAGGGGAAATGGAGGTGGAGAAGATAGAGATGGTGGAGAAAGAGGAGGGGAGGAGGAGGAGGAGGTGGAAGGGAAAATGGAGGAGAGGATAGAGATGGTGGAGAAAGAGGAGAAGGGGGAGGAGGAGGAGTTCTAGCCTTAACCTCCATGTTAGATGGGTTAGGGGAAGTTAAACTAACCCCAGTTAAGTTAAAAAATCAAATTGAGCATAACTACTTCAAGCTACAACGTCTCCGTAATTGTGACGGCGTTATCCAACCTCCGACAGATAGGCGGTACCTACCGCCCACCTCCAGCACTTTTTCCGCCGTCAAATCACTGTGCCAAACTATTTTGTTTTCGCAACAATGGACATAGAATGTCATTTGATTTGCTGGAGGAAAATTAGTTTTCCTCCAGCATATATATATATATATATATATATATATATATAATTTCATATCAACATAAAAAAGGCAGGGGGAGGGAGGGGGGACGTGCATGCCTGTTCGAAGATAATTTGGGAACCACTGGTCCACACCAGGAGGTGGGCAACCTTTTGGCACGCGTGCCAAACATGGCACAATGATGACTTTAGTCTCAAAGCTAAATAAAAACGAATGACGGCATCTTACCTCAGGTGTCCATTACGGATGATGAAATATTCCAAATATTTCCATGACCATCATGAGAGAGAGAGAGAGAGAGAGAGAGAGAGAGATAAATGCACAGGGAGACACACGATTCACATCCTGCAGCCTGGTCTCTCCCTGTTGCTCTCTTTTACTCTCTTTCGCTCTCTTTCTACCTGTCTATGCATGCAAGCGTGTGTTTGTATATATGTACGAATGCATGCATATATGTATGTACACATGTATGTATAAATGTATGCATGCATAATATATATGTACGTACGTATGCATGGATATATGTATGTACACATGCATGTATATATGTATGTATGCATAATATATATGTATATACGTACGCATGCATATATGTATTTGCGCATGCATGATTATGTATGTATCAATTCCCGAGTCGACTATTTCTAGCGGCTTCACAAAACTATTAATAGATATAATACAACGTCAAAATTCAAGTTTTCCTTTATATGTGTGTGTAATAATAGCAATAATAATAATGATGTCAACAATAATATCATAATAATAATGATAACAATAGGTTTATCGAATAGACAGAGATACAGAGATACACTGACAATATACAAACAATTTGTGTTCATTTTAGAACTCGTCTAATTTGAGTGCATGACGTGCAAGGACTGCTAGGCGTCGTTGTTCACAGATGGTGGTTTGTTTGCTGTGTGTGTGTGTGTGTGTGTGTGTGTGTGTGTGTGTGTGTGTGTGTGTGTGTGTGTGTGTGTGTTAGTATACATATTTTTTCCAAAAAGTAATATGACCTACAGACCTAATTGAAATGCATTCAAATACATATAACCACCCAAAATACACAAGTTAAATCATTTTTTTTTTTCTATCGTCTGTTTCCAAATCTATATCCATT
>NC_134806.1:45765960-45773460 GCF_046742065.1 Oratosquilla oratoria
GGACAGGGGTAGAGAGCAAGAGATAAAGGGAGAGAGGTAAAAGAGGGGGAGGGAAAGAGAGAGACCGAGGAGAGAAAGAAGAGAAAGAGAAAAAGAGAGAAAGAGAAAGAGAGAGAGAGAGATAAGAGGAGAAAAAGAAGAGGGACAGAGGATGCGGCACAGGACTGAGCCCAGTTGGAGCCGCCTCGAGGGAACAGCCAGCAATGAGAAGAAGCCCGTCTACCAAGTCGCTTTGGCATTCTTGTCGCCAAGTGCCATCACAGGGCCAAGAGACCATACCCCCCCACCTGGCGTCCCCCCCTCTCCCCTCCAACCCCCCCCCTCTGCGTCACCTTACTCTTACCCTCCCCTCTTCCCCTCTCTCTCCCAACGCGCTCCAGCATCACTTGTTTGGAGTCTCTCCTCCTGACGGCTTCCTATCTCCTCCTCTCACCCCAGACGGAGACGGACATCTCCCTGCCCGACCTCCCAAAGGCTCCCCCAACCCACCTTTACCCCTCCCACCTTTAAAGCCCCCTCCCCCACATTCCCCCCCCCCTTAACTCTCCAGGTTTCGGCAGCCCTGTGTTTCCTGTATAATGTTTAACCTGGTGCGCCGGCGTCAGCTCTTTCGACACCACACTCCTCCTCCTCCTCCTCCTCTTCTACTTATTTTTCTCTTTCTACTTCTTGTGCTTCAGCATTCTCATCTTCCCGTCGTTCTGCCTACTCTTCCGTCCCTTTCCTCCTTCTTTGTTTCTTCTTCCTTTCTATTTTCATTTTCCTACTTTTTACTCTTAACTACCAAATTCCTCATGTTCATTCTACACCTCTTCCTTTCATTCTTCCTCCTCTCCCATTCCACTACGGTCGTACACCCTAGTTACACACTCTCTGCACAGACGCAGAATGCGGGGTGACCTAATATATGTATTCAAATGGGTCAAAGATTTTAACCAAGGTGATGCAAGCAAGGTCATCATATTAAGGCAGGAGCGCAAGACTCGTAGTAATAGTTTACTTTAGATGTAAGGAGGAAATGGGCAAGAACTAGCTAGATAACTTTATGGATGGCCATGGAACTCCTTAGTGTAGGACTTATGGTCTCTTGAAGCCTCCTACATTCTTATGTTCTGTTCTACTCTCCTGCATCTCATCTTCCTCCTTCTCCTCCTCTCTTCTCTGCCCTTCCCCTTCCATTTACCTATCTTATTCGTTTTCCTCTTATGCTATTCCTGTAAGAATTCAATACACTCACTAATTCATGGACAAATACAACACAGAAAAATGTACATTGGAATGCAAGCGTTCACGCTATCTCTCTCTCTCTCTCATGCACACACACACACACACACACATCATTGTCATATTTTTTTTTTAGATATCTATTTCAGTCTTACTTCTACTCTAAAAAAAAAGAAATATATTAACGGGAGGGAATCATAAGTCCCAATTGGTTTTATTTACACAAAAAATATAAACAGGAATTGATATACGACTAGATTCATCTGTGGCACTTGGGTATTCCATTTCCGCGGACCTGGGACTGTTTGCAAGACTCCTCGACGGCCCGAACGCATCTTTTCTCCCTTCTCTTCTGTGCTTCCAACTCACGTCATAGATCTCAGCTCTCTCTCTCTGCTTGGGCAAGCCAGCTTAAGCCTAAACACAAACTGAGACGCGCAGCACAGAGCAAAGGCAGACTTCCTGTAGCTGAATTGAAGTACAGTTCAAACTTCTCCCTCACTTGAAATAATTCTACATGTACTACTTCAGCATTTCAAAGTAAGAGGAAAGTTCGAACTGTATTTCAGTTCAATAACAGGAAGGCTCCCTTCGCTCTGTGCTGCGTCGCCTGCGTCTCCTGCGCGTCTCAGTTTACGTTTAGGTTGTTTCCGTTTTCCTTTAGGCAGTTCCCTAATGAACTGGATGCCTATGTTTCCTTTCCTTTTCTTCCCCGTCACCACATTTCTAACCAAGTCCATCGCGAAATCCTCTTCCCCTTCCTCGTTTCTTAAGGGAAGTGAGCAGGAAAACGCGGCCTTATGACAGGTTTACGACTTAGTAAGGCGCCCTCTACGTCTTCCTTGTTAGAACGGCAGGAAGCGTGGCTGAGATCCAAGGCGAGCCCTATATTCGTACTGCCACTTGTACGAGGGAAAATCGACTTCCTCGTACGCGGGAACCTCGACTTGTATGCGGGAGGCATGACTTGAACAACGCGGGAAACTCGACTTTTAAGCGAGGGCCTCGGCTTATAAGCAGGAACCTCGTCTTGTACGCGGCCACCTCCTCTTGTACGCGGGCACCTTGTCTTGTACGCGGCACCTCGTCTTGTACGCGGGCACCTCGTCTTGTACATGGGCACCTCGTCTTGTACGCGAGAACCTCGTCTTGTACGCGGGAACCTTGACTAACACGCGGGAACCTCGATCTACGGTATACGCAGTAGCCTCGAGTTACACGCGGGAACCGCGGATTATCTAAGGGTGGGAGAAGCCACTTGGCACTAGGCGTCTGGAGGGAAGCCGCAGATGCTTCAAGAGAAACGGGAAGGAAGCCCAAGATGAAACGTAGAGACGATGCAGAAGGCGATGCTGGTTGTGTGTTTGCGGTGGCTGGAGGAGCTGAACGTGGCAAGCTTTCCGGGGCTTTAGAGAGGCTGTGGGGGAGGGGGAGGGGGAGGGAGGGAGAGGGGAGGGACGCAGACAAATGGTTGTCTTGGGTGTTTCTCTTTTCTTGTCCAGTGTTTCTTTCCTGTTATTTTCGTACTTTTTTCCGTCTGTTTCGTTCTCTTCTTTTGGTTCCTCTGTCTTATGTTCCTCTGTTCTCTTGTGGAGATTCTGTTAGAGCTATTTTTTTTTTCGTCTTTTTTTTTCTCTTTGCCAATAATCGTATACCTTGAATTTCAGTTTCCTTTCAGTTTCGTTCATTTCGTCTTCTCTTCGTTCTTTCCCGCACGCTATTCTATCACATCATCAATCACCTCCTCTGACCTAACCTTCTGAATAGGAGCGATGCTTTTAAGAATATGGGAGTTATTATTTTCTTTTCTAACATTCCCTCTCTCCTCTGTTACTCTATCACTCTCTATGTCCTTACTCCCACCCCACTTTCCCTCACTCCCTCTTCCTCAACTCCTTCCATCTTCCTTCCCTTTACTCCTTCTCTTCCTCCTTCCCATCCCTCCTTCTTTGATTATCTCCCTCCTTCCTTCCTTCCTTCCCTCTTCCCCAACTCCTTCCATCTTCCTTCCCTTCACTCCTCCTCTTCCTCCTTCCCATCCCTCTTTCTCTGAATATCTCCCTCCTTCCTTCCTTCTTTCACTCTTCCCCAACTCCTTCCATCTTCCTTCCCTTCCCTCCTCCTCTTCCTCCTTCCCATCCCTCCTTCTCTGAATATCTTCCTCCTTCCTTCCTTCCCTCTTCCCCAACTCCTTCCATCTTCCTTCCCTTTCCTCCTTCCCATCCCTCCTTCTTTGAATATCTCCCTCCTTCCTTCCTTCCTTCCTTCCCTCTTCCCCAACTCCTTCCATCTTCCTTCCCTTTCCTCCTCCTCTTCCTCCTTCCCATCCCTCCTTCTTTGATTATCTCCCTCCTTCCTTCCCTCTTCCCCAACTCCTTCCATCTTCCTTCCCATTCCTCCTCCTCTTCCTCCTTCCCATCCCTCCTTCTTTGATTATCTCCCTCCTTCCTTCCCTCTTCCCCAACTCCTTCCATCTTCTTTCCCTTTCCTCCTTCCCATTCCTCCTTCTCTGAATATCTCCCTCCTTCCTTCCTTCCTTCCCTCTTCCCCAACTCCTTCCATCTTCCTTTCCTTTCCTCCTTCTCTTCCTCCTTTCCTTCCTCCCTCCTCCTTTGACTATCTCTCTCCTTTCCCTCTCTTTCCCTCCTTTTCCTCCCTCCCTACCTCCCTCTTCCCCAACTGCTTCCTCTTTTCCTCCTTCTCCTTCTCTCCCTTCCTTCTTTACCCCTCTCTCTCTCTCTTGCCTTGATTCCTCTCCTCCCTACCTCTTTTCCTCTCCTCCCCTTTGCCCTTTCTTCCTCCTTGTCTTCCTCCTACCTCTTCTACTCTTCCTCACCCTTTCCCTCTCCTTGTCCTCCTTATCCTCCTCAACCTCCGCTTCCGCCTCTTCTTCCTCTTCCTCCTCCTCCTCTTCCACTATGCAACATCACCTCCAGGTGATCCTCCCCCTTTGATAAAGTTATTTCTCTTTCACCCTCCTCCCTCTCATTTCCCCCTACTCCTCCTCCCTCTCATTTCCCCCTTCCCCCCTCCCACTCTTCTTCCCTCATTTTCCTCCTTCCCCCTCTCCCCCTATTCCTCCCTCTCCTTTCCCCCTTCCCCCTCTTCCTCCCTCTCCTCTCCCCCTTCCCCCTCTTTTTCCCTCTAATTTCTTCCTTTCCCCTCTTTCTCCCTCTCCTCTCCCCCTTCCCCCTCTTCCTCCCTCTCCTTTCCCTCTCTTCCCCCGTCTCCTTTCCTCCTTCTCCCCTCTTCTTCCCTCTCCTTTCCTCCTTCCCCCTCTTCCTCCCTCTCCACCTTCCCCCTCTTCCTCCCTCTTATTTCCCCCTCTCCCCTCTTCCCTCCCCCCCGTGCCATTATTTTGCTCTCTTTCTCGTCCGCCTTCCTTCCTTCCAGAACTTGCAGGAGGTGTGTAGGTGTAGGTGTAGGTGGCAGCTTGGTGCTCTTCGCAGGAGGTGTCAGGGACCAAACCAAACTCAACCTCGTGACGTCACAGCGAAATGAAAATAAACTAACAATTTAGAAAAATCGTCCACAACACTTTTTTTTTTTCATTTTCGTACGTACAGGGGTCATTTGTCATTTCATTTTAATTTCCGATTTTTTTCTTCCTTTTCTCTTCTTCTTTATTTGTGAAGAAAATTTAGAAAAACCTTGTAAACAGAAAGAGGAAGAGGAGGAGGAGGAGGAGGAGGAGGGGCTGAAGAGCAAGAAGATGAGAGAGCGAGAGGAAGAGAGAGGAAGAGAGAAAGAGAGGGAAATAAAAGAGCGAGAAAAAATAAAGATGCAATGGTTGAAGAGCGATGTCAGAAAGGACACAGAAGAGGGACCATAAAAACATGAACCTGTATATTGAAGGAAGGGGAGAGAGAGAGAGAGAGAGAGAGAGAGAGAGAGAGAGAGAGAGAGAGAGAGAGAGAGAGAGGAGAGGTGGGGAGACAGAGAGGGAAGGGGTGAAAGAAAGCACCAAAGCACATAAGAATAGAGGAGACTGCAAGGGACCATATGGCCAGCACTAGGAAGTTCCATCTTCATCCATAAAGCTATCTCATCTTCTTTTAACTAAAACAGTCAACTGTTTCAACCAGTTCTTGCCATCTATTTCCTTCTTAAACCTCAATTTGTCCAATTCGAACCCATTTCTACGAGTCCTGACCTGCTGTCTTAATATGATGACCTTGCCTCCTGCATCACCCTTTGGCCCATTTGAACACCACCAGACCGCCCCGCATTCCTGGTCTTTCCAGAGAGTGTGAGTTCAGGCGCCTCACAATCAGCATTTGTTGCAAAAGCACTTACACCGATATAGGCTTGAAGATTACACTTGCATTAAGCACTGGGAAAGGATGCACCATCTGCCTCCTGTTCAGTCAGATGGCTGGTTTACTTGAGGGACCAGCTTGCAGATGGAGAGCAACGCCAGCCCAGCCGATAAAATGGCGGATGGATGTCTTTGGTAAAAGGACAGTTGCATCCTGTTTATTCGGGTCTTTAATGATCGCTTTCTCGGAGAAACATACAGAGGACTATGCACGTGGAGGAAAAATTCCCCTTGCCTACGTTTGTCCGTCAGTCTGGTTGCCGTGGGTTTTGTGGGGAGGAATAATGAAATGGCGGACGGAATAGCAGACCGAGCCATGTAAATGCCTTGTTTTCCTTCTCCCCCCAAGCCTTGGGATCGGAATCGGAGGAGCGGCGGGGGGCGGGGGGGAGGGGGAGGGGGGGGAGTCCGCTAGAAGCAGCCTCAGCAGCAGCAGCAGCAGCAGGAGCGACGGCGGTAGCATCGGCCGTTAATTCCAAAAGTATACGTTTTCTGTTGGCCTTCTCGTAGGGGGACACACCACCGCTGCGAAATCTTGTTTCTGCTCATTATTCACCGTTCCTTCCCTGCGCATTGCACGCTTCCCTGCCCACGGTACACCTGTGCTGGGGCGCCCTGAGGGTGCGAGGGAGGGCGAGGGAGGGCGAGGGAGGGGCGCCAAACCGGGATATATAATTAATAGGGTGTCCGAAAATCCGCGTAATGACACCACCGCGCCATGTCCTTCTGTCAACTTAGGACTGCGAATGGAGGAATCAATACGACTGCACGCACGCACACGCGCACGCACATCCGGATCAGTCGCTCTTCCTTGCTAATAACAAGCGCATAGACCTCATTACTTATACAGCCTAGACCTCTGTAACAGTCAGCTCTTCCTTCACCTCAACACCGTTCGGATATCGGGGTGATGAGTGAAGGCGTTATCACATTGGATAATTTTCCCTCCGATTGTTGGAGCAGATCCCACAGCTTTCGGGAAAGATTCTAATATACTGGAGGAAGTCTATTTCCTCCAGCATAATATCAAATGACATTCTATGTAAATTGTCGAGCAAACAGTCTGTCATATGGAAAATGAAACACCTGTCTCTTCGGGGACATGGGTTCGCATCCCACCGTTGCCACCATATGTTGTAGTCGTATACTATACTACAACATGATTTTATGGCGAAAAAAAGTGCTGGAGGTAAGCGGTGCCACCGATTAATTGGACGTTGGGGGAAAAATAGCCCAGTGTGATAACGCCTTTTGGGTCCTCGGTGACGCCTCTCCTATTCTGACCGTTAAGGGTTATCACACTGGGCTCTTTTTCCTCCAACCTCCGACAGATCGGCGGTACCTCTCACCTCCAGTACTTTTTCCGCAGTAAAATCACGATGGCAAAATATTTTGTTTTCTCAACAACTGACACACAGTACCATTTGATATGCTGGAGGAAATCTATTTTCCTCCAGCATATCATCAGACTACTTCCCGAAAGCTGCGGGCTGCACATCATCTCCAACAGTCGGAGGAAAAATAGCCCAGTGTGATAACACCTTAAGTCGAAGTTCTCACAAGGACCCAAAGGGAGAGTGGGAATGAAGGTAGTTCCTTGCTGTGTGTGTGTGTGTGTGTGTGTGTGTGTGTGTGTGTGTGTGTGTGTGTGTGTGTGTGTGTGTGTGTGTGTGTGTGTGTGTGTGTGTGCGCGTGTGTGTGTTGGTGGCGGTTCTGCAAGAAGAGTAGGAAGAGGAGAAAGAGAGCGATGGTAGAGGTGGTGGACGTGGAGATGCAAGATGGTGGAGGTTGTTTGCTGGGGGTTAGTGGCTCTGCAAGAAGAACAGTAAAGAGAGGAGAAAGAGAGCGATGGTGGAGGAGGAGGAGGAGGAGGAGGAGGAGGAGGAGGAGGAGGAGGAGGAGGAGGAGGAGGAGGAGGAGGAGGAGGAGGAGGGGGAGGAGGAGGTGGAACTGATGGT
>NC_134806.1:45778460-45788460 GCF_046742065.1 Oratosquilla oratoria
TACAGTGCTGTCGGCATAATCACTCCTTCATACAATCTCCTCTTAGCATCCATTCCCAAATGATTATTTCTCATAAAAAAAATTAATCCTTCAAGGCATTTACTTACTTCTCTCAATCTACATTCTACCTCCACCTCCACTCCTCCCTTCCCCGCTACATTTGCACCCAAGTATTTAAAAATATCCCCTTCCTCCAGTCTCCCTTAACACTCACTTCCAATTTGCTGCCATCCTCTCCCCAAGTACATCTCATCACCTTTTGCCGACATTTATCTTTAACTCTCTTCTTTCTCACACTTTCCCAAACTCCGTCACTAACTTCCTTAATCCCTCCTCTGATCCTGCCACAAGTGCAGTGTCGTCAGCAAACAACAAATGTCTTATCTCCCACTTTTCTCCTTTTTATTTAACCATCTCCAATTCCCGGCACATTGCCTTTATTATATATATATATATATATATATATATATATATATATATATGCAGAAAAAACCACTGTATATATATCCACCTTTGTCTCTGTAACTGTGTATTCCTTGATAATGTCTTAAATAGACGAAAACGTTCGGACTAAGCTTCTTATTTCCCAGTGGTTTTTTCTGCATATTATTTTCACGTGTGCCTTGTGAATTACTGCAATATATATATATATATATATATTCTTGAGACATTATGACAATTTGAAGAAGGTGGGAAGAGGAAAGACTGGAGTCTTAACCCAATTTTTTTTCTTGAATAGTTTTGCTACAAGCTTTTTCATTCATCTGAAAAGGCGAAACTAGTCAAAAATAAAACTTAAGATTAAGATTCCAGTCATTCCTCTTCCCATCCACTTCATAAATATATGTAATATGCACACACACACATATACACACATATAATATATATATGATTGGAGTTGGGGGATATCACTCTTCTGGATGAGAGGTCAGAGCTCATAGATCAATTTATGAGTAACCTAAAAGTAACCTTACACTCATACTCTCTCTCTCTCTCTCTCTCTCTCTCACACACACACACACACACACACACACACACACACACACTCCTCGTCCATCAGATTTAGAGTACCGGTTCGCAGTGCAGCGATGCACTGTGTCATATAGAAAAATGTGCAATAGAGAAAAACTTAACGAAGAACTAACAACTGAGAAACGGGAATACTAACGAGTAGGCGGGAGGGAGGGATGCACCAAGTTTTAATTAACCAATTAATACTCTGGTCGAATGTGACGGGAGGTGACAATCTTTTTTACGCTTGTTTTTTTTATTTATCTTTTTAGTGCTGTTTCAGGCATTAAGAAGTGTTCATGTAAAAAAAAAAGAAAAAAAAAAAAAAAAAAAGTGAAGCTGTATCACCTGATGAAATTCACATCAGGATTTTTACCAAATGACTAGTAAATTTATCAAATCACTGGTAATTTCTAATAGATCACTCATACACATGAAATTATACTCAAAAAAGGGGTCATGTTAGGACTAGGTATCTAGTTTTCAGACCATCAAACGTCCAGAAATAGTTACCAATATTATATTTTATATTCAACTGCAGTTAGAACTTGATATAGTCAATCGATTTTAACTTGAGCCCTTTGGCATGGCCCGAGGAATCCCCCACCGATGACGCGTCTAGTGATGACCTGCGCATGATGATTTGTCTCACTGTTAATCTCTACGTTATCTGTTTATGGAATGTATATGTATATGTATATGTATATATATATATATATATATATATATATATATATATATATATATATATATATATATAGTATATATATAACATATATAGTATATATATATATATATACTGTATATAGTATATATAGTATATATATATAACATATATAGTATATATATATATATATATATATATATATATATATATAGTATAGATATACATATATATATATTCACATATATAGTATATATATACATATATATACACATATAGTATATATATACATATATATATATACATACATATACATATATATATATACATATATATATGCATATATATATGCATATATGTATACATATATATACATATATATATATATGTATATATATATATGCATATATATATACATATATATGCATATATATGCATATATATATACATATATACATACATATATATATATATATATATATATATATATACATATATATATATATATATATACATATATATACACATATATATATATATATACATATATATAGAAATACATATATATATTGATAAGTATTTTAGACAAATTATTTGGATGATGGAGAACATAAACACAGGGGAAGGCTCGGAACCCTAAACACTAACGTTTCGTTCGCGTAGAACTTCTTCAGAGAGTGTATGTAGAACTGCAGTTGAAGTTTATGTACTAAATCTAATTATCTTTTCGGACACTTGGGAAAGGTCGTTTTTCTGGCGTGTTTTAGAATTAGAATACTAGTTTCTTTAGCTAAATTGATAAACCCTCCTCGATGATTCGATGAATTTCAACTAATAATTCATCGAATCATCGAGGAGGGTTTATCAATTTAGCTAAAGAAACTAGTATTTTAATTCTAAAACACGCCAGAAAAACGACCTTTCCCAAGTGTCCGAAAAGATAATTAGATTTAGTACATAAACTTCAACTGCAGTTCTACATACACTCTCTGAAGAAGTTCTACGCGAACGAAACGTTAGAGTGTTTAGGGTTCCGAGCCTTCCCCTGTGTTTATGTTCTCCATCATCCAAATACATATATATACATACACACATATATATATACATATACATATACATATACATATACATATACATATATTGGTTAAAATCAATCGCGCGGTTGATTTTAACCAAAATTGTCTCCGTGAGAACCTGTGCCCTAGAATATATATATATATATATATATATATATATATATATATATATATATATATTTATATATGGGAAGTGCTTATGAAAAAAATGAATAATAATATTAATGAAAAAGCGGTTGTTTTTCACCCTTCGAAATGGGTATGATTATATATTATTCGTGGTTTTGATTAATGACGCCATGGGTTGATTGATGATACTGGTAGTGGACGACGGGTGAAGGGGGGGTGGGTGCTAGGGACGTGCGCATACAAGACGTCCTACAAGATGGACAGGGACGGGAGATGCTTGTGCGGCTCCAAGGGGGTACACTGTCTCCGGTTTGGGCTCAAAACCTCCCTCTCTCTTTCTCCCCTTTTTCTCTCTCTCCGTTTCTCTATTCTCTCTTATGCGAGCCATTTCTCTGATGAGATAGATGGATGGGGTGAAGAAGGCGTTGAGAAAGAGAGGCATGTCTGTTGAGCAAGGAAGGGAGGGGACGGGGGATCGGGGGGGTGTTGGGTGCTTATGTGTGAATATTTTTTTCTCATCTCTCTCCCCTTTTTCTTCTCTATTTTCTTTCTTCTTTTCCTTCTCTATTCTTTCTCTCTCTCCTTCTCTACTCTGTCTCTCCCCGTTTCCTTGAAATTGTTTTCTATTGAAGTCTTTTTGAGGCTCTATTATTTCCGCTGCGAATTAATTATTCTTTCCTCTTTGAGAAACTGTACCCCTCTCCCCCTTAAAAAAAAAAAAAAAAATTCTTCTTCCAGTTCCCATTCTTCCTCCTTTCACTGATGTCTTTACGTCTTCTTCTTTATCAACTGCCTCCCCTTTGACACATTTACCCGAACTAATCATATCATTCGGCCTCTCTCTCCCGCTCCATTGGTCTCCAGTGTCCTCCTTCTCAGTCTTCCGCGGGTCAAGGGGTTATCACACTGGGCTATTTTCCCCCCAACCTCCGATTAATCGGCGGTACCGCCCACCTCCAGCATTTTTCCTACTGTAAAACCACTATTCCAAATATATTTTCGTTTCTCAACAATTGACGTAGATAGTCAATAGATATGCTGGAGGAAAATCATTTCCTCCGGCATTCCAAATTCCTTCCCGAAAGCAGATCTCCACCAAAAGTCGGAGGAAAAATCGTCCAATGTGATAACGCCTTTGGGGATCCCTTCTGCATGTGTGATTCACTATTACTGTCGTGGATCACGTGCTAAACTTGTGATCGACAGCTATCGCCCTTTGGATGAGAGTTCATCGTTCATGTAGCTGATCAATAGGTTATGGTGTGATTCACCATGGTCCTTGGATCACGTGTTGGACTCGTGATCGACAGCTACTACCCTCCCGGAAGGGAGCTCAGAGCTCGTTTATGACCGACCTGTGGGTAATGCTGTGACCTTACACGCACACATACCCCAACTCCCCGCCCACGAGAGTTGGAGTAACGACTCGCAGCACAGCGAAATTGAATTTATTTCAGTCCTGGGCGGGATGGCCGTGATCGAACCCGGACCGCCATAGTGGCGGCCGTGATCGATACCACTGCGCCGTCAAGGGTCTGCGTGTGTGTATATAAAATATCATCTGAATAAAAACGTTTAGTTTCACCAGAAAAAAGACAACAAAGAACGCCATGACATTAAAAGATTATTGGTTGATAGAAAAAAAGGCGAAAAAAAATCGTAAAGTTCTTTTGAACAAAAGTGTTATTGATGAACACGTTCACAAAGGAATACCGACCGCGCCAAAGGATGTCTTTGTGAAAAAAAGCCCTTTGTTCATTTACCAAGGTTATTTTATGTGATTGAATACCTGTTCCCTCATCAATTTTGATGTAAATAAGCGCCATGCTCCCTCGTACTAGTGTTCACCTTGTTGTTGCGAGCATCTTCTCCCTCACTCCCTCACTCCCTCCCACACTCTCTCTCTCTATCTCCCCTCTCTTACTCCCCCCTTCCTCCTTCTCTCAAAGACTGAGGTGAATCACACACACACCCACACACACACACACACACGACTCGGTGGCGCGGTTGGTAGAGTCCCCGACTGTCACTACGGCGGTCCGGGTTCGAATCCTGCCCAGGTCTGAAATAATTTCAGTATCGCTGCGGTGCGAGTCGTTACTTCAACTCACGTCGGCGGGGAATTGGAGGTGTGTGTGCGGGTAAGGTCATAGCATTACCCATAGATCGGTCACACGAGCTCTGAGCTCTCTTCCGGGAGGAAAATAGCTGTCGATCACGAGTCCAACACGTGATCCAAAGACCAAGGTGAATACACACACATACACACACACACGAGTTCTGAGCTCTCATTCGGGAGGTTAACAGCTGTTAATCACGACTCCAACAGGTGACAGGACTCCACGAGCGTTGCTCCTCTCCTGTGTACAACAATTGTCTAAACACACAAACACACACACACACACGCAGACAGAAAGACACGCACACAAACACACGCGTACGTGTGTGTGTGTGTGAGTGCTTTCTGAAGCTCCATGAAATATATGAACAACCCTTCCGTTTATCATAAACTTTACCAACATGAATGCAGTTCCGTCCTATATAAATATTACAGAGGCTAGCTAGCGCGACATATGACTTAGATACGGGCGCTGCTCCAAGCCATGCCCCCTGATGTCCGTCCCTCTGAATCCACTCACCCCTCCCAAGAGCACAGACAGTCTAAGGAACGACAACAACAACTTGAAGTGACGGCACACTAGGCATCTCTCGCTAGCATGCTACCTGCTTTTGCTACTTCGTTGGAGTAGAGACGACTTCGGTTACGATCTTTTGTTTTTAAATTTTTCAAATGTCCAATGACTTTTGCGTCATGTAATGAGAACAACGAACAAAGAGAAGTTAAGCCTTGATGAGATGCTCTTCCGGAAGTCTAGAATATTGTGACCGAAGTCGTTTCTACTCAAACGAAATAGCAAAAGCAAGTAGCATGCTAGCCTAGTGTGCCGCCACCTTTACAAACGACTCGATCCAGCGCTTCTACCCGACCGAGACGAAAACCTAGTCGAGACAATAAAAGTTTTCGAACAAAATGGCCTCTTGTAAACTGCGACCCATCACGGCCGGGCCGCATTTGGATGGGATGGCCCCCATGCCGGGAGGGAAATAGATTTGAAACAGAAAATACAGTTTCCTCGCTCGGGTGACGGGTCCATCCCATGCCCCCGCCACCCGCCTCACCTCCGTGAGGTTGTTTAGGTGTTCTTTGGATGGTTGTTGTTATGGTGCTCTCGTTTTCGTTGTTGTTCTTAACATGTTTAATGTACACGTGGGCAAATACACAGACACACACATACACACATGAACTACACACACACATACACATATATAATACACACACACACACACATGCATATACATGCACACACACACAAATACAAACATACATGTATATACATCCACACATATACACACATACTCAAACACACACACACACACATACATGCACACACACATACAATACACACACACATGCATATACATGCACACACACAAATACAAATATATATGCTTATACATCCACACATATACACACATACTTAAACAAACACACACACATATGCACCACACACATACAATGCACACACACACACACATATACACACAAACAAATACATACATGCATATACATCCACACATATATACACATAAACAAATACACGCACGCGCACACGCACACACACACTAACCGGGGGGGGGGGGAGGTTGAGTAGATAAGGTATAACTTGTTGTCTCAATCGTGGAGCTTAGGAAAAGGAATCTACTTGCCTCCTTCAGGTGGCAGGCAGGTTACCCCTTTCTCATCCCGCAAGAATGAAGACGATGAGACAGATGACCTCCCCACTCCCACTACCCCCAATTCCCCTCCCACTCCCCCACTTTCCACTCGTCAATCCGTCAGAATGTCTCAAAACACACACACACACACACACACACACACACACACACACACATATATATATATATATATATATATATATGTATATGTGTGTATATATTTATATGTATATATATATATGCGCATATATATGTATATATATATATATATATGTGTGTGTATATATATATATAATACATATATATATATAATTATATATGTATATATATGTGTGTGTGTGTGTATGCATTAAAACACTAGAGACGTGTGTTCTACAGATGCAAGGTAACCATTATGAAAAGAAACGACCGGAGCAGAGCGCTTTCGTGTATTACATCTTCAGTGCATACATTTTCTCTCTGGAAATAATTATGTACCATGTTCAAAGAAACCTTGCAATAAATATGCAATTATATTTTCATTTTGAGAAAACAAGTATAGAAGATGGATATCTAAAGTACGTTTCATCTTACGTCCAAAGTGACCTTTGATCCAAGACCAAGGGTGGGCAACTTTTGGCACGCGTGCCAGAAAAATAACTTCAAATGAATTGTGACGACAAGAGATCAGACTAAAACCAAATCGACCAGGAATGAACTGGCATCCTTGCTGTATCAAAACAGAGCAATAAAACGGACATTAACTTGCGCACTAAAATGCACTATTGGGACGCAGGGTTCTACACACGGCTTAGTGGTGTAGTGGTACCGTTCGCAACCACTAATCCAGAGGTCCAAGTTCGATCCCCACAAGGCTGAAATAATTTCAGCACCGCTGCGCTGCGAGACGGCACTTCAATTCTGGTGGGCAAGGAGTTGTGTATGCGTAAATTAAAAACATTACCCATGGACCGGGCATATATGGGCTCTGAGCTCTCATCCGGGAGGCTAATAACTGTCGATCACGAGTCCAACACGTGATCCAAGACGGTGTTAATCATATAAAAAAAAATGTACAGTCTCTTTCAAAGGTTGCCCTCCACTGCCCAGAATAAATGAGTATACCAACTGACCGAGTGGTTTAGAGCGTCGCTATTTGCGGCGGAAGTCAAGGTGATGACAGTTGGAACCTTGCTGCCAGCGAGTTGGACCAAGGGCATGGTTCATTCAATTCCATGCCACAGAGTCCTCTGTACGGGGCACCGTCCTAGCCTCCTGATAGGAGAGGGAGTTCGAGAGTTTTTTTTTTTTTTTTTTTTTCTCCAATTGAACTTAGAGACAACGAAGAACCCACGAGGACTTTTGCTTGTTAAGACAATTGAAGGAAATCAGTCTTCCCCGTCCATTGAGCTCAGGGAAAATTGCATCTCGGGGGCAAGCGTGCACCCCCCCCCCCCAATAAATAGGGTTTCACCTCCCATTACTCTTGTCCCCATCCATTTCCCTTCTCCCCATTAAGACACCCAGGATCCTCGCTGGTCAATACTTGAAGAGGAGGTCACCATTGGAGGCGGTTCGAGTCCTCCCTGGCGGTGAACGAGTTCATAGTATAAGAGTAAACTATGTTAGATTCAGTGGTTAAGAACAAAAAAATCTGTTAGTGCATGTGTGGGGAACCCTTGGCACGCGTGCCAAACATGGCACGCTAACGACTTTTTTCCGGCACGCGAAACCCAGAGCTCACCTTAGAACAAATAACTACTAAGTTCCCAACCTTTTTTGTATGATCATCGGTAACCGTCTGCTGCGCTGGGCGGCGGATTAGGGCCATTATAGGAGGCGACTGACACGTGAGACCTGTTACAGTCATATTGCATAAACATGAACTCCGGGCATACATGGGCATGTCCCACGCTCTCCTGATGTCGATCCCACGCAAAGGTTTGTCTCCATAAGAGACGGACCTCTGTGGAGTTGACAGAAGGAACGTTTACGAAACTTATAGACGGAGCAAGTCGGTCGACCCTGCCCGAAGCTATAAGGAACGGGGAATGGTGTCTGAATGGGGGCTTTTCCTCGGAGAAATGGCCCGGGAACGAAGTCGACGCGTGAGTGATGCGACGCGCGACCCGGGCGTGTATCTCCAGCAGATAGATGGGCTGATTGGCGCATAATACTCCAGATGGAGGTCAAATGGCCTTTCTTTATAATCTCCATTGGTTACTGACACATGCGCCGATAGGGGAGCGCAAGTAAAGGACAACAACATTCAATTTCCCCCTCTTAGGGTGATCGAGGCAAGGTTTTCATACTAAGGCAGCAAGTTTAAGGAAATAGGCTAAAATTGGTTTAACAATAGAGTAGTTAATGAACGGAATAGGGTTGGTAACCATGGTAAAGGACATGGAACTGCCTAGTGTAGGCCTCAGGGTCTCTTGAGGTCTGCTCCATTCTAATGTTCTCATGGGCTGTCTGAGCTCACAGTAGAACCATTCCTGGATATCTTGTTCAAAAAGAAATAATATTTCTCGTCACTCTAAGGATACGGTGTTTACATAATCCATACAGACAATGGTCTATTTTAAGACGATGTGTTTGACTTCTTTTACATGTGCAAGACAAACCAGATTTGAAATGGTTCAAGGGACATCTTGCAAACACGCAAACACACATGCACACACACGTACACAAAAAAGCAAACAACCCGACACGACAAATTGACACAATCCATCAACCTGCACAAGATAGAATCGCTGGTTAAGGAAGAAGACGACCTCAACTGGTGACAAACAAGTCTGGATCCTCAGCATTCCATTAGCGAAGAAGCTCCCTACGTCAGGGAGGTCATTTGTCCTTATGTATGTCTTCGTCTAAAAAGGGGAAAGAGTTTGTGAGTGAACGTGGTTTTGTGTGTGCGTGTGCGTGTTAGATAATGTTCATTTAATCATTATGACATAATCGTTATATATCAGACCTCACTCAACCTGAGCCAAAAAAAAAAAAAAAAAAAAAAAAAATACTTCTCACCATCCAAACAATCTCATAACCATACCGGATCAAGCACCGTGGTGAGGTACAGAGGCTGCATCGTCCCACTGAGGATAGGCCGGTCTTGCAGTGGACCATTAGGTCCGAACTACACGATATACATGATAATATCTGCGTTTCCAATTGTGTGTGTGTGTGTGTCTAGCTTCTCAGAGATGAAACAGCTTCCCGCTGTCATTGACCTATCTTTCGCTAGACGATTTTATTACACCACAGGAAGCATTTCGGACATGGAAAGGAGTTATCACATTGGGATATTTTTCCTCCGACTGCTGGAGAAGATGTGCAGCCCGTAGCTTTCGGAAAGAAATCTGAC
>NC_134806.1:45793460-45798460 GCF_046742065.1 Oratosquilla oratoria
CTGGCCTATGGTTAGTTGGTTCTTTCTTGTTTCCTCCTTTATATATTGGTACAATGTTAGCATTTTTCCAGTCTTTTGATATTTTTCCTTCTTTGAGTGAGCAATTTATTATGTTATGTATTTTGTCCGTTAGTTCTTCTTTGCATTATTTTAGAATCCAATTTGCAATTCCATCCGGGCCATGTGATTTCCTGACGTCAAGGTTTGATAGGTGTTCTAATATTTCTTTTTGTGTTATTGTTATCTCGCTCAAGGGGGGAGATCGCTTTTCATTACCTTCGTCCTAATATTGTGCTTTCTCTCTAGTGAAGACAGATTTGAAGTGATTATTCATGTTTTCGGCCATTTCTAATTCTTCTGTATATTCTATATTCCCTTGGCGTAGTTTCACAATTTCTTGTTTGTTTTCAAGTTTGCCATTCACGTATCGATACAATAGCTTGGGTTTTTTATCTTTTCTCCACCTTTCCCAAGCTCTGTCCCTTCTGTCTTTTGCCTCACTGCATCTTTTGTTGAACCAGCATTTAATGTACTCTCTCTCTCGCTTCTGTCTTGGTACGTGCCTATTTACCCCTTCATTGTAATTATCCATCAAGATATTCAATTTCTCTTCCACTTTTGTCTCTTCCATGTAAAAAAAATTCCCTGTTTGCATTGTGGAAGAATTTCTTTGGTTTTGTAAAGTCCGTTTTGTTGTACATCAATCTTCCTTTCATATGCTTTTCATTTCTCTCCATGTCTGTTTCTTCCTTTAGTTCAGTTTCAGTGAGTATATGGTCACTCTTTCCAATTGGTGTCTTGTATTCGATTTTATCTACAATTTCAGGTTCTGTTGTAAATATTAGATCTAGTTTCGACGGCTCCTCGTTATTTCTGTATCTGGTGTTTTCATTGAGCCACTGAGTCATTGTGTATTCCATGGTCATATCCAGTAGTACATTACCCACAAATCGTCTCCTCCTCTCACTGTCATGTTTTCCCAACAAATTTCTTTGCAACTGAAGTCCCCCATAATTACCAGATTACCCCCGCCCATTAATATCTCATTTAATGATTGCCTTGTATCCTCTAGCATTTTCGTATGCTCGTTCTCTTTCCAAGCGTTCGTTTTTGGGGGCACATAAGTCACCACAAACTTTCTACTTTTCATGTTCTTGTCTTCGACTTTTATCATGATCAGTTATACAATTTTTGTCACATTCAAATTTTTCTTGGACAAGAACAGATTCCTCCTCCCTGTTTCTTGTCTCTGTTTTTAATCCAGTAATTGTATAGTCCAAGTCCAACATTGATGGATGGTATTTTGCCCCTTAGTTTAGTCTCCACAATTCCCATTATGCCTGGTTTTTCTTCTAGCAGGTAATCATTAATTTCGTTCAGCTCTGAAATTAATCCGTCGATGTTGGTATAGGCCACTTTCAATTTTCTTCTTTCTCCTTTTTTTTTCTGTCTTTGATTCGCCCATTCTGATGTACATTTCCTCAGTCTCATGTCGATTACTCTCCAATGGAATTCCTTGCTTTCTGTCTCCGTTCTCTTCGCGTTTTTTTCTTTGCTTCATCTCTTAGTGTCTTTTCTTTTTCTAACTCTTCAATACTCATTTCTCTTTTTATCCATATCTTATTGTACTTTTCACTCCTTGCCATGTTACCTACTTTTTCAGATATGTCTTCTACCATTTGTGATCTTAGTTTTATCTTTAGGGGTCGATTTCTATCCTTAGAATAGTGACCGATCCTATATGTTTCTTCAACGTCTCTTTTTCTTTTCTTTCTCTCATGTACCTCGCAAAACCATGTTTTTCTTTTAGTCCACATACCACAATAATTTTTTTTTCCTATCCACTGTCAGACCCAATTTACTTTTTCATAAATTACTTGGATAATTGTGTCTTTTGCATTGTTCTGCATTTGTTGTTGGACTATTTCTTCGAAAACAATTTCTTTATTTTCAATGTTTTCCTTCCATTTCTTAATCTTTTGGATACTTTCCCCACCTAAGTTCTCTTCGATTTTTTCAGTTATGTCTTGTAATTGATTGTTTACCTCTTTTTTTAAGTTTTCGCTATTGATAGTATCACAATTCTCTTTTTTATCACTCTTCAGCTCTCTTGTATCCTTTTCCAATTCTTTAATCTCGTTTCTTAGATCCAGTTTAGTTTTCCTCAGGTAGGAGATTTCAAAGTTTGCTTGCGCTAAGCAATCCATTAGTCCAACTATTTCGTTTCTTAAGTCCATAATTTCATTCTCCCACCGTATCCTATTTTTGCTCATTTCCCTCTCTATCTCTAAGATTCGACTTAAACTCCTGCTTTCGTACTTACTAAATCCAGAAAAAGCATCTTTGTGATATTCCCGCGTGGTGGTCGGAGTGATGAAATGTTTGTTTACATCGGAGTTCGGCATGACGTCACCAGATGGCTCTGATTCGCAGTTGCCTTTCGAGTCAGACTTTTTGTTATTTTCCTTCATTTTTTGCTAATTACGTCTTAATACAATTAACTAGCACCCACGATTTCTCCCCTCCCCTACAATACAAACCAGGTTTCCTTTTTCGTCGTTTATCCTCTTCTTTGGGGCCCAGCGACGCGTGTGTGTGTGTGTGTGTGTGTGTGTGTGTGTGTGTGTGTGTGCGCGTATTATATTAATAATAATAATAATAATAATAATAATACATACATATACCAAGGCTTTTTCCCCCATACAAGGGAGGTAGCCAAAAAGAAAAAGGCATAAAATCACTCCCACCCATTCCATCCCTGAATACACTCCACTCCACTCCACCCTCCCTCTTATCTTAGCACCTCCTGGATGACGGGTCATCCCTGCACCTTGTCCACTGCCCTGGGTCAGAAGCAGTGTCGCAAGACACAGCACATCCACAGCAAGGCCACTTCATTAAATCGACGACGACCCCCCCCCCCTCTCCGTCCCCCCATGCATAAAAGGAAAAGACGGGGAGGAATCCCTTCGGGCTGCGTCAAATTTTGCTCACACATACTACCTCAACCCCCATCCCCCACCCATTCCACCTCATGCATCACAACATCATCCATATACAACCATTCTCCATTCACCCGTCTTCTGTCCTCTCCCGTCCTTCCTCAACAGACATTCCCCTCTTCCCCAAAGCCCCCTTCACCCCATCCATCCACCTCATCCTAGGACGTCCCTTCATGTTCACTCCCTCCACATCTCTCTTCCATACCTCTTTTACTAGTCTTTCTCCACTCATTCTTTCCATGTGTCCAAACCATCCTAATACTCTTTCATCAACCCCATCTCCAAACTCCCTTTCCACCCCTGTTCTCCTCCTCACCTCCTCATTTCTCACTCTATCTAGCCTAGTAACCCCATCATACTTCTCAGACACCTCATCTCAAACACATTCAAACTCCTCTCTTCCTCTCTTATGTTCCATGTTTCTGCTCCATACAGTGCTGTTAGCACAATCACTCCTTCATTACAGTCTCCTCTTAACATCCATTCCCAAATGTCTATTCCTCATTACACTTTTTAATCCAAGGCATTTACTCGCTTCTCTCAATCTACATTCTACCTCCACCTCCACTCCAACTTTTCCTGCCACATTTGCACCCAAGTATCTAAAACTATCCAATTCCTCCAATCGCTCTCCCTTAATGCTCACTTCCAGTGTGCTGCCAATTTCACCCCTTGTGCATCTCATCACCTTACTTTTGCCCACATTTATCTTTAGCTTTCTTCTTTCACACACTCTCCCAAACTCTGTCACCAACTTCCTCAGTCCCTCCTCCGATCCTGCCACAAGCGCAGTGTCGTCCGCAAACAACAGCTGGTTCACTCCCAGCTTTTCACCTCCCACTTTTCTCCATTTCAATCCTGTGACCCACCACCTCCTTTATCCCTGACCCACCACCCTTGCATTTACCTCTCGCACCACCCCATCCATGTACAAATTGAACAGCCAGGGCGACATAACGCATCCTTGACGAAGTCCCACCTTTACCTCGAACCACTCACTCTCTCCATTTTCAATCCTGACACAAGCTCTACTACTCTCATAAAAACTCTTGACAGCTCCCAGAAGCTTTCCTCCTATCCCGTATATCCGCAAAACCTCCCACAGTGCCTTCCTGTCTACCCTGTCATAAGCCTTTTCCAGATCCATAAAAGCCCAAAAAACATCCTTCCCCTTTCCTATAGCTTTCTCACATATCTGTCTTACCACAAATATCTGATCTACACAACCTCTACCCGTCCTAAATCCACACTGTTCCTCACCAATTACTCCCTCTGTTCCTCTCCTAATCCTCTCAATCAAGATCCTCCCATAAGCCTTCCCAACTACACTTAACAAGCTAATCCCTCTGAAACTACTACATTCACACTTGTCCCCTTTTCCCTTGTAAAGTGGAGCTATACAGGCACTCCTCCAGTCCTCCGGTACTCTACCCTCTCTCCAGCAAACATTAAACAACCTCACCAGCCAGTCCACCATCAATGTACCTCCTTTTTTATAATAATAATAATAATAATAATAATAATAATAATAATAATAATAATAAAATTATAATAGTAATGATAATAATAATAATAATAATAATAATAATAATGAAAGTAATAATAATGAAAATATTAATAAGATAAAAAGACGCATTCCAATTGGTTGGAAAATGTTTGGTATAATAAAATCCTGAGAGGCTCTCTACCTTTATGTTTGCAACGTAAAGTTTACAATCAATGCATTCTGCCAGCAATAATCTACGGGTGTATGACTTGGAAGCTGACGAGGGCGATGGAAACAAAGCTAAGGACTGCACAGAGGAGAATGGAGAGATCAATGATGGGAATAACACTGAAAGACCGAAAGAAAGCAAATTGGGTGAGAGAGCAGACTAGAGTGAAAGATATTGTAGAGGCAGTAAAAGAGAGGAAGTGGAATTGGGCAGGTAAGTTGGTGCGAACGACTGATGAGTGATGTAGCATGAGTGATGAGTGGACGCCGCGAGATAGGAAGCG
>NC_134806.1:45803460-45808460 GCF_046742065.1 Oratosquilla oratoria
AGGCGAAGAGAAAAAGAAGAAAGAAAAACATGAGACGAGAAAAGATAAACAGAAAAAACAGCAGAGGAAAGACGACGTAGTAATAGTAATAGTAGTAGTAGTAGTAGTAGTACAACAACAACAACAAAGAAGTAAAATAGTAGTGGTAGCAGTACAAGAAGAAGAAATGTGAGTAAAAATATAGACAAAAGAAAAGGGAAAGAAAAGAGGGAAAATAAAAAGAAACAGAAGTACATATGTATGTATGTATGTATGTACATGTTCTTGATGCATTAGAGATTACAGAGGAACAGCTAATGTTATTGACGTGTTATTGACGCCTCAGATCACGCAAAGAAGCCCGCCGGGATCAGAGATAGATAGATAGATAGAGAGATAGAGATAGATAGAGGGAGAGAGAGACTTTGCAAAGGTATCATTTGCAGGAACGACAGCGGCAGCCGGTGTCTGATGCGGACGGATGGATGAGGGGGGAAAGAGAGAAAGAGAGAGAAAAGAAAGAGAAAAAGAGAAAGAAAGAGAGAAAGAGAGAGAGAGAGGGAGAGGAGAAAAGGAAAGAGATACATGTACAAATAGAGACAGACAGGGGAGAGAGGGAAAGTGAGAAATAGATTATACTGTATATTGCAAACTGGTTGCTCTCAAGTGATGGTGAGAATAAGTAGAAAAGGAGAGAAAGAGAGAGAAAGAGAGAGAGAGAGAGAGATAGAGAGAGAGGAGGGTAAAAAGAGAAAGGGTGGAAAGAAAAAGAGATAAGGAAAGAGATACATGTACAAATAGAGAGGGGCAGAGAGAGAGAAAGAAGGAGAAATAGATTATTGGTAACGGATTGGGCTGAAGTCATGGTGAAAGGAGAGGAGGAAAGAGAGAGAAAGAGAAGAAAGAGAGAGAGAGAGAGAGAGAGAGGTAAAATGAACGAGATACATACACAAGTAGAGAGGGACAGGGGGGAGAATGAGAAATAGATTATATATAGGTAACGGGTTGGGCTGAGGTGATGGTAGTACACAAGCGGCTGCCGAGTCGGGGGTGCGGGGGCGACTTGAGGCAGGCAGGCAGCCCGGGGGCAGAATCAGCGGCGACTTGGCGGCAGTGGGGTTGGCGTCACAGCCTGAAGAGGCACCTAAACGATGGAAGCGCGGGAGGCACAAGCAAGGCAGAAGAAGGACCGGGTCTGTTGCCGTCGCCTTCGATGTAAGATCAATACAGCATGTCCAAGCCTCCCCCCCACCCACCCACCCACCCCTTTCGCCTTCCACGCCTCCCTGCCTGTGACTGTATGTATGTATGTGTGTGTGTGTGTGTGTGTGTATGTGTGTGTGTGTGTCAGTCTGTCTCCCAAGTCTCCAGAAGTGGTATCCAGCTGTGATGCTGCACGCGCGCGCCTGAGCGCGCTCACGCAAACACGTCCGTCCATCTGTCTGTCTGTCTGTCTGTCTGGTCGCGTCTGCTTGTTCGTGTCCATTTGTCTGGGGCTGTTTATTTGTACGTGTGCTAGCTGCAAGATTCGTTTGAGCGAAATGAATATCTCCCTTCCTCTCCCTCCCTCCCCCTCTCTCTCTCTCGCATTCTCTTTTATTTTCTTATTGTCTCCTCTCTTTTGTCCCTTTCATATCTTCCTTGAGTCTCTCTCTCTCTCTCTCTCCCTCTCTCTCTCTCTCTCTCTCTCTCTCCTTTATCCTTTTTTCATGAATTAAGGTCCAAGCCCCACTCTTTTTCAAAACATTTCGTATAACGAGATTCAGCATGTATAACGCCTGAGCGAACCATTTCGAAACTGGAGACGATATAAATTATGATGTCACGACTGTACACTACATTTAGAGTTAATCGATGAATTCTGGGATGCAGGGAAGGGTTGGTGTCGTAGGAAACTTCTTTTTAAATACTCTCTCTCTCTCTCTCACACACACGTTATTGATGATTTAAAATGGAAATTGCTTAAAAAATTGTCAGAGTAGACACCACATGAGGATAAAATCCTTTATCAAAAGTACCACGATTCGCTTGCTATTTTTCAAGTACATGAGAGAGAGAGAGAGAGAGAGAGAGAGAGAGAGAGAGAGAGAGAGAGAGAGAGAGAGAGAGAGAGAGAGAGAGAGAGAGAGAACATACTTAAAAAATACTTCAACAAGGCTTCACCGTCACATGATACTCTGACCACGTTATTGATGGCCACAACCTCGTTATTGTTGTTTTTTGTTGTCGAGTCCGTCGTGTGGATGCTGCGGGTGCAAATGTCCTTCGTCTTCTTGTCTGTCTCGTTTCCTCTCCCCCACTCTCCTCCCCCACACACACGGCTCTCTCTCTCTCTTCCCCCTCCCCCCTCCCTCCCTCCTACCTCAGCTGCCCCAGTCCCTCTCTTCGTCTCGGTCGCGCTGGAGAAGTCCCTACTGTTGGAGGAAAAGATGTAGCTGCTCATGATGGTGGAGGACCTTGCAACTGTTGGTGCAAATGTTGGGGAAACCGGTGCGAGTGTTGAAAATAAGGTGTGTATTTTGGCTGTTCGTGGTGATAGTCGTGGTGATTATGGTGTAAGTGTTGGGGAAACTGGTGCGATTTTTTTTTCTTTTTCTTTTAATAATTAGACTATTTTGGTTGTTGTTGGTGGTGATAGTGGTGGGGATAATGGTGCAAATGGTGTAAATGGGAAAATTGGAGCGACTGACTGTTTTGGTTGTAGGTGGTGATACGGTGGTGAGTGTTATACCAATATTTTTTTCCCTTATAAGGGGGGGGTAGCCATATCAGAGGCACGTATCTATTCCCACCCATTTCACTCCCCTCTATCACCCCCTCAACCCCTTCCATCACAGCTCCTCATGGATGACGGGTCATCCCTGCATCCGCCAACTGTCCTGGGTCAACCCCAAGGTGAAGTTGTATAATGTGTGTCTAAGAGGTGGTAGAGTGCCGGAGAACTGGAGGAGTGCCTGTATAGTTCCAATTTACAAAGGAAAGAGGTACAAGTGTGAGTGTAGTACTTTCAGAGGGATCAGTTTGTTGAGTGTAGTTGGGAAGGCCTATGGGAGGGTCTTGATTGAGAGGATTAGAAGAGGAACAGAGGGAGTAATTGGTGAGGAACAGTGTGGGTTTACGACAGGTAAGGGTTGCATGGATCAGATTTTTGCGGTAAGGCAGGTATGTGAGAAAGCTTTAGGAAAAGGTAAGGATGTTTTTTGGGCCTTTATGGATTTGGAAAAGGCTCATGACAGGGTAGACAGGAAGGCACTGTGGGAAGTATTGTAGATATATTGGATTGGGGGAAAACCGTTAGGGGCAGTCAAGAGTTTTTACGAGAGTAGTAGAGCTTGTGTTAGGATTTAAAATGGAGAGAATGAGTGGTTTGTGGTAAAGGTGGGACTGCGTCAGGGCTGTGTCATATCGCCATGGCTATTCAATGTGTACTTGGACGGGGTGGTGCGGGGGGTTAAGGCAAGGGCAATGGGCAGGGAACTGGAGACGGTTAAAGAAAATGGAGAAAAGTAAGAGATGAGCCAGTTGTTGTTTGCTGACGACACTGCGCTTGTAGCAGGGTCAGAGGAGGGATTAAGGGAGTTAGTGACAGAGTTTGGGAAGGTATGCGATAGGAGAAACTTGAAGATAAATGTGGGTAAAAGGAAGGTGATGAGATGTACGAGGGTCGAGGATGGCAGTGAGTTGGAAGTAAGTCTAAAAGGAGAGAGGCAGGAGGAAGTGGATAGCTTTAGGTATTTCGCATGTGGCAGGAAAGGAAACAAAGGTAACTGGTAATGGTGGATGCAAAGAGGAGATTGTATGAGGGAGTGATTGTGCCGACGGTATTGTTTGGAGCAGAGACTTGTAATTAAAGAGAGGCAGAGAGGAAAAGTTTAAATGTGTCTGAGATGAAATATCTAAGATTTATGATTGGGGTTACAAGGTTAGATAGAGTAAGAAACGAGTAGGTGAGGAGGAGATCGGGATTGGAAAAGGAGATGGCAGATAGGGCTGATGAATGAGTATTGGGATGGTTTGGACACATGGAAAGAATGAGTGATGAAAGATTAGTAAAAGAGGTGTGGAAGGCAGAGGTGGAGGAAGTGAACTTGAGGGGACGACCGAGGATGAGATGGATGGATGGGGTGAAGAGGGCGTTAAGAAATAGGGGAATGCCTGTTGAGGAAGGAAGGGAGCAGACAGGAGCTAGGGATGAGTGGAGAGTGAATGTGTACAGATGACACTGTTATGCAAAAAAAGGAAGGTTGGGGGATGGGGGATAGGGGGTGCTCAAGTGTGATTGGTATTTTGACGCAGCCCGAGGGGATTTCTCCCCGTCTTCTCTTTTTCTGCATGAGGGGACGGAAAGGGGGTGGGGTCGGCGATTAAGTGAAGCGGCCTTGCTGTGGATGTACTGTGTCTTGCTGCATTGCGTTTGGCCCATCTGATAGTGTTGGTGCAAATAATGTAAATGGGAAACGGAGGCGAGTGGTGAAAATGATGTGACTATTTTGGTGATGGTGATAGTGATGGCTGTTCACATGGTGTATATGTTGGGGGGAACCGATGCGAGTGGTGTAAATAACGTAACTATTATGGTTGGTGGTGATAATGGTGGTGTTAGTGATGGTGGTACAATTGGACGAGGGATGAAAATACTACGACTGATTTGGCTTGGTGATGGTGATAGAATTGGTGCAAATGTTGAGAAAAATGGGGCTAGTGGAGAAAACACCGCGACTGTTTGGGTTGGTGGTGGTAATGTGGTATGCGTGGTGGTGAAAGCAAGTGTCATGATACTGGTGATGAATAATTATAATTCGCCACTATCAATGACCTGCGGTGTTTAATTGCTTACTGTAGCCTTCCATCAGAAATACTTGTTAAGAATAAGAAAAAGCTTAAAAAAAAAAAAAAAAAAAACTTATCAACGGTCAACAAATAGTTATATATGTATAAATGTGTATGCATGTATATATATATATATATATATATATATATATATATATATATATATATATATACATATATCCACAGTATAC
>NC_134806.1:45815960-45820960 GCF_046742065.1 Oratosquilla oratoria
TGGTTATCGTGAATAGTTTTAGAATGGAGATTTGAAATAAACGAATACATAAATAAATAATGTCAAACAAATATTTAGAAAAATAAATAAATGAAGAAATTAAAATAATAAAGCAAATGAAAAGGAATGGATAGATAAATCAATAAACAAATAAAACAAACAAATGAATATATAAGAATATGTAAAACAAATGAACAAATTTATAAACAAACAGGCTAATATATAAATAAGTAAATAAATATATCGATCAACGAATAAACAAATAGATGGATGACCAATCAAGAGATGGTCTTAATCTCCATACTCCCGTGATATTCACACAGAGCTGAACAGAATAGCTTGACTGATACTAACATAAGAATGGAAGAGACTGCAAGAGACCATAAGGCCTAGACTAGACGTCTCCTTGTTCATTACCACCTACTATTCCCGTCCATAAAGGTATCTCATCTTTTCTTAAAACAACCAATTGTTTAAGCACCCACTTCACGGTTACCAAGTCTATTCCATTCATTAATCACTCTGTGGGTAAACCAGTTCTTGCCTATTTCCTTATTAAATCTTAATTTGTCAATTTTAAACCTATGTCTACGAGTCCTACCCTGCTGTCTTAATATGATGACCTTGCCCTTTCGTGACCCATTTGAATACCTCTATCAGATGAAGGAATGACATCCTCTCTCGCTTTAAAGGGGCGACATCCAGCTGACTGAAATAGCTTGGCTGATAGGTTATACATAATATGGCTTCAGCCTGAATAAAAAGAAAATACACACACACAGACACACACACACACACACACACCACTGATAAAGCTCCGAACACCTGGTGGCAGCAAACACACCATCATCATATGCGGACAACAACACCTAATACATTATGTACTCAAATTAGACTAGTATATTGTCAATAGAATACATAGTAAATTCTATTTTGTCAGTGTATTTCTATATCGCTGTTAATTCAGAAAACCTATTTTTGTTGTTGTTATTATATTATCATTATTATTATTATTATCACATACATATCTCATGAGCATATCTCCTTCCCTGTATACTACAATTATTCAAGTAAATATACACATAAACTGAATATTAACCTTTTCACTTTGAAATTACATAGAAAGTAACCATTTCTGAATTAAAATTCAAACATAAATTTAATCTAAATTTAAATCTAATTTAAACTTTAGTTTTAAAACTTTTCTAAGTAAAGGTTCTGACACAGATGAATGAAAAAATCTGACAAGAGACCGAGCACGTACTTCTGATACGGAATGAAATCCATCAATAAATCTTCAGAGGAAGAGCCGTAGAGCAGCTAGAGAAGGAATTCTTATAAATGCCAAAAGATCGTTTCACATTTTTCTTAATCTATCATTCAGAACGTTTGATGGATACTGACGAGGAGGTTAAGTGTATGTGACCTTTGAGGAGAGTCGCTCAAAATGGAGGACAATAGAAGAAGAAGAAGAAGAAATAGAAGAAGAAAAAAGACAGAGATTAAACGTACATCACCTTTAAGAAGAGTCGGTTAGAATGGGCAAAAAAAGAAGAAAATATGAAGAGAGATAGAGAGAATACACTTTCATTGTGAATAAACAACGATCTAAGTCTACATACATATACAAAAAAGTCACTTAAAATTGAGAACAAAAGAGGAAGAGAAAGAAGAGGAAGAAGAGGAAGAAGAAGAAGACGAAGAAGAGATGATACACTGTCACTGTGACTAAACAACCATTTAACTCTACATACAAACACCACAAACGCAGCTTGAAATTGAGAACAAAAGAAGACGAAGAAGAGATAAACAAATAAAAAAAAAAGAGAGAAAGAGAAAACACTGTAACAGTGACTAAACATCATTTAATTCTACAAACAGACACCAAAAGTGTTGCTGAAAATGGAGGGGAAGGGAGGAATAAAAAATACAGAGAGAGAGAGGAGAGAGAGAGAGAGAGAGAGAGAGAGAGAGAGGATACACTATTACCTCGAAATTAATCTACTTAAGGTGGCGGCACACTAGGCATTTCCCGCTAGCATGCTACTTACTTTTGCTACTTCGTTTGGGAAGAAACGTCTTCGGTGACGACTTTTTCCCCCCAAATTTCCAAATGTCAAATGATTCTTGCGCCTGAGACACCGAATGACGAAGTAAGCATAGTTAAACCTAGAACACGAATGTTAGACACAAAATTGTTGAGATATTTTTAATCGAGATTATTGTAACCCAAGTCATTTCTACTAAAAGGAAGGAGCAAAAGCAAGTAGCATGCTAGCCTAATGTGCCGCCACCTTTACATACACCAAGAGGTCTTCCCCCCCCCCCCTATCAAGGGGATAGCCGACTCAAAGCGGACAACCCTCATCCCTAAACCCACCCCATACCCCTTCTGTTGTACCTCTCAGTTTAGCATCTCATGGATAAGGCCCTGTTCACACTAGCGGTTTCAACCGCGCGGAAACCGCGGCGGTACCGCATGGTCAAGGAAAAACTGCGCTGCCGTGTGTGAACACCTCCATTGACTTGCACTGTAATTGAACTGCCTCGGTTGAAAACGCAACATCGCTCCGATAAGGTTTGTATTGATCACATTGTATATCGAGATAGACTAACCGAAAAATTGTTGAGGATAATGAATAAATAAACAAATAAACGAATAAACAAACAAATAAATATAATAAACTATTTATGTACTAGCGAGGTGGCTAGGCTTTTATTTTTTCTCACCATCTCACCACCCCACTCCCCCGCAGTGGGAAGTGAAAAAACCTGTATATTTCGACCACTATCTCTTTAGCAGACGGACTACGGGCTACCCGGACAGACTACCCACGCACGCGGGATCGGTGTTCATGAGAGGGGAAGAGAAGTCTGTTGGAAAATGGAAAGATGGTCGTGTATAAAAGTGGGCAATTGCCACTGGACATAGGTGGGCACAGTAAGTAGTGAACAAGAATGTATACAACCAAAAGAGGGCACAATAGCGAAACGAGGAAAGAGATTCGTGTCACACGCCCTTGGTGGGGTCAAACATAGGATTGACAGTTGATGGGGTCAGATCCAGTAGTTATTGGGATTAATTTATTAACAGCCATTCAAGTGATGCAATCTGGCGATCAATGACCTTTAGAAGCGCTGAAATTAGGGAAGTGTTTCATAAGTGAGAATTCAGTTATTCTTTCTTCTGAAACTACAATGGGATTTATATGTAATTATACATTTATATATGTATATACGTAATTAACTATTCAACATAGCTAAGCATACTAATATTAACTAGGATTTCTGTACTAATCCGTATGTACGTGTATTGTTGTATTATTATGGAATGTAGACAACTAATAGCGGGGGATGGGGGGGAAGGAGTATCAGGGTGTGATTATGTGCGAATATTTTGACACTGCACGGAGGGATTTCTCCCTGTCTTCTCTTTTTCTGCGTGAGGGGACGGAGAGGGGGGGGGAGAGTGTCGCTGATGAAGTAAAGCGGCCTTGCTGTGCCTTGCTGCATTGCTTCTGACCCGGACAGTGGGCGGGATACAGGGATGACCCGTCATCCACGAGGAGCTAAGATGAGATTTGGGTAAGGTGGTAGATGGGAGTGGAATGGGTATTTTGCTTTTGGCTTGGCTACCTCCCTTGAAAGGAGGAAAAAAAACCTTGGTATATAGACAGAATAGATGAATAGACAATTACATCAATCTTGTACTAAGATGCTAAAGTCATCAAAGTTGAGCCAAGATTTGGGCTCGGAGAGACACCTCAGAGGCCTCGAATCGAAAGAGGAAGAAGAAGAGGATCAAGACGAGGCACGTACTCGGGACCTCTAAGTCAACAGACCGACACGAAAACAATTCGATGGCATTTTGAGGCTTCTGGTGTTATGTGGTCGACAGAACAAACAGAACAGGGTCCGGGTCCAGAAGGTGGTGCTATTAATTTGTACACGTGTGTACTTGCGTACACACACACACACACACACACACACACACACACACACAAGCATGTGTATACGAATATGCAAATACACACGTACACACATACGCACAAATAAGCATATGTATACGTATATCCAAATACACACGCACACACATATTCACGCATACACACACACATAAATACACAGGCACACGCATATTCGCGTATACACACACACAAACAAGGACACACATACATACACAGTTATGTAGTCGATATAATTGAAAACGAGGACACAAACAAGGACACATAGTCACTCTGAAGTCTTCTTACACATACACGCACACACACGCACACACACACACAGTGTCTTTAACCATCACGACACACACACACACACACACACAGTGTCTTTCACCATCACGGTCCAATGTGTGTGTGTGTGTGTGTGTGTGTGTGTGTGTGTGTGTGTGTGTGTGTGTGTGTGTGTGTGTGTGTGTGTGTGTGTATTCACCTTGTTCTTTGGATCACATGTTGGACTCGCGATCGACAGCTATTTCCCTCCCGACAGAGAGCTCAGAGCTCGTATGACCGATCTATGGGTAATGCTATACCTTTCACACACACACACACACACACACACACACACACACACACACACACAACTTCCCGCCCACGAGAGTCAGAGTAACGACCCGAAGTGCAGCGATACCGAAATAATTTCGGCCCTGGGCAGGATTCGAACCAGGTACTGCGAGCACCACCGTACTTCCCAGTCCAGTGCTCTACCAACTGCGCCACCGAGTGAGTGTGTGTGTGTGTGTGTGTGTGTGTGTGTGTGTGTGTGTGTGTGTGTGTGTGTGTGTGTGCGTGTGTGTGTGTGCAAGAAGACGTGAAGTGCAACTATGTTGATTAATTTCTTTACTTATTATTTTTTATTTACTCCTCCCCCCCAAAAAAAAAAAAAATCTTCAGCTGAGAGTGTGAACGCGAGCTAAACTAGGGAAGAGAAAGAAAGAAGGAAGAGGTAATACCGTCTCTTACAATGAGGTAGGAAGAGGAAGAGGAGGAGGAGGAGGA
>NC_134806.1:45825960-45828460 GCF_046742065.1 Oratosquilla oratoria
TGTGTGTGTGTGTGTGTGTGTGTGTGTGTGTAAGGTCAGAGTATTACCTATAAATCGGGCCATATATGAGCTCTGAGCTCTCGTCCGGGAGAGTAATAGATGCCGATCACGAGTCCAACACGTGATCCAGAACCGTAATAAAGAGTAAAAAAAATAAAAAAAAGAGAGAGAGAGAAAGAGAGAAGGGAGGATTAGGAGGGGGCGGGGTGGGGGTGCTAATTTACGAGGGAAGGATAAATGGGAGGCAATTTCGGGGGGGAACGGGGGGGGGGAAGAGCAGGATTTTGGGAGGCAAATTTTGGAGAGGAAATTTTGGGCGGGAATTTTGGGCGGGAATTTTGAGGCAGAATTTTAGTGAGTGATTTTTTTTTTGGGGGGGGGGAAGAGAATTTTGGGAAGGAATATTAGGAGGGAATAATTTTAGGGGGGGATTTTTAGGGAGAAATTTTGGAAAGGATTTTTTTTAAGCTGAATTTTGGGAAGGTTTTTTGGGTGAAATTTTGGGAGGGAATTTCGGGAGGGAATGTTTTGGGAGGAAAGGGAAAGAAGAAAAATATGGGAATAAAAAGACGAAAAAAGAAGAAAATGAAAAGGGGGAGATGGGAAGGCAGGGAAAGGAGGAAGAGAGAAGAGAAAGGAAGAGGAATGAAAGAGTACTCGAGAAAAGAAAGAGAAGAGAAATGGGAGAAAGGACTGAGGAAAGAGAGAGATGGGAGAAGAGAGAGAGAGAGAGAGAGAGGAGATTTGTATAGATTGAGATAAACATGAAAAGGACTGAGGAAAGAGAAAGAGAGAGAGATAGACAGAGAGCGAGAGAGGGAGGGAGGGAGAGAGAGAGAGAGGGGGGGGGAGGGAGAGAGAGAGGAGAGAGAGAGAGGAGAGAGAGAGAGGAGATTTGTATAGATTGAGATGAAAATGAAAAGAACTGAGGAAAGAGAGAGAGAGAGAGAGAGAGAGAGAGAGAGAGAAAGAGAGAGAGAGGAGATTTACATAGATTGAGATGAAAATGAAAATAACCAAAAGAAAAAAGTGGAAAGAAAATGACATTACACCTGAAAAAGAAGAAAAGAAAAAAAGAATCATAAAAGAGAGAGAGAGAGAGAGAGAAATAGGAACAAACGAAGTGGGAAGCAACAAGATAATGGACGCGAGAATTACAGAAAAAAATCAATAAATAAATAATCAAATAAAGAAGAGCAGGAGAAGAAGAAAAAAAAAGAAGAGGAGGAGAAAGAAGAGAAAGAAGAAGAAGAAGAAGAAGAAGAAGAAGAAGAAGAAGAGGACGAAGAGGAAAAAGAAGAAGCAGGAAATGAAAAGAAGAGCAAGAAGCAGAGGAAGAAGAGGACGAAGAGAAAAAATACAAGCAGAAGATGAGAAGAAGAGGAAGAAGCAGAAGATGAGAAGAAGAGGAAGAAGAAGAAGAAAAGAGGACGAAGAGAAAAAATAATAAGGAGATGATGAGAAGAAGAGGAAGAAGCAGAGGAAGAAGAAGAAGAAGAAAAAGAACAAGCAGAAGATGAAGAGGAAGAAGAGGAAGAAGAAGAAGCAGAGGAAGAAGAAGAAGAAAACGATGAAGAAGAAAGGAAGAAGGAGAGAAGAAGAAGCAGAAGCAGTAGCAGAAGAAGAAGAGGAAGAGGAGGAGGGAGGAGGAGGGGACGGACGTGGGAGAGTAAGAGAAGAAGGATCAAACGAAGAGATGAAAATGGTAAACAATGGCAAGACGAAACCAAGCGAAAGGGATTAGAAGAGAACGAGTGAATAAATAAGAAGTAATGAAGAAGAATAAACACATTAGAAGGAAGAGGGGACGAAGGAGAGGACGAGAAGAACCGGCGAGGGACGAGGGATAAGGAACGAGGGACCTGGTTAAGGGACAAGGGACGAGAGATAAGGGACGATATGTAAGGGACAAGGCATGAGGTATATGGCTAAGGGACAAGGAATAAGGGACAAGGCCAAGAGGCGATATACAAAGGACAAGGGACGAGATATATTATGGGATAAGAGACAAGGGACAAGAGACGAGAATTAAGGGACAAGGGACGAGATATAAGGGACAAGGGACGATATATAAGGGACAAGGGACGAGATATAAGGGACAAGGGACGAGATATAAAGGACAAGGGACGAGATATAAAGGACAAGGGACGATATACAAGGGACAAGGGACGAGATATAAGGGACAAGGGACGAGATATAAAGGACAAGGGACGATATACAAGGGACAAGGGACGAGATATAAGGGACAAGGGACGATATATAAGGGACAAGGGACGAGATATAAGGGACAAGGGACGAGATATAAAGGACAAGGGACGATATACAAGGGGAAAGGAATAAGGGACAAGGGAAGATATATAAGAGATAAAGGACAAGGTTAACGGACGAAGAATACGGGACAAGGGATGAGAGACAAGGTGAAAAGGAGGAGGAAGAGAAGGAGGAGAAGAGGAGGACAGGGTAAAGGAAGCTTAGGCAGAGGTAGAGACGGAGGAGGAAG
>NC_134806.1:45830960-45880960 GCF_046742065.1 Oratosquilla oratoria
CTCTCTTCTTCATCAATTTTTTTTTTTTTTTTATCTATTTCATCTTTGAGGTCCCATCCAGTCCCTAGTCTGTTGTGTCCCTTGCTTTCTTTCCTTCAGTTATTCTTTCCTCCTCCCGCTCTCAATGTGGTTCCTTTCCCATTTTTCGCCAGCCTAACTCTTTTATTTCATTCTCGTATTCCTGTTCTTTTTCTTCCTTTTTTCTTTCTTTTCTTCGTTGTTTTCCTTCTCTTTCCTTTTCCGCTTTTTCTTTTTGTCTTTCTCTTCTTCTACCTTATCTTCCCTTTCCTCCTTTTTCTTTCTGTTCTTGTCATTCTTGCTTTCCTTTCTTCTTCTCTCTTTCTCTCTCATCCTCTTCCTCCTCTTCCTCTTTCTTCTTCACCTTCCTCTTCCTCAGTTTCTGTTCCTGTTATTCTTCCTCTTTTCTCTTCTTCCTCTTCCTCCTCTTCTTTTCCAAAATCTTCTTCCTTTCTTCTTCGTCCCCCTGTTCTCCCTCCTCTTCTCTCTTCCTCGTCTTCTTCCTGTTTTCGTTATTTTCCTCTTCCTGTTCTTGTTCCAGTTCTTCTTCCTCTTCCTTTCTCACATGCTCTTCCTCCCTTCCTTCCTGTTCCTCTTTTTGTCCTTCCTCCTCTTCCTCTTGGACCATTAAGTAACTCGAAACACAATAGGACCAGTTTCGCGTCCTTGTCGAAATCAGTCAGCTGCTACACCTTCCAACCCACCTCCTCCTCCACCTCCTACCACCCAGAAGGAAGGCACACCAACAACAGTGTCACCCAAGGCTCAAGATCAATAGCGGTGGCACTTGTCACAACGACGCACTCTTTGTCGTCCCAACGTATGTACTTACGCCCACTGCTCCCCACCTCCCCCAAACATGTACTTACGCCCACTATCGTACCCACACAGGTACTTACGCCCACTGGCGCCCCCACACGTGTACCTACGCCCACTACCCCCCGCACCACACACACATGTAACTACGCCCATTCGGCAATGCCCATGAAATGGTTCTGATGGGCCCCTACGTGGGAGTCCCTCTATGCCCATATATGGAGTTACGAGGCACCCTGTGCCTAGTGTGTGTGTTACTCTAGGTCTTTAGAGATTTTAGGAATATATCAAACGTTTTGGGGCTTAAACGTTCGTGGCGCACTTGGTACGTAATATGTTCGTGGCTCGTTCGGCACGTGAACGTGGTACGTTTGTCACTTAAACGTTCGTGGGACGATCGGCACGTGAACGTTCGTGGCACGATCGGCACGTAAACGTTTATGGCACGTAAAACGGTTGAGGAAATCGTAAGACGGGGATACGGGGATAATGTCAGGAGAGGAAGGAGAGGATGAAGAAAACGTAAGAAAACGAAATTGCAAATGGAGAAGGAAGAGAAGAGGAGGAGGAGGGAGGAAGAGAGGAGGAGGAAGAGGAAGAGGAGGAGGAATAGGAAGAGGATGAGGAGGAGTAGGAAGGGGAGGAGGGAGGGAAGGAAGCCTACAAAGATCTTGACATACCAATCCTGAATTTATAAAGGCTACCCACTTGCAAGGGGGATAAAGCCTTTGCCACTAATGTTGTTATATACTGTAGTTTCCCATCGATTCTATCTTTTATATATATATATATATATATATATATATATATATATATATATATATATATATATATATATTTACATGCCCATTTTAAAAATAAGTTTTTATTTAATGGGATGTAAATAGTGATGAGACGATACTTTTTTTTTTTTTTTTTTTACGATTCCGATACGAGTTCATAGAGTACTTGTTTCCCCAAACCATGATGCTGCCCCAAAATTTCCGATTTCGATACTACTTGTCCGATTCCGATACCTACAATGGGAATTATAATTGGTGGGGTTATTTACAAGCACAGTGCCTAGAAATAACCCCACCAATTATAATTCTCATTGTAGGTATCGGAATCGGACAAATAGTATCGAAATCGGAAGTTTGGGGGCAGTATCGGGACTCGTATCGAATTGGAAAAGTAGTATCGGAATCGGAAGTTTGGAGGCAGTATCGGAACTCGTATCGGAATCGGAAGTTTGGGGGCAGTATCGGAACTTGTCTCGGAATCGGACAAGTAGTATCGGAATCGGAAGTTTGGGGGCAGTATCGGAACTCGTATCGGAATCGGACAAGTAGTATCGGAATCGGAAGTTTGGGGGCAGTATCGGAACTCGTATCGGAATCGGAAGTTTGGGGGCAGTATCGGAACTTGTCTCGGAATCGGAAGTTTGGGGGCAGTATCGGAACTCGTATCGGAATCGGAAGTTTGGGGGCAGTATCGGGACTCGAATCGGAATCATTAACGTTTCCGGTATCGCTATATTAGAAATAGATTAGAATAAATAAGATGAAACTAAATAATGTGGAATATATTGGATACATTATATATATATACATATATATATACATATATATATACATATATATATATATATATATATATAACCAATAAATAAAATACATAAGTAAATACATAGAAATAAACATAAAACAAATTAAATAAACAATTACAGATAAACAAACAAATAAGGATAAACATAAATATAAATGAATAAATAAACAACGAAACGATTGAATAGACACATAAATGAATATGAAGAAAAATAATAAATGAATAAAGATGAAGCAGCAGCAGCCGAGTCCCAGACAGATACTGTGCTCCTTCTCCTACAACACTTATATATATAATATATATATATATATATATATATATATATATATATATATATATATATTATATATATATATATATCCACTATATACATCTCTATCTACCTCTCTATATATATACTCTATTTCTCTCTCTACCTCTATCCTCTGTCTTTCTACCTTTCTCCCTCTACCTCTCTGTCTCTGTCTCTCGTTACATACGGGGTAAGACCGCCCAACAAGATTCAAGAAACCCAAAGTACAAGGTCGATGACGCCAAGAACAAAGGCACCCCCAAGGCTCTGGAAAAGAAAAAAAAAAAAAAAAAAAAAAAAAAAAAAAGGCTTTAGGGTTTCAGTGTCCTCACCCCCTTCCTGTCAATAAATAAATAAACAAATAAGATAAAACAAATAAATAATAATAATAACAATAATAATAAAATAATATAGATAGAAAGAACAAAGGAAAAGGAAAAATATCCTGCTCGCACTTTAGAAAAAAAAAAAAAAAAAAAAAAATCGCAAGCGGACAGGGTCTGGCTTTAACAAGAAAAGAACAAGAGGAGAAAGAGGAGAAAGATGAGGAGGAAGAGGAAGAAGAGGATGGGGTGGAAAAGGAAATGGTGGAAGAGAAAGACGAGGAGGAAGAGGTGGAACAGGAAGAAGAGAGGGAGGAACAAGAGGAAATAGGAAATAGGAAAAGGAAGAGGAGGAAGAGGAGGAGGAAGACGAATAAGAAGAGGAATAGGAAGAGGAGGAGGAAGAGGAGGAAACAGTGAAAGAGGAAAATTAAAATTAATGAAGGAGAAATAAGGAGCAGGAGGAGGAACAAGAGGAAGAGGGGGAAGAGGAAGAAGAGGAGAAAAAAGGAGGAAAGTGGAGGAGGAGGAAAGTGGAGGAGGAGGAAGAGGAGGAGGAGGAAGAGGAGGAGAAGTAGGAGGGGAGGAGGAGGAAGAAGAAGAAGAGGAGGTAAAAGGAGGAAAGTGGAAGAGCAGGAGGAAGAAGAGAAAGAGGAGTAAGAAAAGGAGGAAAAGGAAGATGAGGAAGAGGGGGATGAGGAAAGTGGAGGCGGAAAGTGGAGGAGGAAGTAGAGGAGGGGAGGAGGAAGCAGAGAAAGAGGAAGATGAATAGAATAAAGGACAAAAAAGGATTTTGTAGCGTGGAATTGAGTGAACCATGCCCTTGGTCCAACTCGCTGGAGGCAGAGATTTTAACTGTCGTCATCTCGACCTCCGCCACAAGTAGCGACGCTCTAACGCGTAAGTAGTCGGTATATACAAATTATGTAGATATCAGCTAGTGAATATTTCATATATCTAGTGATTATTATGACAGCATCCACCAATGATGACTAGAACATTCTGGTAACTGTTGCGTTATTTTTGTGGGTGACTGTGCATGCGCCAATGCTAATATCTTAGTATATCGCACTCACCAGGTAAAATTGGTCTAACCCAAGCTAACCTAGCCTAATCTAATCATAACCTAACCTGACTTAGCCTAATCTAGCTTAACCTAGCTTACTCTAACCTAAGCATCTAACCAAACTTAACCGAACCTAACTTAACCTAATTTAACCTCACCTTACCCTAACCTCGTCTAATCTAACCTAATTTAATCTAACCAAACCTGGTTTAATGTAATCTAACCTAACCTACAAAGAAAAGTAGATAGTTACCTAAAAGGACCATGCGACTGGAAGGTTTCTTATGGGGAGAAGGTATTAAAAGGAAGGTTACCTGTGAAATATTAAAGAACGAAAAATGACGGGAAACGGGTAAATAAAAAGGGACTTTGGTGTTGAGTTTCAGGAATTAAAGCAAATAAAAAAGGTCAAAGTCACCTACGGGGGGGGGGGGAAATGGACGCAACATGGTGATGAAAGAAAACAGAAAAAAAAAAAAGCTAAGAGTCTGAAGAGACAAAAAGAACAGAGAGGACCTTCGAAATCTTCAATGCAAAAGGATTGAGGAGGTTGGGGGGGGAGGGAGGAGGGAGGAGTTTGAGGGGGGGAAGGGAACCGAGCGATGGGGGGAGGGGGAAGGGGTGGAGGAAGGAGATAGGGAGGGGGAGAGTGGCAGTGAGGAGATAGAAGGAAGGGGAGGAAACCTAGAGGGAGGGCTGAGGCCTTGTGGGGGGGGAGGAGGAGGAGGAGGAGGAGGAGGAGGAGGAGGAGGAGGAGGAGAAGAGGTGCGCTGATCAATGTATCAGGAAAAATGTCTGACCGTCTTTTGACAGTCAGGAAATTGGGAAAGGGTGAACTGGTAGGTAAGATCGAGGAGAGACTGGTCACTTGAAAGGGGAAGGTACTGGTAGGCAACTCGCACACCGACGCAACCAGTTGCATGAAACCGATCGCATGCATCTGATCTTATATATATATATATATATATATATATATATACATATGTGTATATATATATATGTGTGTAGAGACATTGGGACAAATTATGGGAAAGGTGGAGGAGGAAACACGATAATCAGATAAAGACCCGTGTTTCCCCCTCCACCTTTCCCATAATATATATGTGTGTATATATATATATATATATATATATATATATATATATACATACATATATAAATGTATATATATGTATATATATATATTATTGTTATTCTTATTCTCTAGTAGATAGGTCTTCTTAGGGTCACGTTCGGTGCGACATGGTCGTAAGCAACTGGTTTCATGCAACTGGTTGCGGGGTCGTAAACAACTGGTTCCATGCAACTGGTTGCGCTTGTGTGCAACTGAGGTCGACAGAGAGATGGTATACCCTTCCACGTATAAATAAAAACAATGAATGAAGAAGACTGCAAGAGACCATAAGGCCTACACTAGGCAGTTCCATGTCCCTTACCACCTGTCATCCCTGTCCATAAGTTGTCTAGCCTTTTCTTAAAACAACCGATAGTTTCTGCGTTCACTACACGGTTATTAAGTCTATTCCATTCCTTAACCACTCTATTGGTGAACCAGTCCTTGCCTATTTCCTTTTTCAACCTAAATTTGCCAATTTTGAATCCATTACAACGAATCCTGGCATGCTGTCTTAGTATAATAACCTTGTCTGCATCATCTTTGCTACAGCCACTCCATGGGAGATTTGTGACTTTCTTCCACTCCAACAGGACATTCATAGATCGGAAAAGCCCTCAATACCTGAGCGTCACCCGACTAAGTGCTTTGCTATGCATGAACTGACGCAATACTTAGTGCCCGGCATCGATAGAGTTAGGTGTAGGCATACATCTGATCTCCAACAATGAACAGGCACAGAATGCCAGGCATACCGAATGCCCAGTATGTAAGAGTTGAATATGCATCATCTTATCAGGCATAAATGATGCCCAATGTGGGTATATAAGAACACAAACATCCTGCGTTAGATGGAGGCATACATCTAATCTCTAACAATGAATAGGCAGAAATATCGGGCATACCGATTGCCCAGTACATATAGACAACTGCATATAGAACTATACGAAGTTATGCACTACTGGACTACAGCGTATGCATATGCTGTCAGCATATGTTCTGTTTGGTATTGGCAAAGTTTGAGGAGGGTGCATAGACAGTATTGTCTATTTACAAGGCTGATGCAGGCAAGGTCATCATATTAAGACAGCAGGGCAGGACTCGTAGTAATGGGTTTAAATTGGGCAAATTTAGGTTTAAGGTAATAGCCAACAACTGGTTTACCAACAGAGGGGTTAACGAATGGAATAGACTTAGTAACCATGTAATGAGCGTTGTAACCATTTTGTTTTTAAAGATGAGAACTTTATGGATAGGGATGACAGGTGGTAAGGGACATGGACTTGCCTAGTGTAGGCTTTATGGTCTCCTGCACTTTCCCCCATTCTTATGTTCTTAAGAAAACACGAAATAAATTTATGGATAGTAATGACGGATGGTATGGGACAGGGAACTGCCTAGTGTAGGCCTTAGGGTCTCTTGCAGTCTACTCCATTCTTATGTTCTTCTGTTCTTCACAACCTGGTAGAGTTGTTGTGAAACAGTAAGTTAAATTCAATTCTTGAAAGGGCTGCCACGAACTCACGATCCAATTCCCAGGTTTGACTGACGTTTCAAGGCTTCCAACGTGACGTGAGAGAGAAAGAGAGAGAGAGAAAGAGAGAGAGAGATAGAGAGAGAGAGAAAAAGAGGGGGAGAGACACGAGGAAGATACGAAAAAGACCACAAGAGTGAAGAGAGAGGAGAAAATAAAGGATAACGAGAGAGAGAGAGAGAGATATGGAGAGAGAGAGAGAGAGAGAGAGAGAGAGAGAGAGAGAGACGATCCTTCCTTGGCGCCCACTGCAGGACTGCCTGTCTAACCCTGAGAGAAGGTAATAAACGTGCTTTTGTCAAGGTGTTTTATTCCGACATGGCAACATCATCTTAGGATTTGTGATTTGACGCTTTTTTTAACCTATCTCTCTCACACACCTTTCTCTGTTTATTCTATTACTTTTCGATAAGTAGAAAATAATAATATATAAAAAATAATATACCTGATTATAAACATATTTGGTTTATTGTGTTTTTATTGATTTTCCTGTTTCTCTCTCTACTTTTTCTCTAAGTTGCATCTTGGGTTCATTGCGTTTGATTTGTGTGTGTGTGTGTCTGTGTCTGTGTGTCTGTGTGTGTATTCACCTCGGATCTGCTGCAGCCTCTTTTCGAGACAGCCAGACACCACCCTACGGCAGTGAGCTCAGAGCTCATTATTAGCAGATCTCTGGGTAGGTCTGAGACCACTCACACTCCACACACCGGGAATGCAAGGTCACAACTCCTTGACTAACGTCCCGTACCTACTCGCTGCTAGGTGAACAGGGGCTACACGTGAAAGGAGACAAACCCAACTTGTCTCCGCCCGGCCGGGGAATCGAACCCCGGTTCTCCGGCTTGTGAGGCCAGTGTATGTGTGTGTGTGTGTGTGTGTGTGTGTGTGTGTGTGTGTGTGTGTGTGTGTGTGTGTGTGTGTGTGATCAAGTCGAGCGAGCTGCATTTTGATCGACTGCTGACAGATCCGCCAACTCGACTCGCACAAGCACAAACTTCGACTTCATCCAAAGTTGTTATGTCTGAAGTCTACACACGCGCGCGCGCGCACACGACTCTATGGCGCAGTGGTAGAGTTCCCGGCCACCACTACGACAACCCGGGTTCGAATTCCGCCCAAGGATGAAATAATTTCAGTATCGCTGCGCTGCGAGTCGTTACTCCAACTCTCGTAGGCAGGGAGTTGGGTGTATATGTGTGTAAGGTCACAACATTATCCATAGATCGGTCATGTATGAGCTCTGAGCTCTCTTCTAGGAGGGAAATAACTGTCGATCACGAGTCCAACACGTGATCCAAGACAATGCTGAATCACACACAAACACGAATATAACGCACAATACATGATAACTGGAGAGTAACACACACACACACACACACACAAAAGCACATACACACACACACATGGATACACACATACATAATGCATGATAACTGGCCAGTTAGACACACATACACACACATTAAGAAAACAATGTATTTCAACTGAATTCGCTAATTGAGACTTAACCCAGCTTGGAAACTTAGTTCTCTTAAACTTATTCACTTAACTGCTTATGGAATCAGATCCCCCACGGTAACTAGGAAACTAAATTGTTTTAACTGAATTCACCAACACAGACTTAATCCAGTACGTTAACTTTGTTGTCTTAAGCCTACTCGGTTAACTGGATATGGGATTAGATTCTTTGAACTTCCCTCTCTTTGCAGAAGTCCTTCATTAAGTATTCTACTTCACGTTTATAAAAAGAATTAGGTTTAAGAAGGAAGTAGACAAGAACTGGCTTACCAATAAAGTAGTTAACAAATGTTATAGAATTAGTAACCGTGATCTAGTTAGTGAGCGCTGAAACTAATATTTGTGAAGATAACTTTGTGGGATGGGGATGACAGGTGGTTACAAAGGACATGGAACTGCCTAGTGTAGGCCTTATGGTCTCTTGCAGTCTCCTCCATCCTTATGTTCTTACGGTGTTTCAAGAGAAAACGAGATAAATTTATGAGATAGGGATGACAGGTGGTTACAAAGGACATAGAACTGCCTAGTGTAGGCCTTATGGTCTTTTGCAGTCTCCTCCATCCTCACGTTCTTTGTAACTATGCAGCGAGTGCTGAAGCACTTGGCTGTTTAAAGAGGCATGTGATAAAGGACATGGAACTGCCTAGTTTAGGCTCTATAGTCTCTTGCAATTTCCTCCATTCTTATGTTCTTAGGTCCTGTATCGCTTGCTTACCCAACCCTGAACATAAGCAAGGAACCCCATTTTCCGAATTTGTACTTTGTATCCGTTCTCACTGTCTCACTCTTACAAAGGATTACAAAGGCGGAGCATGCCGACAGGAGACCTTTTGGTCCATATCTAGGTCGGATGCGAAAAAAATATAATAATAATAAATATATGAATAAATACATAAAAACAGGCAACGAAGCACAGAGAAAAGGCAAACTTCCTGTTGCTGAATTGGAGTACTCTCACTTGAAATGCTTCTAGAAGTACTCCCTCAGAGAGAGAGAGAGAGAAGTTCGAATTGGACTTCAATTCAGCATCAGGAAGTCTGTCTTTGCTCTGTGCTGCGTTGCCTGCGTCCCCTGCGCTGCCTGCGCGTCTCAGCTTAGGCTAATATCGGAATTCGGTCGTTTATCGAACTCGAGACTTCGAGGAGGACCTCCAGGTCACCTTTAAGACCTTGTTCCTTTCACTCAGACCCTGTTCACACTAGCGGTTCAAACAGCGCGGAAACAGCAGCGGTACCGCATAGTAAAGGAAAAACGGCGTGATTGCGTGTGAACACCTCCGATGACTTACATCGTAACTGAAGTGCGCGGAAACCGCGGCGGTACCGCATAGTCAAGGGAAAGCTGCGCGGTTGTGTGTGAACGCCTCCATTGACTTACATTGTACCTGAACCGCCGCGGTTCAATCCATAAGTGTGAGCAGGCCCTTACACCTCATTCCTTTCACTTAATCTCTCTCTCTTTACTGACAGTCAGTTTCTGGACTCGAACGTCCTCGAAGAGCGTGGCGGGAGAGTGGAAGGGGGAGGGTTGTCTCGGGCCGTTGCAAAGATTGTGGGTCTCTCTCGTAATGTAGAAATGAGCAGGAGACCTTTTGTTCCATGGCGAGACCTGCTGGAGGAAAAAGAAGACAAGAAGAAGAAGAAGAGGAGGACGAGGAAAAAGGAAAGGAAAAATTAAGATGAAGGTGAAGAGGAAAAAGAAGAGGAAGACGAAGAGGAGAAAAAAGAAAAAGAGGAAAAAGAATAAAACATGAACAAGAATAAGAAGAGGAAAATATGAAAATGAAAAATAAAAAAATAAAAAGAAGAGAAATAAGAACAGGAAGAAAATGAAGAAGAGGAAGAAGAAAAAGAGGAAGAAAAATAAAAAAAACAGGAACAAGAGAAAAAAAGAAGACAAAAAGGAGAGGAAAAAGAAGAGTAAGAAGAAGGAGAGGAAAAGAGAAGGAAGATGAAGAAGAAATGAAAGAACAGGAAGAAAAAGAAAACGAAGGACGAAAAAGAAAAAGAAGAAAAAGCAAAAGAAGGCAAACAAGAAGAGGAAGAAGAATGGGGCAAAGAAGAGGAGGAAGAAGGAGAGGAAGAAGAGGAAGAAGTAGAGGAAGATGAAGAAGAACGGGGAAAAGGAGAGGAAAGAGGAGAGGAAGAAAATTAAAAAAAGAGGAAAGGAAGAGTAAAGGAGGAAAAATGAAAAAGAAGAGGAAATAAGGGTAAAAAGAAGAGAAATAAAAAGTGAAAGGAAAAGAAGAAAAAATGGAAAAGAGAGAGAAGAAAAAGAAATTTAATTAGCCCTCAGAATATCACCAATTTCCTTTTCGGATGTTATCAATTTTGGAAGCTCGCTGGCCGAGCGGGTTAGGGAGTCACTATTTGTGGCGTAGGTCGAGATGACGGCGGTTCGAACCCTGCCACCAGCGAGTTGGACCAAGGGCATGGTTCATTCAATTCCACGCCGCAAAGTCCTGTGTAAGGGGTACCGTCCTAGCCTCCTGATAGGGGGGGGGGAGTTCACATTAAACCAAATCATATATATATATATATATATATATATATATATATACATATATATATATATATTACACACACACACACACACAGTGACCAAAAAGTTACCTACCCCAAACATTAATAAGTATTCAACTACAATATGATATTGCTGGAATAAAAAAAAATCATTAATAATGTTCGGGTAAGGTAAATAATGTTTGGAATAAAAATAATAGAATTTGAGTAAGGTAACGCTTGGGCCATCCTGTATGTATGTATGTATGTATGTATGTATGTATATATATATATATATATACATATATATATATATATATATTAAACGTTCCCTTTTGCATCCGGTAGTATCTGGCATCCTTGTCGCTCCGTTGGGCAATGCCATAAAGTCACAGCTTATGTGTTATTCTTTCACACTTACAAGAAATGAATCTTCCCCATTTATTTCAAGAGAGAATATGAAAAAAACATGATATGTAGCCCGGAGAGGGAACAAAAATAATTAATTTGGAACAAAGGGTTGGGTGTTGGTGTTCTTGGTTTCGTGTTGAGGTGTTTGGGTAGATTTGGGTCAAGTTTACTTTATTTTCTATTTAATTTTTTTTTTCTTGTTTATCTATTTGTTTCTTTATTTTATTCATTCGTTTATTGATTTATCATCTATATGTTTATTTGTCGATTTCTTTATTAATTTATTTAATCTTTTTTTTTCACTTATACAATAATCTATTCGTTTATTAATTTTTATTTATTCATCTGTCCAACAGTCTCTTCTGAAAACTAAAGAAAACTTCACCGAAACAATATGAAAAAAGGGGGAAAGCAGATGTAAAATGGGGGAGGAGTATTACAGAAAACTTTGAAAGCAATAAAAATATATTTTGGGAGGAAATTAAGAGAGGAACAGTCGGCCAGTCAACCAGCGAAGAAAAGGTAAAAGGCGTAGATGGCCAGATCTTCACGGAAGAGGAAGTGGTTAAGAGAAAGAAGGTCGGAGTATTTCATTCTTGAGAGCTGTTGAATGTAGAGGAGGATAGGGAGGGATTGTTGGTAGCAGTGGGAGGCGATGGGAGTGGAAAATGGAAGTAAAATAAGAAAAGGCGAGGTGCAATTAGTTCTGAAAATTATGAAAACAGGTAAGGCACCTAGGTTGGATGGGTGTCATGCGGTATGTCTGAAGAAGGGAGGTATATTAATAGTGGACTGGCTAGTGAACTTGTTTAATGTGTGTCTAAGGGAGGGTACAGGGCCGTAGGAATGGAGGAGCGCCTGTATAGTTCCGTTTTGCAGTAAATGTGAGTGTAGTAGTTTCAGAGGGATCAGTTTGTTGGGTGTAATTGGGAAGGTTTATGGGAGGTTTTTGATTGAGAGGATTAGGAGAGGAACAGAGGGAGTAATTGGTGAGGAACAGTGTGGGTTTAGGAAAGGCAGGGGTTGCGTGGATCAGATTTTTGCGGTAAGGCAGGTACGTGAGAAAGCTTTAGGAAATGGTAAGGATGTTTTTTGGGCCTTTATGGATTTGGAAAAGGCTTATGACAGGGTAGACAGAAAGGCACTATGGGAGGTATTGCAGATATATGGGATAGGAGGAAAGTTGTTAGAGCAGTCAAGAGTTTTTACGAGAGTAGTAGAGCCCGTGTTGGAATAGGAAACGGAGAGAGCAAGTGGTTTGAGGTAAAGATGGGACTGAGTCAGGGATGTGTCTCGTCACCGTGGCTGTTCAATCGTGGATGGGGGTGGGGGGTGGGAGGCAAACGCGCGGGTAATGGGCAGGAACTGGAGATAGTTGAAGAAAATGGAGAAAAGTGAGAGGTGAGCCAGTTGTTATTTGCTGATGACACTGCGCTTATAGCAGGATCAGAGCAAGGATTGAAGGAGTTAGTGACGGAGATTGGGAAGGTATGCGATAGGAGGAAGTTGAAGGTAAATGTGGGTAAAAGCAAGGTAATGAGATGTACAAGGGGAGAGGATGACAGTGAGTTGGAGGTAAGTGATGAGATGTACAAGGGGAGAGGATGACAGTGAGTTGGAGGTATGTCTTAAGAGATATAAGTTGGAGGAAGTGGATAGCTTTAGGTATTTGGGGTCACATGTGGCAGGAAAGGGAGGAGTGGAGGTGGAGGTAAATTGTAGATTGAGAAAAGCGAGTAAATGCCTTGAAGGATTAAAAAGTGTCATGAGAAATAGGCAACTGGGAATGGATGCTAAGAGGAGATTGTATGAAGGGGTGATTGTGCCCACGGCTTTGTATGGAGCATTGACTTGGAATTTAAGACAGGCAGATAGGAAAAGTTTGAGTGTGTTTGAGATGAAATGTCTGAGAAGTATGGTAGGGGTTACTAGGTTGGACAGTGAGAAACGAGGAACTGAAGAGGAGAGCGGGAGTGTAAAGGGAGATGACAGATAGGGATGATAAAAGAATTTTGGAATGGTTTGGGCATATGGAAAGAATTAGTGAAGAAAGACTAGTAAAAGAGGGGTGGGAGGCAGAGGTGGAAGGAGTGAATATGAGGGAACGACCGAGGATGAGATACATGGATGGGGTAAAAGGGGCGTTGTGAAAGAGGGGAATGTCTGTTAAGCAAGGAAACGGGAAGGGAGGAGATAGGGAGGAGTGGAGAGTGGCTGTTCAAAAAAGGAAGGGTCGGGGAAAGGGGGTAGGGGCGCTTATTTTGACGCAGCCCGAAGGGATTACCTCCCAGTCTTCTCTTGTTCTGCATGAAGGGACGGAGATAAGGGGTCACCAATTACGTGAAGAGGCCTTGCTGTGGATGTACTGTGTCTTGCTACATTGCTTCTGACCCAGGGCAGTGGGCAAGATGCAGGGATGACCTGTCATCCACGTGGGGCTAAGGTGAGAGGGTGGGGAAAGGGTAGTGGATGGGAGTGGAATGGGTGGGACTGGGTACGTGCCTTGACTTGGCTACCTCCCTTATAAGGGGAAAAAGCTCTTGGTGTATAAGTAGATACATACAAACACACACACACACACATATATATATATATATATATACATATATATATATATATATATATATTGAAATAAATGAAAATATATTTTCAAACTAAATTATTACATAAGTAAAGATTAATAAATTAAATCAAAAGACAAATAAACTAGTGTCACCAGCAATTCTCTGGATATCAAAAATAGATCATTAAATGAATAAATAAATGAATAAACAAGTAAATAAGCAAATAAACAAATAAATAATAGAATAGATAAACAGATAAAGTAATTAAGAGAAAACAAAACAAATCTAGCTTATTGTATTAACAAACTACAGTAGATTGACCTGACATGCGAGTTGAACAAATCCAAAACGTCTACCAGAGTTCCAGAACACGTTCTTAACGTGTCATAATGTTTCGTGTAGACTCCTGTTTCTCCTGGCTGCGTGAACGAACACCTGAGGAACTCCGTGTCAGTCCCCTGCGTTGTCACTAAGGTCGCTTTTTCTATCATAATATCTGGCAGTTTCGTCCTTCTTGATAAAGCCTTCGTTCTGTGTTGCTGGGACGTCATTGTATTCGCTTTGCGAGTTATGCATAGGTTTGGTGTCGGTAGGTATGTACACACACACACACACACACACACACACACACACACACACACACACACACACACGAGGCCTGCCACTGTAATAGTTAGGGTCGAGGTCTGCTAACGCCGCAGGTCCTAGACCGCTTCCCACTTGGGCCTTAAAACATAAAAATACTACAATCTGTTACTGTCTCCTTTGGGAAGGGGATTCACCCTCACCCCCGCGTGTGTCCGTTTTCCCTATAGATCAGTCTATACCAGCTCGGAGCTCTCATCCGGAAGGGTAATAGCTGTCGATCACAAGTCCAGCACATGGTCCAAGACAATAACGAACAACACATACACACACACACACAAACATACGCACATGCACACACACAAACATGCACACATGCGCGTGTGACTATGAACATCCCAAGTGAACAACAATGGCACCAAAGTGAAAGTATACTGAACTTCTGAACAACACTGTACGTAGTTCAAGCTCACACCACGGGCTAGCAGGTACACTGAAAGAGGGGGAGGGGGAGGGAGAGGGAGGAGGGGGAGAGAAGGTGGGAGGGAAGATAGGGTAGGGGGAGAGTGAAAGAGAGATTGATAGAGATAGAAACAGAGGGGGTGAAAGAGAGACGGAAAGAGAGAGGGAGGAGGGGGAGAGAAGGTGGGAGGGGGGATAGGGTAGGGGGATTTTGAAAGAGAGATTGATAGAAACAGAAATAGAAAGAGAGGGAGAAAGAGAGAGGGAGGAAGGGGAGAGTGAAAAAGAGATTGATAGAGATAGAGACAGAAAGAGAGGGAGATAGAGAGGAAGAAAGAGAGAGGGAGGAGGGGGAGAGAAGGTGGAAGGCGGAGAGTGAAAAAGAGATTGATAGAGATAGAGACAGAAAGAGAGGGAGAAAGAGAGACAGAGCATTTGCTCTGAACCCAAAAACATTGAAGGCCGTTTACAGATCTACCCGAAGCGTAATTAGTCCAAGTCCCTAATTAGTAGTTGAAGCATTTCAGGAAGAAACCAAATAGGACATTTCGCAGAGAAGCCTATCCCTTCGCTGTAATTAAATGAATTTAGTTCTTCGGCGGAAAAGAAGATACTTCTGTTGATCGGGGGACAGCGGAGAGGTGTTGTCTCTCGTGAATTATACATACAAGGAGCAGAAACTTGACGAAAATGGCTGAAACGGTTGTTCATTGTTGAGCTAAATGAATTGGACAAGTTGAGGCAAGGGCATTGAGGACAACGCCCCCCCCCCCCGAAAAAAACAGAGTCAACGTAAGCATAAATATGTATACAATATCAAATAAAATAAACAAAAACTTGCTGAATTGCACAGCACTTCAAAAATAAACAATTGCTGAATTGCACAGCACTAAAAAATAAACAATTGCTGAACTGCACAGCACAAAAAAATAAACAATTGTTGAATTGCACAGCACTATAAAAATAAAACTAACTTGCTGAATTGCGCAGAACTACAAAAAATAAAAAAAATGCTGAATTACACAGCAATAGAAAAAAAGAATAGAAAAAGAATACTGAATTGCAGAGCACTTTCTTCTTTTGTTCACATCTGTCTTACATTATCAAAGGACAATTGAGTATAAAAACTAACCATCCGGATACGATTAAATTGGGCAAAAAATCGAGAACAAATACGCCCATCCCATCAAGGCAACATTCTTCTGCGCAAAAGCAACAGGACGTTGCCAAAGCAAGTGCTGATGGACAGCTATGTCGAAAATCGCTAAATAGTTAGCGGAAAAAGAATTAGTGCTGTAACGAGAAACTAAAGGAACTCGGCGCTCGCCTGAAGAGTGAGGATGAGGAAGAGGAGGAAGAGGAGGAAGAGGAGTAAGAGGTGGAGGAAGCGAAGAAAAAGGAGGAAGAAGTGGAAAAGGAAGAGGAGGAGGAATAGAAGGAAAAGGAAGAGGAGGAGGATAAAAGAAAGGAGGAGGAGATGGAAAAGGAGGAAGAAGAAAAGAAAGAGGAGGAAGAGAGGGAAGAGGAGGAGGAGGAGGGGGTAGAGAAAGAGGTGGAGCACGAGAAGGAAGAGGTGTAGCACGAGAAGGAAGAGGTGGAGGAAGAGATGGAAGATGAGGGGGAAGAGAAGGAATAGGAAGAGAAGGAATAGGAAAAAAGGAAGAGGATGAGTAGAAGAAAGAGAAGAAGGAAAAGATGGATGAGGAGGAGGAAGAGAAGGAGGAGGATGAGTAGAGGGAAGAGAAAGAAGAGAAGGAGGAAGAGGAGAAGAAAGAGGAAGAGGAGAAGGAAGAGAAGTAGGAGGAGGAAAAGGAGGTCTCTTCTTCTATCGTAAGCGCGTTTCTCTTCTTCAACAAACCATGGAAACCAAAATTTACAATAAGCGTAGGGTCGCAGCTACGATCTAAAGTTATTAAAATTAGAAACTGACAACAAAGGTAACAAAACAAGCCTGAAAAGACCACAAAGAGCAATAGGGAAGATCAATGCTACATAAAACTCACCATCTCACACCCACGCACAGGGAAGTGAGAAACGTCTGCTAAAACAAAGCCCTGTAAATTGCGGCAAACCGCTGTTTTTTGTTTTAGGCCGATGTTGGGTCGCCTCCCCGCCCGGTCAGGTCTGTCGTGAACCAACGCGATATAGCGTTACGGCCACGTATTGATGAGTTCGACATGGTATCTAATGGGCTACCGCGCGGTACCAAAGCTGCATCAAGGATGTAATAATGTAATACAATGGATGTTCCTCCGTCTGGCGATGTCGACGATGAATCTTGCACCCGAGCCAGGTCGAGATAACATGGAGGACTTGCAGTCATCCAGGCTGCAGGACGTCCCCCCTTTCCCCCTATCCACGTTCCTGATGGACCCAAAGGAACAGCAAGGCTGTTACAGTTGGGCACCAGCGCGGTCGCAGGAGCTGCCCTGGCGAAGTTGTTATTCCACAACAGCGAACTGCCTACTTCGGGAGAACTCCGACTCCTGGTTTTCCTTTGAGGTTTACTTGTGAACCCTTTGTCATGCAGCAGTGGACCGTCCGTGTGCTAGGTAGTAATGGGTCACATGGATAGCCATGACCTGACCTGCACATAAAGAGCACACACACACACACACACACACACACACACACACACATATATATATATATATATATATATATACATATATATACATATCATATATATATATATATATCATATATATGTCATATATATATATATATATATATATATATATATATATATATGTGTGTGTGTGTGTGTGTGTGTGTGTGTGTGTGTGTGTGTGTGTGTGTGTGTGTGTAAATTACGATCAGCGTATGATCCCAGCTATGATCTAAACATTTTTTAATAAAAAAATTAACACAGATTATGAAGACAAAGCTAATGAATGCACAGAGAGCAACATACGAGGTCTCATCTGAAGGGGTAATAGCTATTAATCACGAGTCCAACACGTGATCTAGGTCCTTGGTGATTCACAGGCAGGAAGACCTGTTTGTTGCACTGTTGTGAAAAAATCCTTAAATGGAAGTTGTCAGGAAGACTGAAATAGATGAATTTCGCTCTTATACACACACTATCTTACACACACACACACATCTCCTGACGAAACCAACATATGAAATGCAAGAAAACGCACCACAGCGGCGAGAGATTTGTCTTCAAGGACAGAAGCGCTAGTAAAGAGCCCATAACAACAACAACAATCTCTCTCTCTCTCTCCAGACTACCGATCACGGAGCGAAGTGAAGAAGCCAAGGGAAAAAACCCTATTTCAGCATCCAGAGCTGAAATCATGAGACAGGAAGTCATCTGGATAGAGAAAAGGAGACGCAGGCAGCCAGACGAGATGGAGGAAGCCGGGGGTATAAATCTTCCAGTCTCCTTCATTCTTATGCTCTTATGTCCTTATACATTTCTAAATAATCATCAGCCTTTCGAATCGGCTGGGAGATGCTAAGGCACGGAGAGCAAAATGCACAAAAGGCATTCTCTCTCATCAATTCCGTCCTCTTATTATTCTTTTATGAGAAAACACTTGAAGACAACGGCTCGGCAAATGCATGGAACTGAAGCTGTTGAGAGGGAAGGGAGACTGCGTTGTAGAGGCAGAGAGAGGGAAGAGAAAAGGGCACAAAGAAAAAGACATAATCAAATAAAGAGAAACGGGTTGGGTGGGGCAGACAGAAACAGATAGACATAGGATCAACAAGCTCTGACACTGGGACTCGAACCCCTGGATGTGCGACTGCTTACCACAAAGCAAGGACGTTACCGTTGTACCACACTTGGTCGTATAAAAGGAACGGTCTTCCAAGGGTTCAAGTCCCGGTGGCAGAGCTTGTTAATACAGTTGGCGTAACTTTACACCAATAGGTATGGACAGGCAGACAGAGACAGACAAGGAAGTGAACACACAGACAGACAGATACACAAGTGAGATACACAGGTGTGTGAGAAGCAATACATTTGAAGCCTCATTTGCATTGATTTAAAGGCCTCGCAGCAATACACATACATACTATATATATATATATATATATATAAGGCCTCTGAGCGGTAGGTTCGAGTCCTGCACGCGACGGTCATAAAAATTGTCTGATTGATGTCACTGTCGACTAGCGAATTTCTCACATAGTTAAAATGGCGAAGCGTGTAAGGGATTTGTTCCGGTCTTTACCCCCTCCAACGTGAGGGCTCGGGTCTCTGGTGAAAAAGGAAATGGGGCCGCAGGGAGCCAGACTTGTTTGTTTATATATCTCTCTGCTTAATCCTTCTATTCGTTTCTATGAATAACTTGACCTGACCTTACCAGACCTATCTATTTATCTCTCTGTCTAATCATTCCATTCGTTTCTATGACCTGACCTCGCCAGAACTGGCTCTTTCTCATCATTCTCATCGATTCCAGACCTTGCCAGACCTCAGGATCGCAGCTGCGACGTCAGCGCCAGAACCTGGCAACGTTTGGATGGTGGCGACAACGTACAAGGAGAGTTTGTTGTGTCGCAACGTTAAGTCCTGAAGATGATACGAAACGTTGTGGAACGTTCGCGAAGGCAAACGTTTTTAGTTTGATTACTATCTGAATAGGTTAGATTAAGGTATGTTAGGCTACGGTAGATTAAGATATATTTGGATAAGGCAGGCGAGGTTAGGTTAGGTTAGTTGAGGTTAGGTTAGGTTAGGTTAGGCTACAGTAGGTTACAATAGATTCAGTTAAGGTAAGTTAGGTTAGATCGAGGTAAGGCTAAGGTTGGTTAGGTTGAGATTAGGTAAAGTAAAATTAGGTTATAGGTTACGTGAGGGTAGGATAGGTTAGGTGGGATTAGGTAAGTTTAGGTTAGGTCAGGTCAGGTCACGTTACGTTAGGTTAGGTGAGATTAGGTTAGATTGGTAATCGCTGGAAACTGTAGTACTTACAAGTGAATTCATTTGTAGATAATGGCATCTTCAAGTCAAGTAGCAGGGAGTATATAAAAGGTTTGCCAAATCTAATTTCGCCCTTAGTAACAATGCTGGGCTCCCTTTTTGTAGGAGAGAAGGAAAAATGAGAATTATTATTAGTTACGTCTATACGCAAGGGACTTGGAATTTTATTTTTTAAAAATGTGTCTATCTAATTAAGACATCGTCTTCTTCTTGTCACATTTCAGAAATAAAAAATAAAACTGTACGACGTTTGATTAATGTATATCACTCAGACCAGAGTTCATTTTAGCTCAGGATTTATTTTTATGAATGAAGAGTTCTCGCCGATACAGCCATTGCTTATGGAGTTTTCTGGGGTCTTTGGTTAGGTTAGGTTAGGTTAGGTTAGGTTAGGTCTGGATAGGGTAGGTTAGGTTTGGCCAGGATAGGTTAGCTTAACTGAAGTCAGGATAGGTTAGGTTGGGTTGGGTTAGGTTAACTGAAGTCAGGATAGGTTAGGTTATGTTAATTTAGCTGATGTTTGGTTAGGATAGGTTAGGCTAGATTAGGTGTTAGGTTTGGTTAGGATAGGTTAGGTTAGGTCAGCTGAAGTTAGGATAGGTTAGGTTAGTTTAGCTGATGTTAGGGTAGGATAGGTTAGGTTAGGTTGGGGTAGGTTAAGTTAAGTTAGCTGATGTTAGCTGAGGTTTGGTTAGCTGAGACTAGGTTAAGTTAGCTGATGTTAGCTGAGGTTTGGTTAGCTGAGACTAGGTTAAGTTAGCTGAGATTAGGTTAGCTGTGGTTAGGTTAAGTTAGCTGGGGTTAGGTTAGGTTGGGATAGCTCAGGTTAGGGTAGGCTAGGTTAGGTTAGCTGAGCTTAGGGTAGGGTAGGTTAGGTGAGGTTAGGGTAGGGTAGGTTAGGTTAGCTGAGGGTAGGGTAGGTTAGGTTACCTGAGCTTAGGTTAGGTTAGGTGAGGTTAGGTTAAGTTAGCCGAGGTTGGATTAGCTGAGTTTAGGTTAGGATCTATTCTCAACGTAAGGTTTATTCCATCTCACACACCCCCACCTCCCAACTATCCTTCCATCTCATAGGTTGACATCTCCTCCTCCTGCCTCCTCCATCTTCTGGGTCAAATGTGCATAATATATATCAGCTGAACGGAAGGGGAGGAGGAGGGGGGGTGGGAGGTGCGAGTTCGACCGCAGAGGAACGAGGTATTCTTCGGCTGAGATGTATAAAGGTTCGATATTTCTATAATTGTATGTACTCTGCAGAAGTCCTGGTGAGGACGACACTTCAGTAACAAATCCATAACAGTTCCCCTATGTTTAACCTCACCACCCTTCCACTCATCTGCCTCACGTTAACATAAGCATTCTTGAACCCATACATCAACCAATTCATATGATTTTACACTTGGACGCCACCGAGAAACACCAGGCCGGGCTATTTCTGATTAAAATTCGTGAGGGGCAACGAGAGATAGATTTTGTTCAATGAAGATTTATCAAAAGCAACATGGAAAGCACACGCGCGCCCGCACACACACATACACACACATCAGGAACAAATTAATAAATTAAATAACCAAACAAGTGTAAAGATACGTATGAATAAAAGATAACCAAATAAATAAACAGATGAGTATACTCCCAAATAATTAATACATCAAACATATTATTAATCCTTTCGTGCCGGGTGTTCCTTAAGCCAGCACTACACGATCAATATGATTGACACAATACTGACTCAGTTTTAATGCGCAATATTTGTTTTCCCCTACATGGTTCCATATTATTGCACAATGTCGTCAGTTGAACGAATGATTTCAGAGAGACATTATGATGGACATTGATGTTGTTTTAATCGGAATTACAATAGCCTCTTGGTATTTTTCTTTCCACTTTTTCAACAAGACCTCAGATGCGCTGTCTTTGTCTGTCACTGCATCCTTTGCTTTCGACTTACCACGGTACAGGTAAAATCCTGTGCAGTCGCAGGATTTCCAGTTAGTTCTGTCTTTCATCCTCCTTGCCAGATATGTCGACGGTATGAGGGCTGGAAGCACACTGACCGGACATTGCGCAATGTTACCCTCACACTGCTCAATATATTGCGCAATAAAATGCCAAGCTCTTTTTCAAGTCTTCAATATATTGTGTCATTCTTCAATACAATCCCTACATCGTCAATAATATTGTACAATATGGAATATTGCGCAATGATACTGATCGTGTAGGGCCCGCATTAAACCTTTAGCTGTCTTCAGTCTATTCCATTCCTTTCCCAGGGATAGTTCCAATAAGGAAGGACTAATAAGTCGGTAGGAACTATATTGAAGCCTTTGTGACTCTAATCTTTCTTACATTATTGTTTCTCACGTCCCATTTCCGAAGAAAACGGAAAGAAATATCGTGTACCTTTCATTCCGTCCACCGGGAGATGGGATCTTCTTATCAACCTACATCACGACTGTATTCATTTCCAGTATTCCCGCGGCCCAACGGCCGAACCGTGAATGATATTCTTTCTTTCTCCTCAATAGAGTATATTAGCCATTCAGAAGAGTATATCCGTGCAGTATTATACAGATACTCGTGTTCCGCGCCTGTGTATAGAGGCAGGAACCTCGGAGAGCTCCTCTCTTTCATACCCTCCGCTCCAGGGTCGATAACGGGAGTTTGGTCTCTTCTTTCCGTTCCTCTCAATACGGGGAAAGGTGCTCCATGCAATTCCACTCACCCATCATTCCTGCCACCTTTCCTTAAACCTCCCCTTGACCACTCTCTGTGGATCTCACTCAGACGTGGCGTTGTCCTCAGGGACAGAAGTGTTCGCTGGTACTTGTCAGATATCTTTTACCTGTTTAATGTTTTATTATCACTATATTTTTCTCGTGGTTTGCGGGGTTGGCACCCGCTCGGACGCCAACCTTCCAGGCGGTCCGAAACAGTTGCTACATGAACGCAGTAGACGGTGTCCACGCTACAGCCACATCAGTGACGAAACCGGGAGGAAACTGATGTCGTAAAGCCCCCCCAGGGCACCTCGGGCCTGAGGCAATCACAGGTCGGGGGACACGAGTCGATGCCCTTCCTAACCTCTGCACCGTGGCCAGGATTCGAGCAGACGCCCGAAATCCCTACACGCGCGCTACCACCAAGCCAAGGCGGGCCCCTTCCTGGGTATTATACATGGTTCATACACAAGAGAAGAGCACAACGGTGTTCTGGAGACTCCGCTAGGAGAGCCGGAGGCAGACTCCTCCTGAATTCTCCCCAGCTATTGTACCTCAACACATCCTTTATCATAACGACACTCATTCGTTGGGAAACAAGTATAGAACTGCAGAAAGGCTGCATTCTCTATTTTCTCTCTCTTTTACCCCCTCTCTTTATCTCTCCCTCGCTCTTGATCCATACCCCCCCTCTCTCTCTCTCTCTTCCTCCATCTCTTATTCTCTTCCATTCCTTCTCTCCCTCCACTTTCTTGCTCTTATTTTCGCTCTTGCTTTCTCTCCATATCTATTTCTATCTCATAATCTCTCATTCTTTCCCTCCCTCCCCTTCTCTCTCTCTCTCTTATCCTCTCTTTTCTCCCTCTCACTCCCTCTTCTCTTTCTCTTCATCCATTTCTCTTATCCTCTCTCATTCTCTTTCTCCCTCCCCTTCTCTTGTTTTTCTCGTTCCTTTTCTCCCTCAACTTCTCTCGCCTCCTCTCTTTCCTTCTTTTTCTCCTTCCCCGCGCGCAAGAGGAGGACATGACTTAGTGCCGGGGAAAAGAATTGCAGAAGGAACAGAACCGGTAGCAAGGGACAGACAGGGGCAGAGGCAGGACGCCTGTCCCCACTCTCTCGCATCGACCCTCCGCTGCCTGGCGTTGGGGTTTTCTTGTCCGCTCCCACAGCCTTGTCGACCTAAGGCACCTCCACCTCCTCTTCCTCCTCCTCCTCCTCTGCCGCTGTCACCTCCTCTTCCTTTACTGCCGCCTCGCTTAAGGAGGTATCACACTGGGCTATTTTCCTCCCCACATCCGACCTTCAACCTCCACTAGGACATGACTTTGCTTTCAGAAACCTAGACTTCCTTAAGAACATGCCAACGGTATGTCTAACGTTCGTAATGGTTTGAGATATCTTAGTTCATTATTCAGTTTTGTTATATGTGACGGATAGATAATCTGATGTTTGGGGATCTGAAAAATAAAATGTTGTGACCCAAGTCGAACTCTCAACAGTCGATGCTGGTGGAAACCCGTGGAAACCCGTGGAAGCCCAGTGTGATAGCCCCTTCACGTCGCTACACGAAAACACCAACCTTCTTTTTCAAGTCCCACAGACGCAGAATACAACATCTAAGCTCATCTCGGAATGGATGAGGGACATTAGGACAGGACATCCCACGGGGTGCCACTTAAAGCCTCTCTAACTACGAAGTATACAGACACTTCAGAGGTTGCATTCTGCCTCTGTGTACTTGAAAAGGCTTCGATAAGTGAAATATTGTAGATATGATGAAGGTTCCACTTTAAATCTTCCTCAGACTCCTTCCCCTATCGCCTTCCCGAACTTCGAACTCAGACTTCGGAACCTCGTCGATCTTAACAGAAGAACATAAGAATGAAAGGGACCGTAAGAGACCCTAAGGCTTTCTACACTAGGCAGTTCCATGTCCCTTACCACCTGTCACCCCATCCACAAAGTTATCTAACCTCCTCTTAAAGCAACTGATAGTTTCAGCGCTCACTACATGGTTACTAAGTCTATTCCAATCGTTGACCACTCTATTGGTTCACAAGTTCTTGCCTATTTTCTTCTTAAATCTAAAATAGTCCAATTTAAATCTATTACTGCGAGTCCTGCCCTGTTGTCTTAATATGAAGACCTTATGGGACACCCTATACACAATCTTCTTCGCTTTGTTTTTAATTAAATTTTGCAATCTACCATCTACATACTTTTTTCAAAAATCATGGAAAAGTTATGGAATTCTGGCCGGAAAGGTCATGGAATTTAACTCATGAGAAAGTGTGAACCCTGGCACTGTTTGAGATAAAAAAAAAAAAAAGTAATAATGATCAAATAAATCTAACATGTAAAAACTTTGTTCCAAAGCCATGGAAAAGTCATGGAATTCAAGCCAGAAAACTCATGGAATTCAACTCATAAGAAACTGTGTAAATTCTGGCACTGTTTGTGAAAGAAAAAATGCAACAATGATCAAACAAACTTACCATGTAAAAAAAAATTCCAAAGTCATGAAAAGTCATGGAATTCTTGTCATGGAAAGTCATGGAAAAACCATGGAATTTAACTCGAGAGAAGCTTCCGAAGAGAAGACTCGCGGGAACCGTAATAGTCCAGATGTTAGGATGCTCTACCCACGTCCTGGTGTCTGCACCCCCACCCCCACCCCCACACCTCACCCCCCCCCCTTTTTTTTATCAATAACAAAATTTGTGGAAGACGCAAGATTGTTGGGGAGAAGTCCAAAAGACATTTTAAACAATTAATGTACTTTAGTTCTCTTAAAATTTGTGTGTGTGTGTGTGTGTGTGTATTCGTGTGCGTGAATTTACTAATTCATCACACGCTTCAGAGGTTATTCACTCATTCATCTCAGGCTTCAAAGTCTATTTACTAATTCATCACAGAATATTCTGTCATTCATCGCATATTTCAGAGGTGACCCATTCATTCATTACAGCCTTCAAACTCAATAGACCGAAGACTAATTGATAATTCAGTTATCGTCACAAACTACCCTCTGTCAGGAGGATAGGACAGTGCCCCAGGACTTTGTAGCGTGGAATCTAATGAACCATGCCCTTGGTCCAACTCGCTAGCGGCATATTTCGAACCACCGTCACCTTGACCTCCGTCGCAGGTAGCGACGCTCTAACCCGCTCGCCCAGGCGAGTATCCAACACACTCAATTATTTCCATAAATATTTATAATATTCCGAGAGCCTGATCCACATTCAGTCTTCCCAACGCTCGGCTCGGGCGACGGCGGAGGCGGCGTCGTGAAGACGAACGAACCTTCTGTGTCGAAATCAATAACGAAAACGAGATTTTTGAGTTGCAAGAATGTAGACCCTTTTGGGCGGCGGTAACGGCGGAGGCAGGATCCCAGTGTCTGTGTCGCCCTCAAGAAACCTCCGCCGCGCGTACATGTACGTTTCTGGACACGTACACACACACACAATTATATATATATATATATATATATATATATATATATTTATATCATATATATATATATATATATATATATATATAAAACGCTCTGATGGATCCGCGATCGAGGCTTCGCTACAGCCGGGTTTATTTGAATTACATAGCTGCTACTAGCGATTTGTTCCATATTATACATGCGTGTGTGTGTGTGCGTGTGTGCGCGCATGCACGTGTGTATACATGTATGTATATTGTTCAACAATGACAGTAGCCAGGCATAACCATAACATATATGGGGTGGAGGGACCTCTGACAAGTGTTTCAGTGTCCATCGAGGACGGGGAATCAACAACAATTGTCCAGGATGCAACACTTCAGCCCCATACTATGCAACACACCATGGAAGATTGCAGTGTACACATTCACGCACGTCAACAACACAATATATAAGGGATTTGTGGGAAAACCCACGATCTAGCCGCGACGTTCCTCGGGGAGACGGGACTGCTCGGCCAGAACAAGATCAAGGGAAAGGTAGTCTGTCTATCTTGGGCCAGACAGTCTAGGGAACAACAACAACAACAACAAAAACAACGAGAAAGAAAAGTTGAATCTCCCATATCTTTTCTCAAAGCCCTTTTCTCGTAATCAAATCAAGACAACAATCCCCCCTCCAACCCATATATGTTGTGGTTATGCCTGGCTACTGTGACAGTGCATGGAACAGAGTAAGGTGACAGCACACTAGGCATTTCTCGCTAGCATGCTACTTGCTTTTGCTACTTTGAGTAGAAACAAATTTGGTTAAGATTTTTTTTTATTTTTCAAAATAGCCAAATGTCAAATGACTTGCGTATGAGAAGCTGAATGACGAACTGAGAGAATTTCAACCTAGAATACGAATGTTAGACACAGAATTGCTGAGATGCTCTTAGCCTGGAATAATCGAAGTCGTTTCTACTCAAACCAAGTATCAAAAGTAAGTAGCAAAAGCAAGTAGCATGCTAGCCTAGTGTACCGCCACCTTAGGGCCTCCGTGGGACTCCTCCCTTGCTTGGACCAAAATCAATGATCCTTTGTTCATTCCTTACAAGACAGACACGCACGCATCATCCGACTTTCCCTCCCTTCCTCCCTCACTCCCTCCTCCTCTCCCAACTCCGCTATCAACAGCAACAGTAACCCTCTCCCCAATTCCTCTCTCTTTTCTCCAACTCTCCTTCATTTGTGTGTCCTCTCTTTTTGACAAGCCGCCCACCTTTCTCTCTAAGTCTTTCCCCCCCTTGTGTGTCCTCTCTTTCTGATAACCCCCTACCTCTCTCTCTCTCTCCCTCCTTGTGTGCCCTCTCTTTTTGACAAAATACCCTCTCTTTCCTCTTCTTTCTCGCTCTCTCTCTCTTTCTCTCTCTAACTCTTCCCCCTTATGTGTCCTCTTTGACAAAACTTCCTCTTCTTTTTCGTTATATATCTCTACACCCCCGTCTATCTTTATCAAGAACAAACAATTCTTTCATCTTCTCCGCCTTCCATTGAATGAACCATGCCCTTGGTCCAACTCGCCGGCGGCAGGGGTCGAACCGCCGCCACCTCGACCTCCGCCGCAAGTGGCGACGCTCTACAACGCTCAGCCAGGATTTGTGAGTTTGTTTGACATCCTATTAGATCTCAAACAAGTAAACCCCCTAATCCTGGCTGAGCGGATTAGAGCGTCGCTACTTGCGGCGGAGGTCAAGGTGACGGCAGTTCGAAATCTGCCGCCGGCGAGTTGGACCAAGGGCATGGTTCATTCAATTTCGCCCTACAAAGTCCTCTGTAAGGGGCACCGTCCAGGCCTCCTGATAGGGGCAGTTCGCGACGTTAAACTGAATCCAACTCATAAACCTAAACTAAATTTGAAGTTTATATCGTTAGTTCAACACTTATGTTGCTAAAAAAGCAAGTTGTTAGGCTCATTATGGGTTTGGGCAAAAGGTTCTCTCTAATATTTTTTCGCTCCGTTCTTACCTTCACGAATTTTCAACAATCGTATGGCTCTCCTAAAAATAATAATAAAAATGAATAGATAAATGAAATAAAATTATATATATATATATATATATATATATATATATATATGTATATATATATATATATGTGTATATATATATATATATATGTGTGTGTGTGTGTGTGTGTGTGTGTGTGTGTGTGTGTGTGTACACTGATAAAATGTTGAAGAGAAACCGTTTGCTTTACTACAAAGTTGACAACCATAATTACCTTATATTTCTTCTGCCAGGACAGAAAACGGCATCGGTTTGAATATTTGAATTTTTCAAATCTCCAAATATCAAAGCTGATTGTTGACCTAAGGTAAACTTAGGCGAATGTTAGATATGCCGGCGAAATGTTCTCAGAGAAGCCAAGATTTCTGTAAGCGAAGCCATATTCTAGTTATCCAAATGGAGGCTGGAGGTTCGAGGAAAAACAGCCCAGTGTGATAACCCCTTTAGTGGTTATCGTCTCAGGCTTCCACGGTTGAGTTACCGAGGACGCGCCGTAGTCAGGAGCAAAAGTTTTGTCCCACGCTTCAGTTCTTGGATCAGTACGATTTATTTTCGTCGTGTACGTGACATATTTTCCTATGTAGTATTTGGCTTACAAATAGGTAATTTTCTTTACGAAATTTAAAAAAAAATTCAAAGATTTTGAGTTTTGTATAATAAAAAACTCTGGGCGAGTCAAAAAATTTGCTTGTGAACATGGATATACATGTCCATATATACATGTTGAAACATTGTGACAGGTTGAGGAAGATAGGAAAAGAAGGCACGGGTCTTATTCCGAATTTATTCCTGACCGGTTTCGCCCTACGCTTCTTCTAAGCGAAACCGGTCAGGAATAAACTCGGAATCAGACTCGTGTCCTCTTGTTCCACTATCTTCATATTCATATATATATATATATATATATATATATATATATATATATATATATATATATATATATAAGCAAAGATATTACAAAACACACGTGATAAACTATTTTTGCAGGAACCACCGAAATTGAAAAAACAGATACCGAACGTTTTCGTCTATTAAGACATTTTCAAAGGTACAGAGAAGCAACACAGAAAGAAACAATATATACACGAGAAGACAGAGGATATTCGGAAAGGTCCCATGTTACAAATTATCACACACAATTTTGTCAATAATAAAATTGTTCAATTTATATAAACCCAAACTCGTTTCATACTATTTCGAAATTATCTTTTTATGTAACAAGATTCAACAATATTTCTTTCTACAATATTATTACAAGAAGTAATTACTTTTGAATTTCCCCAGTCAATATTATGTCCATAATCCCTTTGGTGGATAAATAATCCACTTGACTCTTGCCCCGTTCTAATACTATATTTATGTTGACTTATTCTTTTAACCTTTGCCTGTTTGGCCTATGTAAATAAAATCAGTTTCTACATGGTATTTTATAAAATGCTAGGAAGATTGATTAAATTTTTATGGTACGGAATGGTAAAAAATGGTATATATATATATATATATATATATATATATATATATATATATATATATATATATATATATATATATATATATATATATACATATATATATACATATATATATACATATACATTTATGCATATACATATACATATATACATATATCATATATATATATTAACATATGTATAGATATATTTATATTATCTATATATATATATATATATATGTATATATATATATATATATACATATATATATATATATACATGTACATATATACATTTGTTGTAAAATCTTAAAAACAAAATAATTGATCATTTTAACTATTACGATTTTACGAGTTCTAAACATATTGACCCACTCGCGTGCGTGTATGCATGTAGGATTTATACAAGAACTTCAGAATGAAGAAGACTGCAAGAGACCATAAGGCCTACACTAGGCAGTTCCTTGTCCATTACCACCTTCTATCCCCTATCCATAAAAATATCTAATTTTCTTTTAAAACAACCGATAGTTTCAGCGCTGACTAACTAGATGGTTACTGAGTCTATTCCATTCGTTAACCACGCTGTTAGGTAAACCAGTTCTTGCCTATTTCCTTCTTGAAGCTAAATTTATCTAAATTGTTTATTTCATGTTTCATATGTGTTTACATATTCAAAATGTCCTTTCTCATAATACACTTTTATTCTTAGACCAAAATTTATCCAAAGTGTTTATGCTTCGTCTGTGCTTGCAAATTCAAAATGTCTTCCTTTCTCATAATATAATTTCATTCTCAAACCTAAATTTATCCAAAGTGTCTATGTTTCGTCTGTGCTTGCAAATTCAAAATGTCTTCCTTTCTCATAATATAATTTCATTCTCAAACATAAATTTATCCAAAGTGTCTATGTTTCGTCTGTGCTTGCAAATTCAAAATGTCTTCCTTTCTCATAACATAATTTCATTCTCAAACCTAAATTTATCCAAAGTGTCTATGTTTCGTCTGTGCTTGCAAATTCAAAATGTCTTCCTTTCTCATAACATAATTTCATTCTCAAACCTAAATTTATCCAAAGTGTCTATGTTTCGTCTGTGCTTGCAAATTCAAAATGTCTTCCTTTCTCATAATATAATTTTATTCTCAAACCTAAATTTATCCAAAGTGTCTATGTTTCGTCTGTGCTTGCATATTCAAAATGTCTTCCTTTCTCATAATATAATTTCATTCTCAAACATAAATTTATCCAAAGTGTCTATGTTTCGTCTGTGCTTGCAAATTCAAAATGTCTTCCTTTCTCATAACATGATTTCATTCTCAAACCTAAATTTATCCAAAGTGTCTATGTTTCGTCTGTATTTGCATATTCAAAATTTCTTCCTTTCTGATAATATACTTTTATTCTCAAACCTAAATTTATCCAAAATGTTTACGCTTCGTCTGTGCTTGCATATTCAAAATTTCTTCCTTTCTGATAATCTATTTCAGTACAATCAAGGAGCTGGCCCCGAGGATTACCGTTCATCTGCATGCCACTGACTGATATACATGTGTAAGTCACGTAATGTCAACTACGTGCAAAGTACACCCTCAAAGACTCTCTAATGCTCCAATTTGGCGGATAACAATGGCGAAATAATTGAGAGGAGTCGTTAGCTTGAAGACTTTTTTGTTGCTTCACTGAAATGTCCTGTGGTTTTCCTCGTCGGTGCTGAACAGTGCTGAGTCATACTTGAGTGGAGTGTGAGCAGGAACTTCCTCCTCCATTATCATCATCAAGCACGACCTCCTCCTCCTCCTCCTCCTTTAGAAGAGAGAGAGAGAGAGAGAGAGAGAGAGAGAGAGAGAGAGAGAGAGAGAGAGAGAGAGAGAGAGAGAGAGAGAGAGAGGAAGACAAAAAGAAGACAATAAAGGTAAAATAAGACAGAAAGACAGGAAAATAAATATGGGAAAACAGGCCAAAAAGGACAAAATAAATCAATACAAAACAAAACAATATCAAAGGGAAAAAAAGACAAAAACAAAATATAAAAAATACAAAACATGAAAAAACAAGACAAGACAAAAATAGAATAAAGAACAGAAAAATAGAAAAACGAGACAAAACACAAACAAAAATACATAATCACAAGCCTACAAGACAAAGCAAAACACGAATGAAAAAGACAAGATGCAAAAGAGAAAAAAAAAAAAACAGCAAATCGAATCACAAGCCTACAAGAGTGAACGCGCCTCAATCCAAGCTAATTCGGAATCGTACTCGGTACAACCCGAATTCGGACAAGACCCTAACCACATAGTCAGTGGGATTACACTCAGGCTAAGCCTCTTGCCCATGGGAGAACATGCACGTTGCCAAATCTCCACAACTTGCCATCCAACGTTGCCACATCTTCAAACTCAAAGTGAGCGAGATTTTAGCCTCATGGGAAGAATCTATGTCCCAAACATCCACCATCTTTATTGCCATCAAAATCCGTCGACATATTCACCTCCATCTTAAAGTGCAACCTTGATTGGCTGTCATTCAGTCTCCAGATCGGGCACAAGACCTTCAAGAACTTTAAATTACTTCTAGGCCTTGGGTGTGCAACTCTTGGCACGCGTGCCAAACCTGACACACTAACGACATTTGTCGGCACGCAACCCCCAGAGCTCACCCTAAAAAAGAAAAACTAACATGCTGCGCTGGGTGGCGGATTGGTTGGGGCCCCTCCTGGGAGGTGAAGGGGGGAGGGAGGGGCCCATTCTTGTATGTAGTAGGCCTATAATAATTTTACTCCGAGAATTTTTTGTATAAAAGAGGCTGATTTTGGCACGTACATACTTAAAAAGGTTGCCCACCCCTGCTCAATGTAAACGGTGACTTCTATTCATTCACATCTAGAGACAGCCCCTCACTAAAACAACAGACTCAAATCTAACCTTCTTTCTAGAGAGATCTATGGGAGGGCCTAGAATTGTTGGTAGCCGTTGTGTATCCTAATCAGTGAAAGTCAAAGCAACAGTTATTATCTTGATCATTATTAGCAATGTTACCATTATCCATTTGCACCGCAACAAGCAACAGTAGCACTTTCCCAATCAGTGAATTTCAAGGCAAAAATTACTATTATTAGTACTGTTAACATTACCCATTAGCACTGCAACAAGCACTGTCGCTTACGCTGACACTATGAACTGCCGTTAGAGCTTTCAAAAATATGACTAGCAATAACTATGTCACCATTTTTGCACTGTTATCGTCAGTCCTACCAGTAATTCACCTTACGAAGACAGGCTTGAGCACCTTAACTTACATTCTCTGGAAAGGCGTAGGGTGCGAGGTGATCTAATACGCTCACTCCCCAACTCAAAGTTACTATAGTCTGTGCGCTCCAAGCAGTCCGTTCAGGGCGTGGCATACGTCGTCGTGAATTACTCCTAGCCATCCTGACAAATCAACCCTTGTTAAAACCCTTGACCCCTTTGAATACTTCTATTAGATCACCCCCACACTCTTCGTCTTTCCAGAGAGTGTAAGTTAAGGTGCCTAATCCAGCCTTAGTATGGTAAATTGCTAAGCCCCTTTTTTTTGTCATTCTCTTCTGTACTGATTCTAGTGAATCAGTATCCATTTCATAGGACAGAGACCAAAGTTATTAGCATTAGTTACAGTGGGTGTCAATTCCATCTCGCCGCTTTGTGTTGTACATACAACGAGTAACAAACGAACGCACTTGTGCATAGTGCGAACCAAACGGTTACACTGTTCGACATGTCGATCTTCTCACTGTTCGACAAGTCGATCTCCTCGAGATCTGAGATCACATCTGGATTTTTTGTCCAGAGAGTTGTGTCGCAACAAAATCCCGATGTACCTCTGGATTACCCAGGTGTACAAGAATAATGTGACCAAGGCTCCAACAGCGATGAACTTTCGAGGTACAATGATCAACCGATTAATCAACGAGTTTTCCTTTTCGCGGGAGGGATGGATACACACACACACACACATTATATATATATATATATATATATATATATATATAGAGAGAGAGAGAGAGAGAGAGAGAGAGAGAGAGAGGGGGGGGGGTGAGGAAGGGAGAGAGGACAGAGAGAGGGAGAGAGAGAGAGGGGGAGAGAAGGGAGAGAGGAGAAAGAGAGGGAGGGAGAGAGAAGACACAGAAAGAGATAGAGAGAGAGAGGGGGGAGAGAAGGGAAAGAGGAGAAAGAGAGGGAGGGAGAGAGAAGACACAGAAAGAGATAGAGATAGAGAGATAGGGAGAGGGAACAGAGAGGGAGAGAGGGAGAGAGAGGGAGAGAGAGAGAGAGGGAGAGAGAAGAGAGAGAGAGAAGAGAGAGAGAGAGAGAGAGAGAGAGAGAGAGAGAGAGAGAGAGAGAGAGAGAGAGAGAGAAGAGAGGGAGAGGGAGAAAGAAGGCCAAGTTTGAGTGTCCAGCTTATGTCGACATGCTGGTTGTTGACTTTGACTAGCACTGGGATTGGTCGATTGGTGATTGGTTTCGGGTTCTTCATCGTCGACAGCCCACCCCGCTCACTGGATCACATCTCATGCAAGTAGTCAGACACCCTATTAATTTGTCAAAACAAGCAAAGTCAAGATTTACTTTCACGTCAACATAGAAAACGGAACAGGGGTGTAGCAAGCGCTGAAACAATTGGTTGTTTTAAAGAGGTTGGATCAATTTATGGATGGGAGTGACAGGTGGTAATAGCCATGGAACTGCCTAGTGTAGGCCTTATGGTCTCTTGCTGTCTCCTTCATTATGTTCTTATGACTCAATCCTGTAATTCACCAGCAGACTAGTCTGTTCTGAAAGCATGACTGACGCTGCAATTTAGATTTATTATGCAAAACTTAAACTTTTATCCACTAACTATATACTTGGATCCAATAAAAAGCTAAACTAAGAGTGGGCAACCATTGGCACGCGTGCCAAACCTGGCACACTAAGGAATTTTTTCCTGGGACGCGAAACCCAGAGCTCACATTATAAAATAAATCTCAAATTTCTTTCGTATGACAATTGGTAACCGCATGCTGCGTTGAGAGTCGGATTGGTCGGGCCCCCTCCTGGAAGCTGAAGGGAGAGAAGGGGGGCGTATGTAGTAGGCCCTTTATCATTTTCCTCCATTGCACGCGAGAAAATTCTGTATCAAATATTTGGTTGATTTTGGCACGCACGTTTCCCACTCCTGTCCTAAACTTAGATCGACTAAATGAAACGCTAAATTTAGATCTGCTTAATAAAATCATACAATTAGATTTACTAAATATAAACCTAAGGTCTTATCATTTATTCTCCGGGATTCGTGCGCCACGACTAACTATGCACTTGATAAATATAATAAATAGAATAAATAAAAAAAATAAATAAATAAAAATGCGCGTTATGCTCGGTGAGATTACCGCTCCACGATGATCGTTCATGGCTCAACGATGATCGTCAAACGATTATTTAGAGCACTATTTTTTTTTCTCTTTTTTTTTTTAATGGTGGGACCGTTTTGCTTCGAGGTGCAAATTACGAGGTTTAACAAGATAACAAATCTAACCGAACCTACCAACCGTGTTGACTCAAATTGGATAACGCCAGGAGGAGTTGTGTGTCGCCAGCCATTGGCTGTGGCTAATAATAATTAAAACACCAATCAAAACGTACTTTAATCTAGAAGTCGTACTACTGACATTTCCGTTTTTTTTTTTTTTTCTTGAAGAATTGTCACCTCAGAACGTCCACCACCTGAAGGATGGTCACCCCAGGATAGCACACAGGAGGAATTGTCACCCCAATCAACAACACCAAATGATTCGTCATCCCAGACCACAGTGAACAGAATATAAAGCCTAACCTAACCAAAAGATAATTTTTGTCACCAACTAATACAAATAAAGATTTGTCACCCTAGGTTGGCCCAACTGAAGAAGTCTATCGAAGTTTGGGGTAACAATTATTCAGGTGATCCTATTTATCTCTATTACTACTACTACTATTATTACTTTTTTATTTATTTTTTACTTTGAAATGCAATCAAGGCTGCAACATTCGGGGAAGATCAAACCAATCAATAAAGAATTCAACACTCAGATTGACAGAGACAGAATGAAAACGGACGAAAGGGGAGGGGGAGATCAAGTGGTGATGGTATTTGTGGCGGTTGTAATGGTGGTGGTGGTGATGATGATGATGGTGAAGATGATGACGATGGGATTCTGACTCGGTAGATTGATGATGATGATGATGATAGGAGTATTCATGCAACCACAACCAGCGTTTCTATCCAGTGGAGACACTATGGCGCAGAAGAGAAGACTCCAATGTTGAACATTAAGGAGGATTGCAGAAAGGAGGAAGTAGAGGAAGAAAGCGAGGAGGTGGACGTTGGGGTGTGAGGGAGGTGTGTGTGTGGGGGAAGGTGGGATGTGGGGGAAGGTGGGGGGTGGGGGATAGTGGGGCGTGGGGGAAGGTGGGGGTTGTGGGTGTGTGGGGGAGGTGGGGTGTGTGGGGGAGGTGGGGTGTGTGGGGGAGGTGAGGTGGGGTGTGTGGGGGAGGTGAGGTGGGGTGTGTGGGGGAGGTGAGATGGGGTGTGTGGGGGAGGTGGGGTGTGTGGGGGGAGGTGGGGTGTGTGGGAGGTGGGGTGTGTGGGGGAGGTGGGGTGTGTGGGGGAGGTGGGGTGTGTGGGGGAGGTGGGGTGTGTGGGGGGAGGTGGGGTGTGGGGGGAGGTGGGGTGTGGGGGAGGTGGGGTGTGGGGGGAGGTGTGGGGTGTGAGGGAGGTGGGGTGTATTGGGAGGTAGGGTGTATGGGGGGAGGTGGGGTGTATGGGGGGAGGTGGGGTGTATGGGGGGAGGTGGGGTGTGTGGGGGAGGTAGGGTGTATGGGGGGAGGTGGGGTTGGGGGGTAGGTGGGAATGTGGGGGGAGGTGCGGGTGCGGGGGAGGTGGGGGGGTGTGTGGGGGGAGGTGGGGGTGTGGTGGAGGTGTGGTGTAAGGGGGAGGTGGGGGTTGTGGGGGAGGTTGGGGTTGTGGGGGAGGTTGGGGTTGTGGGGGAGGTTGGGGTTGTGGGGGAGGTTGGGGTTGTGGGGGAGGTTGGAATTGTGGGGGGAGGTGGGGGTGTGGGAAGGTGGGGTGTGTGGGGGGAGGTGGGGGTTGTGGGGGTGGGGGAGGTGGGGGTGTGGGGAGGTGGGGTGTGTGGGGGAGGTGGGGGTATGCGGGTGACGAAGGTGTAGAGAAGGATGTGGGGTTTTGGGGGGAGGAGGTAAAGGGGTTGGGGAGGAAGTGGGGTGTGTGGGGGAAGGTGTATATTGGGGGGGTGAGGAGGTGGTGATGGAGGGGTGTGGGGGGAGGAGGGAAGTGCGTTGGGGGGAGAGAAGTGCGTTGGGGGGGAGAGGAGTGGGGGGAAGTCAAGGGTTGGGAAAGTGACGCAAGGGGATGGGGGGGTTGGGGGGGTTTCGTTGTGAGCGACATTGGACAGGCACCTGGACAGGTCGGTGACAGGGAATGGTGGTTCGAATATTTGATTCAGAATCTTCGGGGATGTTCCTGTGAAGGCGTCCATCGCCCTGAGTGGTCCGATGCAGGACCGGTCTATCCCCATGAGGGGAGGGGTGCGGCACAGCCCCTGTAACTCACTACCACGGTCTGAAATCAGTGCAATCAAGTCGACCATACTCATTAACTGCTAGCATAGATGTACGAGACATTATATACTTTCCCTAAAAAAAAAAAAAAAAAAAAAACACCTATCGCCACGAAAGAGAGGAAGAGAGAAAGAAAGAAAGAGGAAAAAAAGATTCCCCATCTGCCATCCTGACTACCTGCCACACTCTCTGAACAATGTTGAACAGAACCTCTCCCCTCTCGCTTGCAAGGGGCGGTTACCTATAGCTCCCCCCCCCTTTCCCCCCCCCCGCGTTCATGCAGACTCTTCCCCCCTAGCAAGCATTCGTCATTTCTCTGTGACAAGCAGGTAACCCACATCCCCTTTCCTCCTCCCACCTTCTCCTCCCTTCCTCCTCCACACCTTTTCCTGCCTCCCACCCTTCCTCCTCCTCCTCCTACTTCCTTCCTTGTCCTCCCTCCCTTCCTTCTCCACCCCTTCTCCTCTCCCACTCCCCCTTCCTCCTCCCTTCTCCTTCGTCCTCCTCCCTTCCCCTTCCTTCTCACCCCTCCCTCTTCCTCCTCCTCGTTCTCCCTCTCCTTCATGTGCACACGTGCTAAACTTGATATCCCTTGCATGTTCCTTCTCCCTGGCCCCTCCCCCATCCTTCTCTTATTTCCTCCAATGGTGCCTCTCTCTCTCTCTCTCTCACACACACACACACACACACACTCTCTCTCTCTCTCGGGGCCTATCATAATTATCTATTGGAGATTGTTCTTTCATTTTCATAATTCACACACACACACACACACACACACACACACACACACACACACACACACACATATATATATATATATATATACATATATATACATATATATACATATATACATACATACATACATATAAATATATATAAATATATATATATATATATATATATATACATATACATATATACATATATATATATACATATATATATAAATATACATATATACATATATATACATATATATATATACATACATATATGCACATATATACATATACATATATATACATACATATATACATATATATACATACATATATACATACATATATATATATATATATATATATATATATATATATATAGACATACAGTATGCCTTTTGGACTTCTTCCCCAACATCCTTGCGTCTTCCACAAATTTTGTTTTGATAAAACAAAAAACATAAGAATATAAGAATGAAGGAGACTGCAAGAGACCATAAGGCCTACACTAGGCAGCTCCGTATCCATCACCACCTGTCATCCCCATCCATAAAGTTGTCTAATCGTTTCTTAAAACAAATGATAGTTTCAGCGCTTACTACATGGTTACTAAGTCTATTCCATTCGTCGACCACCCTATTAGTAGACCAATTCTTGTCTATTTCCTTCTTAAATCTAAATTTGTCCAGTTTATAACCATTACTGCGAGTCCTGCCCTGTTGTTTTAATATGATGACCTTGTTTGCATCACCCTTGTTAAACCTTTGATCCACTTGAACACCTCTATTAGATCACCCCGCACACTGCGTCTTTCCAGAGAGTGTAAGTTGAGGTGCCTTAGCCTCTCTTCGTAAGGCAAATTTCTGAGACCCTGTTTCATTTTGGTCATTCTCCTCCGCACTGATTCTAGTGAACTGATGTCCATTCTGTAGGACGGAGACCAAGGATGGGTCTAACTATCGCTAGATAGAGTTTAATAATTAACTCTGCACTTCCATTCGTTACCGTCCTAGCAGGGGGGGGGGGGTGAAGTTGGGGGTGCACACCCCAGGAGCCTTCTTCAGTAGCTCTGAGGAATATTCTATCTGGTCAGGATAACTATTATTCCGGTGTTATTTTTAATGATGTTACAGTGAAGTCATAAACCTCCTTTCAAAAGAACATAAGTTCACAGTAAGACGTATGGAAAATACATCTAAGAAAGTAATAAATACACAACCATTCCTTTGAATGAAGCCGTATGTGTGTGTGTGTGTGTGTATATATATATATGTGTGTGTGTGTGTGTGCGTGTGTGTGTTTGTGTGTATATATATATATATATATATATATATCGGAAAACTGTAAACATCAGACTCAATTCAAGGGCTTATTTGCCCGACGTTTCGATTCCCGTCCAGGGAATATAATGGGTACAAGACCGTGAACTCAAATATAAATGGTAAATGTGGTATACCTGGGAAAGGTTCAACCTCTAAACCCCATATACAAAGCAATACTCTTAACAATACTGAATAGAAATAACATAAAATGGACATGAAATTGTGACACCAAATAAAATAAGTTCCTAAGGCTGTGATCATAAGACAAATGTAGCAAAATAACATCACTATGTAACAGAAACGTACAAACACCAGAACAAGGTCCAAGTACGCAAACGGAGGTGGACCAAATATCCAAAATGATGACGGGGGAACAAATGACACAGAAGAACATACACAACTAGCCGGTGTAGTCTACCGCATAGGCTGCACGGACTGTGACACGGCATACGTAGTGTAAACATCAGAACTAACCACAAGAGTACAATCGGCCCTGCACAAACACACCACAGAACACCAACACAGCATAGATTGGGATGGAGTGACACCACTACACAAGGAAAACAACAAAAAAGAAAAGACTATTCTCGGAAGCATGGGAAACCAAGAACAACTGCATGAACAGATGTATTGATCTCAATCCTATTTAGATAGAGCCGAGGAGTCACGCAGTCTAATTCCTTTGATCTGTTTTTCCAGTCTCAGTCTGCTTCTTTACGACCTTACATTTGATCACCGGGTGGCTTCTGTCCGACCTCCCTTTTCCAAGGCAGCTTTTCAACTTTCCCTTCCCAGGCTATTATCTCCCCTTTTTCAGTTTTAGTCTTCTTCCTTTTCTCTTCTTTTCTTTTTCTTTTTATCTTTTATTGTTGTTATTTTTATGTGTTTGATTGCAATTAGCCGTTCGTACTTGAGACCTTTTCCTTTTCCTCCTTTTGTTCCCCCTTCATCTTTGCGGACATTTGATCCACCTTCTCCGTTTGCGTACTTGGTCCTTGTTCTGGTGTTTTTACGTTTGTGTTACATAATGATGCTATCTTGCTACATTTGTTTTATGATCACATTCTTAGAAACTTATTATATTTGGTGTCACATTTTCATGTTAATTGTATTTTCTTTTTCTTTTCATTTTCATTCAATATTGTAAAGAGTACTGCTTTGTATATGGGATTGAGAGTGTGAACCTTTCCCAGGTATACCACACTGACCATTTATATTTGAGTTCACGATCCATTATACCCCCTGAAGATGATTCCTGGACAGGAATCGAAACGTCTCATACTCATACTCTTCTTCCTCTCGTTTCCCCTCTTTGTCCTCTGTATTCTAAGGGTGGGGGTGAGCGTAGGGGCAAGGTTGTGTTGGTTTGAACAAATATTAATAAATAAATACACAATAATAATAATAATATTAAATATAAATAGATTAAGTAAACAGTTACATAATGAAGCGAAGCATCACTCAAAATTGGATGAGGCAAGGGAGAGATATTAATGAGAGAGGTGAGAGAAAATACAAAATCCCAAGAGTAATATGGGAGAACAAAAAAGAGAGAGAAAATCTGGAGATAAGGAGAAAATAGATGGAAACCGACGTCGGAATCATGGAGAACTGAGAGATAAGGAGTGAAAAGAGATAACAAAAAGGGAGAAGGCGACAGAGATAAGGACACAATAAAGATAAGAAAAGGAGGCGGCGGCCAAGGAGATCCAGTGGGCGACAGGCAAGAGAGAAATAAAAATAAAACGAGAGAAAAACGGGGTAAATGAAGAGACGATAGAGAAAGGAGAAAACTTTGAAAAGTGAAAAGGAGGAAAGAAATTAAGAGAAAAAAGAGAAAGAAGAAAGTGAAGAGAATGGAGGAGAGAAATTAAGAGAAAAGAGAGAAACGAAGAGAAAGAAATGGAGGTAAAAGAGGAGAGAAATGACTACAAAAGAGAGAAAACAGGAGATATACGAAGAGAAAGGAAAAACATGAAAAAGAGAGAAATGAAAAGAAAAAGAGAGAAATTAAATGAAAAGAGAGAAATGGTGGAAAGATGTCTCGGAGATGTGAAAACGTTTTAGTGCCTTTTACTTAAGCGCCTTGCACCTTTACAAACAAATAAATAAATGAAAATGAAAAATAATAGTTGACAACACTCAGATCCTCGATTCTGCCAATGGCAGCCACCGGTTGGAGATTCTAGAAGCCTTTTATATTAAAGAAAAAGACCCCACCATAAATATACAAAATGGAATTACTTCATTGGCCCTGCCTACTCTACATGGACATTTGGTCACCACCACATACAACTCCAGAAGAACAACGGACAGAATATCACCATGTCAGCTCACGGAGATTATGCCCACATTACAAACACCACCAGAAAAACAAGGTACAGATTCCCACTGAGTCCACCCACGGACAAAAGCTTCCCCTAATTTTTTTGTAACCTCTCCCAATGCTTGTATTTAACTTGTAACTTATTTGTACCAAGTATATCTTGTACTTGAAAATGCTCAAAGATGAACGAAACGTCTTACGGTAGCATTTTATTCCGTCTCTTCGATGAGCCGAGATCTTTGATGAGAAAACTTGAGTCTGTCTACAAGAAGTTGATTCTAGCCCAAGCCGCGGTCAAATTCAACTCAACATATATATATATATATATATATATAATATATATATATATATATATATATATATATATATATATCCACTTCTGCTAAAGGACATTGATGAGTCAAGGCAGAATGCCTTTGAGAGGAGCAAAGATAATCCTTCATCACCCCATCCTCCCCCCCCATTTCATAAATGAAGACGGGGGGATTAACCAGATCAGCAATCTTCACCCCCTTCCTTTCATTTACTCCTCCGCCCCTGGATTAAAATATTCAACCATTTACTCCCCACCCCCCTCCCGCTCTATCCCCCCCCTCCACACACACACGTTCTTCCACATAGAAAACGCATCTCTGACGGTGAGGCGCGGAAAAGAGAAAGAAAGAGAAAGTAGGAAGATTAATCTACTATGAAGGTTAGGTACAAAATAAATTTTGAGTATAAAAGACAAAACCCATTCCACCCTAAAAAAGTTCACTATTTTGTAATTCATTGTTACAGGTGTAATTCCTGAAGATGTCCACTTGAGGACGAAACGTCGAAATAAATATGGCCACATCAGGTAATCTGGTGATTGCTCATCCCGCTAACAGAAGAAATTAGAGTAAAAGAAAATTAATAACTGCAATAATGCTGTCTTATCCAATTCTATGTGCATACAAGAGAATCTGCTCCCCTACTTTTCCAATATATCTATCTATATATATATAGATATATTATATATTTATCAACCACAATACACTTTAATTCTAAACCATCAACATCAGTCGGCTAAGTCACTACCACATTTGTCACGTGCTAGCCCAGGTTCGAGTCCTTGGCCGTACAACGTTTCAATTTCTGCATGTTGGCCTCCTCGAGTCACCCCCGATGTTGATGGCTTAGAATTAAAGTGTATTGTGGTTGATAAAAATGTATTTCTGTTCACTGGGACCCATTCAGTGTTGTATATATACATATATGAGGTCGGTTAAAAAAAATACGCGGACTGACGTCATAAAGCAAAATGTACTTTATTTAGAAGTTACAGATCTGGGTCCCCTTCAAAGTATTCTCCTCAACGCACGCACTTATCCCAACGGTGTTTCCACTTGTTGAAACAGTCTAAGCCATCAACATCAGTCGGCTAAATCACTAACACACTTTTCACGTGCTAGCCCAGGTTCGAGTCCTTGGCCGTACGTTTCAATTTCTGCATGTTGGCCTCCTCGAGTCACCCCCGATGTTGATGGCTTAGAATTAAAGTGTATTGTGGTTGATAAAAATGTATATCTGTTCACTGGGACCCATTCATTGTATATACATATATGAGGTCTGTTAAAAAAAAATACGCGGACTGACGTCATAAAGCAAATTGTACTTTATTTAGAAGTTACAGATCTGGGTCCCCTTCAAAGTACTTTCCTTCTCAACGCACGCACTTATCCCAATGGTGTTTCCACTTGTTGAAACAGTCCTGGTACGCTTCTTTTGTAATGTCCTTCAGCTCCTTCGTCGCATTTGCCTTAATCTCGGGAATCGTCTCAAATCTTCTTCATTTCAAGGGTCTTTTGAGTTTGGGGAAAAAGAAAAAATCGCAAGGTGCAAGGTTAGGTGAGTAGGGGGATGGGGAAGAACAGTGATCGAGTATTTGGCCAAAAACTCACGAATTCTAAGGGCTGAATAGGCTGAAGCGTTGTCGTGATGGAAAAAACAGTCGCCACTCCTCCACATTTCTGGCCTTTTGCGACGGATGGCGTCCCTCAGACGTTTCAGAACTTCAGTGTAGTAAGTCTGGTTCACTGTGGAGCCTTCGGGGAGGTACTCGTGGTGAACAACACCCTTAGCATCGAAGAAAACTGTCAGCATCACCTTGACCTTGGATCGAACTTGGCGAGCTTTTTTGGGTCTGGGGGATGTTTCACTCATCCACTGGGACGATTGGACCTTCGTTTCAATGTCAAAACCATAAACCCACGATTCATCACCTGTTATGATCCTGGACAAGAAGTTTTCATCTTCTGAACGATCAAGCAGTTCCTGACAAACCTGGACGCGATGGGCTTTTTGTTCGTCCGTCATCAGGCGTGGCACAAATTTCGCAGCAACGCGGTGCATCTTCAATCTTTTTGTCAAAATCTCGTAACAAGATCCAACTGATATCCCACACTCTTCAGCAAGCTCCCTGACAGTCAGACGTCGATTTGCCCGCACCAGGGTGTTGATTTTGTCGACGTGTGGGTCGTCGGTTGACGTGGAAGGACGTCCAGGACGCTCATCATCTTCAATGGACTGTCGACCATCCTTAAAACGCTCATGCCACTTGAAACATGCCGTACGCTTCATAGCAACATCACCGTAAGCCGTGTTAAGCATAGCAAAAGTTTCAGTCGCAGATTTTCCAAGTTTAACACAAAATTTCACAGCAAGTCGTTGCTCCTTCACGTCATTCATTCTGAAATCCGCCAAACGAAAAAAATCGCACTTCACTAAAAACCGCGTAGCTAATACACAAATAAAGATATCTGCAATCGGGAAATGGCGTCGTAATCAGCTGATCTGTGCGAACCTAGCGACACCAAGCGGATTCCCCTGGAACCAACTGGAGCCGCGCAATTCAAACAGTCCGCGTATTTTTCGAACAGACCTCGTTACACACACACACACACACAATATGCATAAATATATATATATATATATATACATGTATATGCATATATATACATATTCGTTTAACCCAAGACGTAGGAGGGCAAAGGAGCAACCTTGGTGTATCTTGCTCACCATCCTCACACACACACACACACACAGAGTGTGAATCGAACCTGCTTGCTGCTTTGCAGGTACTGTGGTGGTGAAGACGGTAGTGGTGCAAAAGCTGGTGGTGGCGGTGGTGAAACGGTGTGGTGCAAGGGTGGTGTTAGTAATGGTGGTAATTGTATTGACGGTCCGAGGAAGAGAAGACGGTGCAACGCTAGGCGGCAGTTCCGCAAGTCGCCGGGGCTTTTGGGAGATCCTCTTCCAGGGCTACCCGCAAAACGGGGAAATTCTACAGTCAACCCTGTCGTGGTTCAGTTTCTCATAATTCATGATTAAACAATGTGTCTTAATGGAGATGTCCAGTCTCTTTTTTTATATTTTCCCCCTCGTTAGTTGCGTCTCTCAGAACATGGAGATGGTTTCTCTATGTTTTTATTACTAAATGCTCAGGAAAAGTGACAATGTACTCTCTATTCCCGTATCAAGAGGTCTCCTGAACATGTAAGTCGATGTACGAAGTCCACAAAGCTTGAAAGGTTGAGAAACATTGCTCTTGATGGACTCTTCCTGTCATTAATGTTCCTCGTCCCACGTCTCACACACAAAACAGAAGACCCTATTGCAGTACTGACTGTCGAATGGCTACAGCAGAGGTCGGCAACCTCTGGCACGCGTGCCAAACGTGGCACGTTGACAGGGTTTACCCCGGCACGCCAGCTGGGTTGAAAGACTCGTTATAGTATCGAAAAATTAATCCAAATAAACAACATGTGACGATTGGAGATCAAACTTCAACCAAATCTTCCAGGAATTAACGCACTAGCATCCCAACTGTTGTTAAAACAGTGAATATAAATTGACCTTAACTTAGGTACTGAAAGGCACTGTTCTGTACGCGTCAAAGAAACTGGCACAGTCCCTTCCAAAGGTTGCCCGCCCTTGGGGACGATGGCGTGCCGTTCCACCACGCCCAGAAGACTTCACTCCTTGTAGTACAAATGTATAACAGACAAGTATTGTAATTCGGATTTTCATTGAACCTCAACATGTAGTACTCCACGGAGAGGAACATAAGAATGGAGGAGGCTGCAAGGGACCCTAAGGCCTACACTAGACACTTCCGTGCAAATTACCACCTCAAATCCCTGTCCTTAAAGTTATGTAATCTTCTCTTCAAACGACCGATAGTTTCGGAACTCACCACAGGGTTGTTAAGTCTATTGCATTCGTTAACCACCCTGTGGTTAAACCAGTTCTTGCCCATTTCTTTCTTAAACCTTAATTTGTCCAATCTAAAGCCATTATTACGAGTCCTACTCTGCTGTCTTAATATGATGACCCTGGTTGCGTAAAGAAAAGACTTAAACCGGTTACATTGAGTCCTACCCTGTCGTCTGGTGACTTTGCCTGTATCAAAATGTAATATTATATATATATATATATATATATATATATAGATATATATATACATATACACACATGTATATATATATATACACACACATCTATATATATATATATATATATATATATACATATATATATACATATATATATACATATATATATATATACCTATATATATATATATATACATATATATATACACACATATATATATATACATATATACATATATACATATACATATACACATATATATATATTCATATATACATACATATACATATATATACATATATATTATATACATATATATATACATATATATATATTCATATATACATACATATACACATATATATATATTCATATATACATATTACATATATATATACATATATATATATATATATACACATATATATACATATATATACATATATATATACACATATATATATATACATATATACATACATACATATATACATATATATACATATATATATATGGATATATATATATACATATATATATGCATATATATATATATATATATATATATTCCATCAAATAAGATGAGCTATGCGTCCCTAGCTGATCAAGGTTCAACCGGAGTTGCTCTCTATCTCGTCAAACTTGAAGGACGATAGTTTCCATTTCTTTTTTAGTGTCATTTCTTTTTATCGCCCACCTTATCGAAAAAAGAGGGGTGAACATGGCCCTCTTACGCGCGCGTGTGTGTGTATACATGTGACTATGTACATGTGTGTTTGTATGTATACATGTGACTGTACATGTGTGTTTGTGTGTATACATGTGTGTGTATACATGTGACTGTGTACATGTGACTGTGTACATGTGTGTATACATGTGACTGTGTACATGTGTGTTTGTATACATGTGATTGTACATGTGTGTTTGTGTACCTGTGACTATGTGCGCGCGCACGTGTGTGTGTGTGTACACGTGACTGTGCACGTGCGCGTGTAAACATGTGACTGTGTACATGTGACTGTGTACATGTGACTGTACGTGTGTGTGTGTACATGCGACTGTGCACATGTGTGAGGGTGTGTGTGTGTGTACATATGACTGTACGCGCATGTGTGTGTATATGTGACTGTACGCGCATGTGTGTGTATATGTGACTGTGTACGCGTATGTGTATGTGTATATGTGTACGTGTGTGTGTGTGTGTGTGTGTGTGTGTGTGTGTGTGTGTGTGTGTGTGTGTGTGTGTGTGTGTGTGTGTGTGTGTGTGTGTGTGTGTGTGTGTGAAATCGTTGCAGAAAGAGGGGTCGACTAATACACAGAATTTTTCGGAAAATGATTGCCATAATTAATTTCGTATGGCTAGACTGAACCTCCGTATAAATACAAATATATAAATAAAGATGAACATTCACGAGGATAGAATCGCTGGTAAAAAACAAAATAAAATTAGTGTGTTTTATCATTAACACCTCGTCTTACACAATATTTTTCATAGTATCCGCGCATCCAGTGTTAAGTTACATCATTAAGGATCGTTCAATGTCGTTAATAATCGTTCGTTTATTTCTGCGGGGACAAAGACCGAGACGGGAAAAAAAAAAAAAAAATGTAGCTTCAATGCAGTGCTACATAGTGTCTAAATATAGAAGCTAATACGAGTTCAAATATTCTCTATTTAAAGAATTATTATAGCTTGTCAATCTCTCACAATCTATTTCTCTCTCTTTCACACAGTCTCTCTCTCTCTCACAATCTATTTCTCTCTCTCTCAATCTATTTCTCTCTCTCACAATCTATTTCTCTCTCTCACAATCTATCTCTCTCTCTCTCAAATCTATTTCTCTCTCTTTAACACAGTCTCTCTCTCTCACGATTACTCTCTCACACAATCACTCTCTCTCTCTCACAATCCCTCTCTCACTCCCTCAGCCAGCACCACCACTAATGCCTGCATTCATCACTGCAAAATTAGAATCCATCAAGGCAAGGCGCCTCTTTGCGGTCTTCCATACCTCTCATTTTCGTTCTCAGGAGGAACACGCTGCCAAAGGTGTAAATTTGCGGACACCCATTCCTGGCCCACGAGTTGATAGAATTGTATAAAAAAAAATGTATTTAATTCGTGTTGTGTTGGCGAAGTTTGGTCCGCAATTTTTCACTTTAAGGGGATCGTTTTGGTCCGCATGTGGTCAGCATTTCTATTTTGTAGAAAGGTGGTCCGCGATTTTATTTTGTAGAAAGGTGGTCCGCGATTTTATTTTGTAGAAAGATGGTCCGCAATTTTATTTTGTAGAAATGTGGTCCGCAATTTTGTTGTAGAAATATGGTCAGCATTTTTATTTTGTAGAAAGATGGTCCGCAATATTTCTCTCAAATAATATTTTAGTCCTAAGAGTAGTTGGAATGGACCAATTTATTCCGCATTTTTAAGACCACAATATTTCGCTTAATAAGAAATTGGTCCGGAATATGTTGCTTTAAGGGTTTCTTTTAGTCACAAAAATAGTTATAACAGATTCTTTTTTTCTTTTTTCTTTAAGGCAGCAATATTTTGCTTTAGGGAACATATTTATTCAGCACTTTTTGGCTTGAAGGGACCAATTCATTCCGCAATATTTCAATATAAAGGAACCTAATCCGCAACATTTCCCTTAGGAAAGGATATTTGATCAACAAGAATACATTTCAAGAATTCGATTGTCCATAAAGATATATACTGAAGGCTTAAGGAGCATTTCCAAACAAGGAATGAAGCTGGGTTTTTTTTGTTTTTTTTTGTGTCCTTGAAGAGAAGAAACCGGTCATTGACTCAGTTATACAAAAAGGAGAGATCGGGGGCACTTTTCCCTATACACGCGTTTCCTAAGCCGGGAACCCCCTTGGGGTGCTGGGAAGCCATACATATATACACGACCATTTATCCTTCTAGTAACAAAATCTTAGGGAGTTACCGGACTGCCAAGGCCTGATGACGAGGGGTGTTAGGATCGGGGAAAGGTTGACTTAGCAGCATAGAAAATAGAATATATTCTTAGAGAGATAGTCTGCGTGTAGTGATCCAGTGATAGATAGGGGGGTCGTGTCCGAATTGAAGATATTAGGGCTCCATTCATTCCTTTGGACTTTGATGGGAGGATACTGTATTGATGGGGTTTAAGAAATAAGATCAATGGATACCTGGAGGGTGCGGTGGGGCTGGGTAGTTTTGCCTCCTTGGACTCTACTGCCAACTACTACTGCTATTACTAACATCACTATTGCTACCACCGCTGATATCACTGCCAATATCAGTACCACCACCACTACCATTACTACCACTACTACCACCTCCACTACTTCTACCATTACTACCACCCCTACTACCACTACCAACGCTACTACTACCACTACCACCACCACCATTTCTGCCACTACCACAATCACCATTACTAACAACAACAACTACACCCAAAGACCTTTATTACGCAACAAAAACTACACCCAAAGACCTTTATTACGCACAGATACTCTCTTCTCTTCCTCCACAACCACCAAACACCAGCCTCCGGAAACATATTCATAATCATATCACTCACCGCTCCATTAACACACTGAAAGACAACACACTGCTGCATGCCAGACCCCCTGATATCCACCCTTCTGAATCCTCTCTCCCACGAAAGGACAGAGTCCACTTGGCCAGACTGCGATGCGGTCACCACCCAGCACTTCTAAGCTACCAGAAGAGGCTGGACGACCGTGTTGTGAACAGCTGCCCAGGATGTAACACTTCACCCCATACCATACAACACATAATGGAAGACTGCATTATACACAATCATGCACGCAAACAACACAACATACACTCTATAAAGGATTTGTGGGAAAACCCAGTTTCGGCTGTGGCCTTCCTTGGGGAGACGGGACTGCTCGGACAGACAGTCTAGGGAACGACAACAACAACAACAACCACTAACAGTAATAGGACTATTACTACTACTATCATTACTCTATCATTACCACTACTACTACTTCTACTAATTCTAACCCCATATATCTATGAAGAATGTCCCTGTTTGTTACCAGCAGGGACGTGTCTGTGAGCAGTGGGTCCTGCGCCTGTGTGCGAGCTGTTCTTTGTCTCATCTTTCGTACAAAACCTGTTCGATAAGAGTGACTCGGCAGAGATTTTCATCTCTGAGTCG
>NC_134806.1:45885960-45888460 GCF_046742065.1 Oratosquilla oratoria
GCAAGATGATTACCATCTCGGTTACAAACCAAAGTTTATTTAAGTTAGCTAACTTCCTTTATCTTGTCGGTCCGACAACGAATAATCACGACTAAAGGTCGGGAGATAAGCGAACGCGGCCTCAATAGAAGGGTCTGCGAATAGGTGGGCAACCCTTGGCACGCGTGCCAGAGCTCATCTTAAAACAATCATAACTAATAAATTTCCAGCTCCTCTTGTATGACCGTTGATTAGGGCCCTTGTAAGTGGAGGGAGGAGTCCCATACTCTAAGTAGGCCTATCATTTCACTTCGTTGGCATGCGAGATTTTTGTGTCGAATATTTGAGTGATTTTGGCACGTGCACCTAAAAAGGTTGCCCACCACTGTACTAGAACTAGAACGAAAACTAAGTCATTGGAGACTGCAAACCTACACGCATGACCACCATCCAAAAACAAAATAAGTCTTGGGATGTAAATTACCAATGTTGGGGGTAACAATACTTCATTTAAGCAATATAAACACAAATAAATGTATAAATATAGAAATTAAATTAAAAATAAAAATAAAAAATAAATTGAAAATAAAATCAAAGAAATGCCCAGGTTTGGACCATTCGAATCTGGGATTCTTATTTTATTATTATTATTATTTTTCATTTTATTGGTTTATTGGTGGATATATTAATTAATGTATATATTTATTTTATTCTATTTTTTTTTTCCAATCTGTATGGGTATTCCTTGTGTCATGCTTCACTCCACAATTATTTTACTTTATCATTAATATGTTATTAATTAATTTATTTGTTTATCATTTTTTAATAGGAGCCTGGTAGCGGCGCCTACCTTTATTCAGCAATTATTTTCCTTTCGTCATATTTTCTCTTTAAATCAAAGTCTGTGTTGTGACAAGTCTTGCTTCCCAGCAGCACTCGAAACCGTGATTCACTAAAAGCGTTATCACACTGGCTGAGCCCATACATGGCTAAGTGTGCCGCCCAGAGGCAAAGTTCTCAGTGACGCCTTCCCACCTCTTTCCTAGGACGGGGACCACCGGCTCCCCCTGAAGGTCTTGTGAGCCGCCTCTGCCGCCTCCAAAGCCCCCGAAGAGCTCCGTCAACAACTAGAGCGTCCACCGCCGCTCTAACACCTGCAGCCTTTCTTTTCTACTGCACCCTATCACCCTCTAACTAGCTACACTATTCCACCTCCTCTCCACAAGGTGTGTCTTACATAAACACCACCGAACGGGCTCAAACAAAGCCCGTGGGAGTGATAGTTCACTCCCCCCCCCACCCACCCACCCCCAAAAAAAAAAATCAGTGACGCTCCCCTTCCCCCATCACCACTATCCCTTACAGCCCTATTATAGCTATTGGCTTGCGAAATAATTTAAGTTTTTAAAAATGTTCTTTAATGTCCCTATTGCAGAAAGAACAAGGGAAAAATATTTCGTATTCTGTTGATTCTAACGCAAAATTCGTATATTACTGTGATATATTCAGGATTCCTTTGACCTTTTTTCATTATAATTATTTTGTCAGCCTTGTGGACGGCATGTCCAGACGAAAAGTTCCACCCCAGGGCATATGCACCCCCGTGGCCCTCTCCCCCTCCCCCCCAATTGTGAGAGCCCTGCACACTGGGCTATTTTTCTTCCGACTGTTGGAGCAGATTTCCAGCCCGCATATCAGGAGTCTGATATGCTGGAGGAAAATGAAGTTCCTCCAGCACATTAAATGACATTCTATGCAAATTGTTGACAAAACAAACATTTTTGCCATCGTGGTTTTACGGCGGGAAAAGTGCCGGAGGTGGCTGGAGGAAAAATAACCCAGCGTGAACCAAGACATTTCGCCGCCAACAAAGGGTAACAAATCAGAAGTAATGGATAGAATCGCTGGTTAATTCCTGTTATTAAATAACCAAGTCTAATCCAGCTCTTTCAACAGATTACTCTTAGTTAATGATTGGGGTTAACGTCGAGAAGTCCACATACCAGGAGACGACGGCAGTGCCCCTTACAGAGGACTTTGCAGCATGGGATTGAATAAAACATGCCCTTAGTCCAACTCGCTGGCGGCAAGGCTCGACCTGCCGTCACCTCGACCTCCGCCACAAGAGGCGACGCTCTAACCAGCTGAAAACCAAAATAAATAATAATAAACTAATTAATAAAATTGTGACACCCTCCAAATCTTTTGTAACACGCTTATTCCGTTTGTTTGTATTTTTTCATTTATTGGTTATATTTTATTTGTTTAAATTTCATTTGTATTTTTTATTTATTTACTCATTAGTTTTTATTTATTCATCTAACGTTTTTATTTATTTATTATTTTTTATTTATCTATTTATTTTTCAGTTGTGTGCGCGTTTGTTCATAAATCAACGTCTTCTACAAGGGATAAAACAAGTTAATTATCGTTTCCGTATTTTAATTTTTCGATCTGGATATGGAGTATTCTTCTAAGGGACACGTCGCTTCACTCACACATCGACCTCAGCTCCCATGCA
>NC_134806.1:45890960-45893460 GCF_046742065.1 Oratosquilla oratoria
GCAACATCCAGCCAACGGACGTAAAGATGTCTAACCTACATCATACAAGAACATAACATAAAAATATAAGAATCAATGAGTCTACAAGAGACTATAAGGCCTACACTATGCACTTCCATGTTCCTTACCACATATCATCCCCATCCGAGTCTGCATGGGACCATAAGGCCTACACTAGGCACTCACATGTCCCCTACCACCTGTTATCCTCTTCCTTAAAATTGTCTAACTTTTTCTTAAAACAACAGATAGTTTCAGCAATCACTAACTAGATGGTGACTAAGTCTATTCCTTTCGTTAACCATTCTGTGGGTAAACCAGTTCTTGCCTATTTCCTTCTTAAATCTAAATTTGATCAATTTAAATCTATTGCAACGAGTCCTACCCTGTCTTGATATGATGACCTTGCCTACAATACCCTCTGAAAGAACCCGGATGGTACTTCATACCAGCTGTAGACACCAGCTGTGTTAGCTGATTATCTTCCCAGTGGATCAATAGTCAATATACACAAGCCCCCGTTTGGTGGTAATGCGCTGACAACTGCAGCCAAGAATAACAACAAACCTGGTGACGATGGATGTCAGCCCACTGTTCACAAACGTGCCGTTAACATGTTTTATCAATCACTTATCACATTCACATGACAATTCAACATTCTACTCTGAGACGCAACTACAACAACAACGACCAACTGTGTTGTTGTTGTTGTTGTTGTTGTGTTGCACCGTCGCAGCAGAGCCAACCACCATCCTTCGTTGCAAAGGAGAGTCACAGCCTCCTTGGTGTGGCGAAGGAAAAGGATCAGACAAAAAGGAGACCAGTGACTGGGGACGGAGGAGGAAGAGAAGGAGGAAAAGGAGAAGGAGGAAGAAGATAAGAGTAGGGATATGATGATGAGAAGAAGCAGGGGGGGAGGAGGAGGCGAATGAGGAGAGAAACAGCAAGAAAAGTAGTAGAAAGGGGGATATGCACGATACAAGGACAGTAGCTCTCGTAAATTACAGTTTAGTTCTCCAGTGACAAAGTAATACTGCGTGACTCTGATCCGTATAGGGTGTTGATCCGTATAAGGGGATGAGGGCATGGGGTGCGCATAGAAAAAAAATAGATGGCTGGGAAGATACACAATTATTTTAATGGTGCCACACTAAATCATCTGATATTTCATTTTTGTACACTACTGCACATCTTATCTCTTTGGGTAATACAACTGTAATCCACGTGTATTATAAAAACATGTGTAAACATTTTATTTTCCGTTTTTCATCATCAAAGGGGCTCAAAAGTAAGTTACAACTTAGTAAAGCATGATCAGAAATAAATATTTAAAAACATTATCAAAATTATAATATTGTTGAAAAAATTAACTGTAATCAATACATGTAAAATGTAAAATTGTGACAATGAAAGAACAAGTCAAATAATACTCCATGGAAATTGTAAACAATGTATACAAACTCAAATTATTACGATGAAATTATATATAATATATATATATATATATATATATATATATATATATATATACATATATATATATATACATATATATATACATATACAAGTAGGTCCCTTTAGCAAAGAAAAATCCAAGGATATCGTAAACAACGCTTATACACTAAAATTAAGGCAATAAAAAAATGAAAATGAAAGAACAAGTCAAATAATACTCCATGGAAATTGTAAACAATGTATACAAACTCAAATTATAACGATGAAATTATATATATATATATATATATATATATATATATATATATATATATACAATTTATCAACATATATATATATATAAACTGAAATTACGGCAATGAAAAAAGTATTAAAGACAAAAATGCAAGTCCGTCCAGCAAGAAACATTCCAAACAAATTGTAAGTGATGCATATAAACTTAAATTCTGGCAATGGAAAAAGTAGGAAAAAAAATATATATATATATACATTTTGGTCCCTCCAGCAAAAAACAGTCCATGAACATTGTAAAGTGCGTAACTTTGTAAATGAATTTGTAAATATGAGAGAAATCGCAAATAACCGTGATACTATGACAATGAAAAAGGGGGAAGAATGTATATATGAAAGCCCCACCATCAAAGAATACTCTAAGTCTCGTGAGAGGAGGACAAGACGACCACATCACCAAAAGACTAAAGATACGCCAGGGCAAAGAGTAAAAATTTTGACAAATAGAAGAACCTGTGGAGGTTCTGTGGGTGAGTAGGGAACTGGCTGGAGACGCAGTGATGTTGGAGCTCTGAGGGAGAAGCAGGAGGAGGAGGAGGAGGAGGAGGAGGAGGAGGAGGAGGAGGAGGAGGAGGAGGAAGAGGAGGAGGCCATGTCGACCTAAGCTTGTAGCCCAAGACAGCGGAGGAAGGAGGAAGAGGAAGAAGGAGATAGAGGTGGAGGAGGTGGTGGAGGAGGGAGAGGAGGAGGAGGAGGAGGGAGTAAGGATGGAAGCAAGCAGAGGATGGGGAGAGGGAGGAGGAGGAGGAGGAGG
>NC_134806.1:45898460-45920960 GCF_046742065.1 Oratosquilla oratoria
GCCTATCCACCACGTCTAGGTGTCAACTCTAGGATGGGGAAAATGATGTTAAACATTATTCTTTGGTTTAATATATTCATCCTATATAACTAATTGCTTTAATTACGGTGACCTGTATCATGTAAAGGCTATCTATATGCCAAGGGCCTCTTTCCCCTTATAAGAGGGGTAGCCAGTCATGTCTCATACCCATCACCCCCCTCCCCCCCTCTCGTATCAGCTTCTCGTGGATGAAGGGTCATCCCAGTCTCCTGCCCATTGTCCGGGTCAGAAGCAATGCAGTAAGACACAGCACATCCACAGCAGAGCCAGCCGCTTCATTTACATGGCGACCCTTCCTCTTCGTCCCCTCATGCGAGAATAGCAAAGACGAGGAGAAATCCCTTCGGCTTGCGTCAAAACATTATCCATAGAAAACCACACAGGCTAACACATTAGATAAAAAAAAATGAGAGAGGAGAGTAACAAGTAACGATTTAAGTAACAAGTAATGATATAATACGTGATGTCACTCGTTAGTCGATGAAGAACAGGGGCCATACAAGGAGAACTGTATCACATGTAAGGAGTCCATATATCAAAACGACTCATCATCTAGAAAGCAATACACACAGTAGGCTGTTTATCAAACGCTGTATCGAGTGTGTAACAGGGATTACATAAACGGGGGGTGATCTGTCAAACTGTACAACCACTTCCCAGTGGGATTGTTTCATTAATAACGCCAATTCCAGTCCCTATGCTACGGCCCGCCGCCTCACTGTACATGCAAGAAATAAATGAATAAATTAATAATAAATAAATAAATAATAAATAAATAAATAAATGATAGAACTTCCCGGTAAATATGTTTGTTGGCTTTTTTGTGTGTATTGTGTATGTTGGTAAATATGTTGGTTGTCTTTATTTTTTGTGTATTCACTGGATTCTAGCATCTGGCCCGCTGTGGAAAAAAGGTTTGGCGACTCCTGGTCTAGTTAAAGGGGTATCTCAGCTTATCTTTCTTCGGTAATGGGTCTAAATTATATATATATATATATATTATATATATATATATATATATATATATATATATATATATATATACACATACATACAGTATATATACACATATATACGATACTGTGTTACTCGCACAATTGGAAGCTCAGCTACAGGAATTAGTTACAGCACTAGTAGAAGCAGAGGTCTAAAAGTGAATAAAAAGAACACAGAAGTGATGGTAATGACGAAAAAACAAGAATGTCCAAGGATAAGAATTCAAGTAGAAGGAAGAATATTGACACAGGTGGACCAATTCAATTGCCTAGGAAGCATGTTAACTTGGGAGGGGAAAAGCGACGAAGAGATAAAGAGAAGGATAGCCAAAACGAAAAATAGTTTCAACAAAATTAACACTTAGTAACTAACAATAAAATTAACATGAGAACAAGAAAAATATTTATAAAATGTTACACTTGGTCAGTATTATTATATGGATGTGAAACTTGGACAATGATAAACAAATGCAGGACAGGATAAAAACAGTAGAAAGGTGGGCTAGGAGAAGGATGGTGAAAATTTCATGGACAGAATCTAAAACAAAAAGAAATACTGCAGCAAATAGGAACACAGAGGGAAATAATATCAACTATCAGGAAAAGACAGTTAGACTTTGTAGGACACGTCATGAGTAAACAATAATTTGAACATACGTCACAACAAAGTAATGTCGTAGCACATTGGTAAAATAATACTAATGACCCACTTTCGGAGAAGAATAAGCGAAAGTAAAAAGATCCGCATATTTCGAACACTAACTGTGATCCTTTTCAGCATCTGCTGAAGAGGATCACAGTTAGTGGTCGAAATATACGGATCTTTTTACTTTCGCTTATTCTTCTCCGAAAGTGGGTCATTAGTATTATAGAACATATGTGCCTAACAGGAAAAATATAAGGAAAGAGGGCAAGAGGAAAACCAAGCAGAAAATATGTAGACGGGCTAAGAACACCTGCAATAGAAGAAATAAAAAATGTCATCTTGTTAAGAAGAGCCATATGCAGACAGGAATGGAGCTCCATGGTGCCCAACGTCCAAGTCGATACGGCACCCTGGTGAGGCCTGGTGAGGTGATATATGTATATATATATTTTTTTCTATATTGATTGACCTCTTCAGTCTTATTCTAGAAATGTCACACCAAAGCATTATTATTATTTATATATTTTACTTTTTTTTTTTTTTTTGCTCATATCAAACTACACTAAGCTTCACTGTCTTAATCTAGAAATGGCTGACACCTAAGGATTTAATTCACCTAAGAGTAAGTTGCGAGGATTTGACACACTGCCAATCTAGAATACGACCTCTGTGTCCCCATAAGGTCTATAATTCCAGTGACCAAAGTCACAGAAAAACCTAAAGGCTTTGTCCACACTGCGCGCGGTTGTTGGGAGGATAGAGGGTAGAGGGAAGCGGGATGATTAGCAGGTCATTGGCAAGAACAAACACATGTTACCTAATAAGAGTGGCCACACTGCACGCGGTCTGCTGGGAGGGTAGAGGGCCTAGCGGGTCAGAGGCAAGAACAAACACATGTTACCTAATAAGAGTGGCCATACTGCACGCGGATTGCTGGAAGGGTAGAGAAGGCCTAGCGGAATGACTAGCAGGTCATTGGCAAGAACAAACGCATGTTATCTAACACGAGTGGCCATACCGTACGCGGGTAGCCGGTGCCCTCCAAGCTTAATAGCTACTCGCATTAGATAACATGTTCTTCCCTCTAACCCGCTAGGCACCCCGCTACCCTCTACCCTCCAAGCAAACCGCGTGCAATGTGTCTGCCCCCTAGGCACCGGCTGTCACCACAAAGCATTACCAAATGCGTCAAAAAATCATCCCAACGTAAAGCGGGTCCTATACAACCAATGTTATTGCGCAATATTCCGTATTGTACAATATCATTGACGGAGTAGGGATGGTTCGTGATGGTTGGGTCAGGAGATAGTGACCTCTGGATCCCTTTAATCAAAGTGGTCATTAATACTGTACAATACATAATATTGCGCAATATTCTGTATTGTACAATAATGTTGACGGTGTATGTATTTGATGACTTCAACATATTGTGTCATTCTTCAAGACCATTCCTACACCGTCAATAATATTGTATATAATGGAATATTGCGTAATAATATTGATCGTTTAGGGAAGGAGGATTCGGGTGGAGAGGGAAGGGAGGGGAGGGTAGAAGGGGAAGGGGAAGGGGAAGGGGAAGGGGAAGGGGGAGGGGAAAGGGGGAGGGAGGAGGGGAAACGGGGAAGGGAGGAGGGGGACGGGGGAGGGAGAAGGGGGAAGGAGGAGGAATGGTATGGAATGATTCAAGGGTTGTCTGCCATCGCGGAAGGAGGAGGGGGAAGGGGGGAGGGAGGAGGTAGAAGGTAGGAAGGGGACGGGGGAGGGAGGAGGGGTAAGGAGGAAGGAAGAGGGGGAAGGAGGAGGGGGGAGGAGGGGAAGGAGGGGGAAGGGGGGAGGAGGGGGAAGGGGGAAGGAGGGGAAGGGGGAGGGAGGAGGGGGAAGGGGAAGTAGGGAGGGAGGAGGTAGAAGGGAGGAGGGGGACGGAGTAGGGAAGAGGAGAGGGAGGAGGGGGGGGGGGGGTATTCATGCAAACCGAATGAGAATGTGAGAGATTAACATGTCCCCGTGCCTTTGGGGAATTGCTTAGAATGAAGATTTTAAATTCGCTCAACAGAATCGCGCCATCATTAGGCAACGCTCACGGCAACAGAGCCCCCCCCCCTTTTTTCTTTTAGGGGGGGCGGGGTCCCACGATTCCCCCAAACAGAATCAACTCCAGACTATGTTTTATATATATATATATATATATATATATATATATATATATATATATATATATATATATATATATATATATATATATATATATGTGTATATATATAATACATATGTATATATTATATACATATGTATATATATATATTATATGTATATATATACATATGTATATATATATACATATGTATATATACATGTATATATGTATATATATACATATATGTATATATATATATACATATGTATATATATACATATATATACATTTATATATATATGTATATATATACACATATATACATATATATACATATGTATATATATACATATATATATTATATATATACACATGTATATATATACATATATATATATTATATATATATATATATATATATATATATATATATATATATATATATATATACATACACACATTTATATATGTACAACACTGAATGGGTCCCAGTGAACGGATATACATTTTTATCAACCACAACTCACTTTAATTCTACGCCATCATCAACATCGAGAGACTCGAGGAGGCCAACATGCACCAAGTGCACAGTGAAAAAGAAGAGGAAAGAGAAGAGGAAAAAGAGGAAGAAGAGGAAGACGAGGAGGAAGATGAGGAAGAAGAGGAAGCGGAAGAACAGGAAGAAGAGGAAGAGGAAAAAGAAGAAAAAGAAAAAGAGGAAGAAGAGGAAAAAAGAGGACGAAGAAGGAGAGGAAGAAGAGGAAGACGAAGAGGAGGAAGAAGAAGAAAAGGAGGAAGAGGGAGAAGAGGAAGAAGAGGAAGAAGAAAAGGAGGAAGAAGGAGAAGAGGAAGAAGAGGAAGAAGAAAAGGAGGAAGAGGGAGAAGAGGAAAAGGAAGAAGAGGAATAAGAAAAGAAGAATAAGAGGAAGAGTAAGAAGAAGGAAAGGAAGAAGAGGAGTAAGAAGAAGGGGAAGAGGAAGAAGAAAAGAAGAAGAAGAGGAAGGAGGAGAAAGGAGTGGAGGCGCTGCTGGTGGTTGAGGTATATGGTGGTGGTATATGGTGGTATACGGTGGTGGGATCAACAAGTCATGTTCTTGTCTTTTTATCTTAATTTATTTTTCTCTTCGTCTTTATTTTCTTTTTCTTTTTCCTACTCTCCCCCTTTCTTTATGAAACCTGTTTACTCTTCCATGTTTTCTATCATTCGTCCTCTTCCTTTTATATATTCATCCGTTTTTCTTTTTCTTTCCGAGTCTTCTTCTTGTATTGTCAATCCAACTCTTCTATTTCCACGTTGGAAACCCGCAGTATCAGTTTTGCACAGCAGTGTGCTTCTTGTGCACCGTAAATTACGGGTTCTAATTTACGTTTGTAACTCGGTTCATACATCTTCTCTTCTTCCTTCCTTCCTCCTCCTCTTCCTCTCCCTATTACACTACCTCTTCTTAGACCTCTTCCCTCTATTTCCTTTATACTATTCCTTCCCTTTTCCACCTTTTCTTACTCTCTTTTCCCTTCCTTAATCTCCTCGTAACTTCTTCTTTGTTATACTATTCCTCTTTGTTTTCTTCTATTTCTTCTTTTAGTAATGTTATCCTTTGTTATTTCTTCGTGTTCTTCTCTTTTATTTTTCTTAAATTTCTTCTTCTTCTTCTTCTTCTTTTAGTAATGTTTTCCTGTTATTTCTTCTTGTCTTTCATTTTTCTTAAATTTCTTCTTCTTCTTCTTCTTCTTCCTCATCAGGTAACTATTTCTCTCGTTTTTCTTTTTATCATCTTTTTCCTTTTCTTCTTCTCTTTAGTTTCCTTTCTCTCCTTATCCTTCTCTTCCCCCTCTTTCTTCATCTTTAATTCTTTATTCTCTCTTCTTCACTCTCTATCTTCTGATTTTGGTTTTCTTTTTGTTCTTCTCTTATTCTTCCTCCTCCTCCTCTTATTCTTCCTCCTCCTCCTACTACTCCTCTTCTCTTTCTCTTCCTCCTTCCACGACATTCTTCTCTTCTTCTTCCTTTCCCTCTCCTGTCTTTTCCCCCCTCCTCTTCCCTTCTGCTCTTCTTCCTCCTCTTCTAATTCCCCTCCTCCTCCTTCCGAAACATTCTTCCCTTCTTTTTCTTCTTCCTTTCCTCCTCCTTTCTTCTTCCTCTTTTCCCCCTCCCCTCTTCATCCTTTTTCCCCCTCCCCTCCCCTTCTCTCTTTCTCCCTCCCCTCCTCTTCTCTCTTTCTCCGTCCCCTCTTCTTCTTCCCATCTCCCTCTCCTCTCCCCCTCTTCTTTTTCCCTTCTCCCTCTCCTCCTCTTCCTCCCCCTTCCCTCTTTTTCCTCCTTTCATCCTCCCTTATTCTTCCTCCTTTCCTACTTCTCTCCTCTTCCACCTTTCCCATTCCCCTCCTCTTCCTCCTCTTTTTCTCCCTTCCCTCTTCATCTTCTACTTTCCCCCTTTCCTCCACCACCTATTCTTCATTTCCCCTCTCCTCTTCTTCCTTCCTCCTTTCCCCCTCCTCTCCTCTTCCACCTTTCCCCGTCCCTTCTTCTTCCTTTTCCCCTCCCCTCCTCCTCCTCCTCTTCCCCTCCCATCCCCCTCCTCCGCAACATTCTTCTCTTCTTCCTCTTTTCTCTCTACCCTCTTCTTCCTCCTTTACCTCTTACCCCTCCTACTCCTCCTTCCACCTCTTCTCCCCTTCTTCCTTCCCCCCCTCCTCCTCCTCCTCCTCTTTCCACAGGATTCTTCTCATTCCTTTCTCCCCTCTTCTTTCTCCTCTTCATCCCCCTTCTCGCCTCTTGTTCTTCCTCCTTTACCTCTCTTCTCCTCCTCCTTCCACAACATTCTTCTCATTCCTCCTCCTCTCGCTTCTCCCCTTGTCCTCTCCCCCTCTTTGTTAATCTCTGATCAACTTTCTCCCCTTCCATTATTGCCTTCATCTCCCCTTTATCACACCTTGTCTCTTCCCTCTTTCGTTCTTCTTCCTTTGTTTTACGCTTTCCTCCTCCTCTTCTCCAGCCGCTAGTACCTCTCTCTCTCTCTCTCGTTTATTAATTTTTCCAGTTTCTGTTTCTTCCTCTCTCCCTCTATGAATATATATATATATATATATATATTATTATATATATATATATATATATGTATACATATACACACACACACATATATATATATATATAATATTAATATATATATACATTATATATATATATATTAATATATATATACATATATATATATTATATATATATATATATGTATGTGTGTGTGTGTGTGTGTCTGTGTGTGTGTATGTATATATTTTTTATATTATATATGTAAAATATATATATATATATATATATATATATATATATATAAATTAGAGTAACGTGATGTAGTAGCACATAAGATTCAAACTAATTTCCCACTTTCAGAGAAAATTAATATCATTAAAATCAGAGATGAACTAATCCTTATATTTCGACCACTAACTGTGGTCCTCTTCAGAGGATAAGTACAGATGGAGTTAAGAGCACAAGGAATATGTACAGATGTGAGGCAACACTAAAAAGAGAAGAGGGAAGGCTCAAGTGACATGCCCCTGGTGAGGTGGGGAGCCCAACTGACCGCTGGTAAGGTCAAGTCCCGCTGTCGAGGGAAGCAATTTGTTCAAAGCCAATGTAGTTAGGCAATCCGTAGGCCACTGTCCTATTGAGGTGCTGAAGTTAGAGTAGTGTTTATTTAAGGATGATTCTATCATTTTCCTTCTAAAATTACAGTGAGATTTATAGATAATAACTGCATTGCCCAAGGTTCATGCAATGATCCCTCGAAATGGTGTGAAGTAAAACTGCAGAATTTTCTTGTCCGTATATGATGGAATTTCTATTTTCTCTATTCTAGTAGAAAGATCTCTGCCTGTCTGTCTGTCCCCAATACACCTCTTCGCAATCTCTGCACGGTAACTTGTACAATTATGGAAAATAGGATATTCAGAATGGTTTTTCTCAAAAGCCTTAAGCAGAGCTAAAAGTAGCTATTACAATACATCCACACCCTATCCCACTTCAGTTAGAATAACAAAAAATATAAAATTACCTTATAGCTCTTGTATTCATACTGTCACCAAACTACTTCCCAAAGACCAAACCAATGTTACTTTTAATTATCCCAACAGTCTTTTTAAACAGGTAGTAAATGTCCACCACCGGACAAAAGCCCCCAATAACCCCAGTGTGTACAAGTTACGGTGCAGTATACACACACAAACACACACACACACAGACACACATACATATATATGTATATATATATATATATATATATATAACTGTCAGTCTGTCTTTGTATCTATCTGTATCTCTGTTCATGTCAACCTCTGTATATATGTCTATATGTCTATCTCTGCCTCTCTAATTTCTGTCTGTAAGTCTTTCCATCTGTCTCTCTATGTCGGTCTATCTGTCTATGTCTCTCTCTATTTGTCTTCTTTCTATTTCTGTCTATATCTCTTTCGATTTCTTTCTCTCTATTTGTGTCCATCTGTCTTTGTATTTCTATATACCTATCTCTGTCACTGTCTCTCTCCCTATGCTTATATATATATTTCTGTCAGTGTATGGCTGTCTCTGTATTTGTCTGTCTCTATTTCCGTCTGTCAGTTTATGACTGTCTTAGTATTTGTCTATTTCTATCTATATCTCTCTCTCCGTATGTCTATGTCTATTTCTGTCTCTCAGTGTATGACTGTCTCTATTTCTGTCTATCTATATCTCTCTCTCTCTCCGGGTCTGTCTATTTCTGTCTCTCAGTGTATGACTGTGTATGTGTCTGTCTATTTCTGTCTATATGTATCTCTCTCTGTGTGTCTATGTCTACTTCTGTCTGTCAGTGTATGACTGTCTCTGTATTTGTCTGTCTCTATGTTTGTCTATCTGTATCTCTCTCTCTGTATGTATTCCCACAGAATCATCTTACTCTCCCTCGTCCCTTCCTCTCTTTCCTCACCTTTATTTAATTTCTTCCTTTTTGTTTTTTCTTTGATTATTTTTCTTTACACTTTCTTTTTGAGATGTTTGTGTTTCCATGTGTGTTTCTCTTATTCCACTTTTGTTCTTCACATCTTTCTCATGTCTGGTCTCGTATCTTTATTTCATTTTATTTTTTTACTTTTTTTTCCCAATTCTTTATATTTGTATTTTTTTTTCACTCGCCTTTCTGCTATTTATTTTGACTTTCTCGTCTTCCTTCTTGTCTTTGTCTTTTTTACTTTTGTTTTATTTCGTTTTTTTCTTTGGAATCTTTATTTTTTCTTCTTTTTGTTGTCTTCGTTGACGTTTTCTTTGATTTTTTCTTGTTTTCTTCGTTTTCTTGTTCTTTTTCTTGTGTTACTTTCTTTTTCTTTGTTCTTCGTCTTCGTCTACTTCTCCTTCTTCATCTTCGTTGTCTTCGTCTACTCCGTCGTCGTCTTCGTTTAATTCTTCGTCGTCGTCTTTGTCTTTTTTATTCTATTTTTGTTTGTTATATTTGTCCTCTTTACCCAATTTTTTTTTTTTTGTCCTCTTCGTCTTCATCTTCTTCCATTTCTCTTCTTTTATTTGATCTAATTCATTTGTTTGTTTATTCTACTTTAGTTGTTCTTTATTGTTTTACTTCATCGTATCTTTAACTTCCTTTTTTTTTTCTCTTTTTCTATTTCATCTTTTTATATCTAAATATTTTTTTCACTTCGTCATCGTCGTTATTATTTTTTCTTTCCGTTTTCTTTTGTCTACATCTCCGTTTTCTTTACCCTTCACTTGTTCTTGACACTTGATCCTTCTTCTTCTTCTCCTCTTTCGATTTTTCCTTTTGTTCTTCTTTCCCACACCCTGCTCCTCCTCCCCTCTATTTGTTACCTCTTCCCATTCGGCTCTATCGGTCTCGCATTCACTTAGTCGTGGGTTCGAGTCCCCGCACTTGTCTCCGATTCACAGCAGAGAGAGAGAGAGAGAGAAAGAGAGAGGAAAAATATTGCGAAGAGAAAGAAATTGAGAAAGAGAACTAGAGAAAGAGAGAGAGAGAGAGAGAGAGAAATTGAGAAAGAAAACTAAAAAGAGAGAGAGGAATAAATAGTGAGAGAAGAAAGAAATTGAGAAAGAACTAGAGAGAAATCGAGAAGAGAGAGAAAAAATAGAGCGAGGCAGAAATAGGTAGACTGGAAAAATTGATAAACAAGAGAGGTACTAGCGGCTGGAGAAGAAGAGAAAATAAAATAAAACAAAGGCAAAAGAACGAAAAGGGGAAGAGACAAGATGCGATAAAGAAATGTCCCAACATTCCTTAAAAGGGCAAAGGTAACGGCTTCGGCCGCAGCTACTCAGCGCCTCCTGACGTATCAGGCTCCTAAGAACAGAGACAAACTTTGTTATGACGTCACGTGTTATTGCGCGGGGGAGGGGGAATCCCATACGGACAAACAAATCTGTATGCCTCGCTGCACACTAGTCATTTTCTTGTGGAAAATATCCACAATTTTGAAATAAACTCTCCTACTGGGATTCGAACCCTCGCCTGAGCGGCTTGCTCTTTTTTTTTATAAGACGAAGGCCGTACCATCGTGCCACCACGATCAACAATTATCGGAGTCTGACTTGGCTTAACTTTCAAAACTCCTTCCACTAAATTCTGCTGCTATGGATTATATCGTAGTGACACTGCTTCTGACCCAGGGCAGTGGACAAGATGCAGGGATGACCCGTCATCCAGGAGGTGCCAAGATAAAGAGGGAGGGAAGAGGGTAGAGGGGAGTGGAGTATATAGGGGATGGAATGGGTGGGAGTGGTTTCTATGCCCCTTTTTTTTTTTTTTTTTTTTTTGGCTACCTCCTTTGTGAAGGAGAAAAAGCCTTTGGTATATGTATGTATGTATGTATGACACGTTACGAAGGTAGAACGCATACAGAGGGAACTATCTACTTGGATCCGATTTCTCAAAAACACATTTGGACTGAAAAATTTCAGCAACGGGTTCGAGCGCGGATAAACGAGGATTTTACCACCGAGAACGTGAAAAGCACACATATGCAGTAAACACTCGGTAGGTAAATCGGGGCCTACTAATGACCATCCACGTTCAATTCCTGGCCTCTCAAGCCCAGAGTAGGTTAGCCCACCAAACACTTAAACAGTACAATGTTGTCCAATTCATACATACATATACCAAAGTCTTTTTTCCCCTTACAATGAAGAAAAAAAAAGTATAAATACCACTCCCACCCATTCCATCCCCAACATACTCCACCCCCATCCACCCCCTTCTCTCCCTTATCTTGGCACCTCCTGGATGACGGGTCATCCCTGCATCTCGCCCACTGCCCACGGTCAGAAGCAGTGCCGCAAGACACAGCACATCCACAGCAAGGCCGCTTCATTAATTCGGCGATCCCCCCCCTCTCCGTCCCATCATGCAGAAACGGAGAAGACGGGGAGAAATCCCTTCGGACTGCGTCAATATATTTCTCACACATACTCAAAATTCAAATGTGGCTTATTCATTCACTGTCACCTACAGAGCCTCAGAGGCTTAGGCTAGCATGGGATTGGTAAGTGAGACCTATTGACAGTATTCACTATGATTATTAGGTTGACAGAATTCTCCTCTGCAGGTAAAGGGTTACAAAGGATTACAAAGGAGGAGCATGCCGACAGGAGACCTTTTGGTCCATAACTTGGTCGGATGCGAAAAAATTATAAATAAATAAATAAAATAATAATAAAATAAATAAATAAATAGGTAAAGTTAAATAATAAACTGGTAAATAATAATAAATGGACAGCTAAATAATAACAATTAAATAAATAATAATAAACAGACAATAACAAATAAATAAACAAATAATATAAAATAAATGCCAGGCATTAAAGCATCTTGCTTGGGTGTTTCTACCCACTTCCAAATGAAATCTATTTCCTGACAATTTGAGACTATTTTTTCTTGTCGGATTCTCAGTGTCAAAATTTTGTCACTTTTAATGTCAATTTCCTTTAGAATCTTAGGGACCTGTATCAAGTCACCTCTGAGTTTTTTTTGTTTTTTTTTTTTAATGAAAAATAGAGTCATATGTTTTAGTTGATTGTTTCCGTACCATTTACCATTGTTGACTATTATAGTTAATATTGAGTAAGCACCTGCCCCAACACAAGATATCACCGCCAAAAATTAAAAGTACAAATCTTAACAAATAAATCATTTACTGACAAACTAGGTCTAGGTCAAAACACACACACACAAACAAGACACATACATGTAGGACCTTGTTTATTTTGAAACATGCTTAATCAAATAAATAAAAATTGAATTTTAATTTGCTGTAGTCTATGCAATATGCATTGCATAGCATGACATCAGCAGTCCCCCGCACACTGCGGCATGTAGCCATTTTAATGAAGAAAAAACCCATAAAGTTTAACCTTATTGGACAAACTAACTTGAAACAAAACCTAGGCATGCTAGGAAAAAGACCAGACCGCCCATATGATGCCGTGGACACCTTTCCACAAGTCCAGCCTTGTTTTCCTCTGGTTTTTAGTCCTCAACACTCCAACCAACGCTTCAGCTGAATGTTGGAATAGCTGTTAATACATTGGATGTCCGTCTTGACCCCAGGGACGTCGTACTGTAACAATAAAACCTTTGGACATGGGTCGCATGTCGACATCGTTTACTCTTTTCAATGCATTCAGTTTGTCCGCATTCTGGTAGTTTGCCCAACTGCCGATAGATGGCGTGGTAACTTTGCAGTTTGATATTGGTCTCACTGCTGAGAAGGCTTCTTAAATTGGACAAATTTAGATTTAAGAAGGAAATAAATATGTACTGGTTTACCAACAGAGTGGTTAACGAATGGAATAGACTTAGTACCATGTAGTGAGCGCTGAAACAACGTGTTCTTTTATGACAAGATAACTTTATGGACAGGGATGAAAGGTGGTAAGGGACATGGAACTGCCTAGTGTAGGTCTTATGGTCTCTTGCAGTCACCTCCATTCTTCTGTTCTTTGTTTACATATTATATCAGGCTCCCAGAAGAGACAAACTGGTCCACTTTCTCTTTCAGTGCCACTGTCGTTATCATTATCAATGTAATTGTCCATCTATATACCAAGAGCTTTTTCCCCCTTATAAGGGAGGTAGCCAAGTCAGAGGTACGTTGGGAGAAGAAAGAATACTGCCACAGAGTCTTTCCCCTTGGGTCGTAAAGGCGGCTAAAACGGGACGGAGTGATGGGACTAGGCATCCTGCTCTCTGTAACCCTAAGGGGTACATTCCTGTGAGAAGTCAATGTAATTGTAACAGTTGCTACCACTATCATTGCCATCGTCATTATCATCATCATCATCCGCTTCCGCCTCTGATAATGATGATTATCCTCCTTTCCCTCCTCCCCTTCATCTTTCTTCTCCTCATCTCCTTCTCTTCCTCTTTCTTTTCTTATTCCCTCTTCCTCTTCGTCCCCTTCCTCTTTCTTCGTTCCTTCTCTCCTCTTCGTTCCTTCTCTCCTCTTTCTTCGTTCCTTCTCTCCTCTTTCTTCGTTCCTTCTCTCCTCTTCCTTCTTTTATTCTTACCTTCCATCTTTATTCTCCTCTCCTTTTTTCTCTTTCCTTCCTTCCTCCTCCTCTTCTTTCTCTTCTTCACCCCCTTTTTTGCAATTTTATTACCTTCTTTATTCCCTTTTCTTTGTCTTCACCTGTTACTCCTTATTGTTTGTTATCCCCTCTTCTTCCCCCCCACCGTCTCTCTCTCTTTCCTTGTCCTTTTCCCTCTCCTCCTCTCTTTGTGTATCTTTCTTTACGGTATTAGTTTCTTCTACTGTATATAAACTTTGCTTGTTTGTCTATTTGATTATTTGATTGTCTTCCTATTTATCTTTTTACTCGTTCAGTCTATTTTAGTAATTAATTTTTATATAAATTAGTTTGTTCGAATGAGTGTATATTTTTCTATCTATACATTTTTTCTTATTCTTATAGTCATTTATCTATCTACTTATTTATTTTTCTTCGGATTTGTTTATCTGTAGTTGTCTCATTGCTTCCATTCTCTGCTTTTATCTTTTACCATTTCCTTTGTTTTCTGTCGTCTCTTTTCTTCTTTATTTGCATTTTCTCCCATTTCTCAAAGTCACTCACAGTTTCCTTCTTCTTTTCTCTCTCATCTTCTCCATCTCGGTCTCTGATTTCTCGAGTCGATAATCATTGTTCTTTTAATTCGTTTTATCAAAAGATTTGACTTCTTTTCTAAACATTTCTCCACCCTCATTCTCTCTCTCTCTCTTTTCTTTTATCAAACTTTCGTATTATTTACTTTGGTGCGATATTGTTTTGTTTTGCTTTCTTTTAATCCAAAACGTCTCTGAAATATTTCTACCTCCTATTCCTCTTCTTCTTTTCCTCCTCCGCCTCCTTTCCTAAACATCTCGCCCCACATCTCTCCCTCTCTCTCTCTTACTCTTGTCTTGTCCACTTTGGCGCGATATTATTTTTTTCTTTAATCCAATACGTCACTGACATATTTTTACTACTACTTCTAATAAAAAAAATCCTCTCTTCCCTCCCTTTTTTTCTTTTACTGTCGTCTTGTTCACTTTGGCACGGCTATGATATTCTTTTTCAACCCAAAACGTCTCTGAAATATTTTTACTACCTCTCCTTCTCAAAAAAAAAAAAAAAAAAAAAAAAAAAAAAAAAAAAAAAAAAAAAAAAAAAAAAAAAAAAAAAAAAAAAAAAAAAAAAAAAAAAAAAAAAAATTTATCCAAAACATCTGAAATGTTTTACCTCTAAAAAAAAAAAAAAAAAAAATCACAAACTATCGTCTTTTTTTTATCCAAAACGTCTGAAATATTTCTACTTCCCCTCATCTAAAAACAAAATTCCTTCTCATTCACTCATTTTGGCGCAATATACTTTTTTTTTTATCCAAAACGTCGTGTTTTGCATTGATACACAAAACCCTTTATCATATTTCTTTTCATTTATTAACCCTAATTTGCTTACTTCTTCGTCTTCCTGCCGTCGCTCTCGTTCCTGCCTGTTGATATCGTGTCAGAAATCTTTATTCTTTTTCTTCTTTCTTTCGTCATCTTTATCACTTTATTTGTTTGTCGTATCATTTACTCTCTGCTTCCTTTTCGTTTTATTCTTGTTTGTTAACCCGAAAAATAAAATGAAATAAAATAAATATAAAATATAATTAAACAGATTTATCTAATACAATTATTTAATACAAGTAACTACAGGAGGTGCTCAGATGAGAGGGAGGGTGAAGTGTATTTAGGGATGAAATGGGTGGGAGTGTTTTTATGCCTTTCCCTTTTTGGCTACCTCCCTTGGAAGGGGGAAAAAGCCTTGGTATATGTATGTAACTACAAAATATATATAAATGCATATTTAAATGAATATTTAAGTTAATAAAGATAAATACATAATACAAAATATTTTAATAAATTAACAATACAAATAAATAAATGAAAATAAAGGTGTACACATATAAATAAAAAATAGATTAACAAATAAAAATAGATTATATGAAATAAATACATAAATAGAAAACAAAATTAAAATAATTTCATTACAGAAAAAAAAACGAATTACTAAAAAATAAAATAAAACAAAAGAAAAATCCATTAGTTCAATTTGCCATGTGATTGCTTACCTAAATAAAAAGAGATTACAATAAATAAATATAAAACAAATTAATAAACAAATAAAATTATATTATATATATATATATATATATATATATACAGTATATATATATATATATATATATATATATATATATATGTGTGTGTGTGTGTATATTCGACTATTTACTTTTCCCCTGCGTTTGTTGACATAGGTATCTCTATATTCTTCCTTCTCCGACCAATTCATTGTTGCAGTTCTCTCTCTTTCTCTCTCTCTCGCTTTTCTTTTGTTTTCCCATTTCTCAATTATTCTTTGTCTTTATTCCTTTCTTTAGTTGTACTTCTCTTTCTGTTCTTCCTGTTTATCAACTTTTGTTTTTATTTTTTCTTAATTCTTTTATATTTTTCTTCTTCTAGTCTTACTTCTCTTTGTCTGTTTATCAACTTTTCTTATATTTTCTTTTCTTTCTTTTGACTTCCACACACCGTATCTTTATCTTTCTTATATTATTTTCAGTTTCCTTTTATTTCGTCTATTTTCTTTTTTCTTCTGTCTTTTTTATACCTTCTATTTTTTTTCTTGCTTTCTTTACGTCCTCCTCCTTCCTTTCTTCACCTCTTACCCATCTTCCTCCTCCTTCTCTTCCTCCTTCTCTTCCTTCACCTCCTCTCCATCCTCCTTTCCCTTCACCTCTTCTCCTTCCTCCTTCTCCTCTTCCTCCTATTCTTCTTCCTTTTTATCTAATTTTCCTTCTGATCCTTTCCTTTAGCTCTTTCTCACGCCCCCCTCTCTCCTTCTCATCTACCTCCTTCCTTTACTCCTATTCTTCCTCATTGTTTCATTTCATCTTTCTTCTCCTCCTCCTTTCTTTCCTCTCATTCTTTCTCGGTACATCTATGTGGCCGCACCGAGCAATGGCTAGACGGGAGGGGCTCTAGGTGGAGTAGGTGGGGAAAGGTGGAGTAGGTGGGGAAAGGTGGAGTAGGTGGGGAAAGGTGGAGTAGGTGGGGAAAAGTGGAGCAGGTGGGGAAAGGTGGAGCAGGTGGGGAAAGGTGGAGCAGGTGGGGAAAGGTGGAGTAGGTGGGGAAGGTTGAGCAGGTGGGGAAATGTGAAGCAGGTAGGGAAAGGTGGAGCAGGTGGGGAAAGGTGGAATAGGTGGGGGAAGGTGGAGCAGGTGGGGAAAAGTGGAGCAGGTGGGGAAAGGTGAAGCAGGTGGGGAAAGGTGAAGCAGGTGGGGAAAGGTGGAGCAAGTGGGGAAAGGTGGAGTAGGTGGGGAAGGTTGAGCAGGTGGGGAAATGTGAAGCAGGTGAGGAAGATGGAGCAGGTGGGGAAGGTGGAGCAGGTGGGGAAAGCTGGAGTAGGTGGGGAAAGGTGGAGCAGATGTGGAAAGGTGGAGTACGTGGGGAAGGTGGAGTAGGTGGGGAATGATGGGGAAAGGTGGAGTAGGTGGAAAGGTGGAGTAGGTGGGGAAAGGTGGAGTAGGTGGGAAAGGTGGAGCAGGTGGGGAAAGGTGGAGCAGGTGGGGAAAGGTGGAGCAGGTGGAGTAGGTGGGGAAAGGTGTTGTAGGTGGGGAAAGGTGGAGCAGGTGGGGAAAGGTGGAGTAGGTGGGGAAGGTGGAATAGGTGGGGAAAGGTGGAGTAGGTGGGGAAAGGTGGAGTAGGTGGGGAAAGGTGGAGTAGGTGGGGAAAGGTGGAGTAGGTGGGGAAAGGTGGGAAAGGTGGAGTAGGTGGGGAAAGGTGGAGCAGGTGGGGAAAGGTGGAGTAGGTGGGGAAAGGTGGAGTAGGTGGGGAAAGGTGGAGTAGGTGGGGAAAGGTGGAGTAGGTGGGAAAAGTGGAGCAGGTGGGGAAAGGTGGAGTAGGTGGGGAAAGGTGGAGTAGGTGGGAAAAGGTGGAGTAGGTGGGGAAACGTGTAGCAGATGGGGAAAGGTGGAGTAGGTGGGGAAAGGTGGAGCAGGTGGGGAAAGGTGGAGCAGATGGGGAAAGGTGGAGTAGGTGGGGAAAGGTGGAGTAGGTGGGGAAAGGTGGAGTAGGTGGGGAAGGTTGAGCAGGTGGGGAAATGTGAAGCAGGTGAGGAAGGTGGAGCAGGTGGGGAAGGTGGAGCAGGTGGGGAAAGGTGGAGTAGGTGGGGAAAGGTGGAGTAGGTGGGGAAGGTGGAGCAGGTGGGGAAAGGTGGAGTAGGTGGGGAAGGTGGAGTAGGTGGGTAAAGGTGGAGTAGGTGGGTAAAGGTGGAGTAGGTGGGGAAAGGTGGAGTAGGTGGGAAAGGTGGAGCAGGTGGGGAAAGGTGGAGCAGGTGGGGAAAGGTGGAGTAGGTGGGGAAAGGTGGAGTAGGTGGGGAAAGGTGGAGTAGGTGGGGAAAGGTGGAATAGGAGGGGAAAGACGCGTCATCTCTGCCCTAGAATTAGGAACAACAAAAACAACAGAAAAAAAAACACCGAGACAACAATAAAACTTCGAGAGAAGAGCAACATCAGCAAAACAACAGTAAAACAATATCAAAACAACAAAGAGCAAAGCAAAGTCTAAGCAAAGTGGCAAAACCACAGCAACAACTACAACAATAACAGTAACAACAAAACTGAAAAAACTACGATTAAAATAAAAATTAAAGCAACAACACAGAGTACAGTCCCAAGCTGTCACCCTCAACTTTAATCAACTCTGAGTAGATGAATATTTCCTCAACCATCTGCAGACCGCCAGAAAGCAACAAGTGAACATTTCATTAAGGTCTGAACGCCGCTTGAACGTTTGAACATAAAATTCCAATTCAAAACGTTCATGTATATGTATATATATATATATATATATATATATATATATATATAGATATACATATATACACATATATATATACATATATATAAATACATATATACATATATCATACAATCCATGACCGTCGCGCAGAGGATTCGAACCACTGCTTATGGACCCAAGAGAGGGTCCACAACACACTCCTTTGACCACTCAACCACAGACGTCTGTGTGGTCGAGTGGTTAAAGGCGGGTGCTGTGGACTCTCTTGGGTCTATAAGCGGTGGTTCGAATCCTCTGCGCGACGGTCATGGATTGTATGATTGATGTCGCTGTCCACTAGCGAATTATTCAAATATATACATATGTATACATATTATATGTACATATATATACATATATATATATGTACATATATATATACATATATATTTATATATATACATAAATATATATACACATATATATACACACACATATTATATATATATATATATATATATATAGATATATATATATATATATATATATATATAAAATTTATTTATGGAATTTAGCTATACCGCAAGGACTCGAACCTCTGCCTTAGCGATTGTTTATTATGAAGCAGAGACGATAGCCATTGAACTAGCCAGACCGTACCAAAGGAACGACCTGGTCCACCACGTGTGCCTCTTCAATACCCTCTCTACACGATTAATATTATTGCGCAATATTCCGTATTGTACAATATTACTGACTGACGGTGTAGGGATGATATTGAAGAAGGACACAATATATTGAAGACATACAATGTACAGGCCAAATATATGTCCCTCTTCAATACCATCTACACTGTCAATAATATTGTACAATGCGGAATATTGCGCAATAATATTGATCGTGTAGGGATTGTATTGAAGACAAGTGTTTGGCATTTAAGGTCTTAAATATATTGTGTCAATGTTCAATACCATCCCTGCACCGTCAGTAATATTGTACACTACGGAATATTGCGCAATATTGATCGTGTATTGTAGGGACACTCGTATCTGGCGTGTGCATTTGAGGTCTTGAATATAGTTGCGTCATCTTTAAACTGCTTTTGTTTATTTCTTATTTACTTCTTTCCTTCCTTTCTTCGACCTGCTCCTTTCGCAACGCTGTTTTCTTTTATTTTTCTTCAGACTTTTCTCACTTTTCTTCTTTAATTATTTATTATTCTCGAGTTCAACACTCTCTGTTTCTCCCTCTCTCTGTCTCTCTCTCTGTATGCCTGTCTGTTTGTCTCTGTCCTCTCTCTTTTTCTCTCTCTATGTGTCTATCTGTTTCTGTGCCTGTCTGTATGTCTATCTCTGTCCTCTCTCTATCCCTCTCCCTCTCTCTTTCTCTCCTTATGACCACAAAGGCCAACTATGGATTCCACAGTCCATTTCGACATTAGGACACGTCCTGGTCACCTCCCCCTCCTCCTCCTTCCGTCTTCCCCCCCCCCCTCCTCCTCCCGTCTTCCCCTCCCCTTCTCGTCTTGTTCCTTGTGTCTCTTTCTTCATTCTCAACGTGTGTCTGTATTTACTCTTCGCTCTTCCGCATTCTTTCGTTTTGTCTCCCCTTCCTCCTCCTCCTCCATCTTCTTCACACGTGCCAGTGCCATCCTCTCCCTCTTCTCCTTCTCCTTCTTCTATTTCTTCGTCGTTTTCTTTTCTTTCTTCGCCTCCTTCTTCTTCTTCTCCTCCTCTTTATTCGTCGTCTTCTTTTCTTTCTTCGTCTTCTTCTTCTTGTTCTTCGTCTCCTTCTTCTTTCTTCTTCTTCGTCTTTGTCTCCTTCCACTTTCTTCTTCGTCGTCGTCTCTTCTTCATCTCCCTCCTCCTACACTACTTTTTACTCCTCCTCGTCCTCTTCTTCTTACTTCTCCTCCTTCTTCTTCTATCCCTTCCCACTCTTCCTCTTCCTCCTACTCAACCATATTCTCTCCCTTCTCTCCTCTATTTCCTTGTCCTCTTCCTCCTACTCTTCCACCCTTCTCCCTCCTCTTCTTCTTTTCCTTCTACTACCACCTCTCCCTCCTCCTCCTTTCCCTCTTCTTCTCTCTCCTCTTCTTACTCTTCTTGTCCTCTCTTTTTACCCTTCCTCCTCCTCTCCCTCTTCTTCTCTCTTTCTTCCTTCTCTTCACCTCTCCATCTTCCTCTTCTCTCGCCGATTTCTTGTATTGCGTATGTCTTCTCTTTTGTTTTTCTTTTCTTCACTTTCTCTTTTTTTCCATCTCTCTCTCTCCCCCTTTCCTCCTCTCTTCCTTGCCTCTCTCTCTCCCCTTTCCCTCTCTCTATCCCTTTCCCTTTCTCTCAGCCTCTCATGTCTCTCTCACCCGCTCTTCTCTCTCTCTCTCACACTCCCTTTCTCTCTCCCCCTCTCTCTCCTCTCTCTTTCACTCCCTTTCTCTCTCTTCTGTCTCACCCTCTCTCTTCTCCTCCTCCTCCTCACCTTCCTCATCGTCTGCCACACTCCTTACACATTCTTCTCCATTTCTCTTCACATCTTTTTCAGTTTCATCTCCTCCTTCTCTTTTCGCCTCCCTCCCCCTCTCCTCTTCCTCCATTTCCATTTAAACTTTTCTTTTTCTAACTTTTCTATTTGGTTAAATCTTTTTCCTTCTCTCTCTCTTCCTTCCTTTGTCCCACTTTCGTTTGTTTCTCCTTTTATCGTCTCTATTCTATTATTTCCTTAATCATCATCTTTCTCTCCTTTTCTCATTTCTCTCTTTTTTTTCTTCTTCTTTTTTCTGCTTCCTCTTTTTCACATTTTTTCTTCTTTTACTCTTTTTTCTCTATTCATTTTTCCTCTTCCTTTCCATCATCTTCCTCTTCTTTTACTTTTTCATCTTCTTTTCCTCTTCTTCCCTTTTCCGTCTTTTTCTCATTTATCGGTCATTTTGTTCCATATTTTTCATTATTTCATTAATTCCTTTTCTGCTTTAGTTTATTTCATTATTTTCAATCTTAACATTTAACTCAGTGGAGCTTACTACGTAACAAATTATGTGGAAAAAGACATGGTCAAACATATATAGTTACTGGAGTCTGCGCGCCTAGCGAACAGGTTCAAATTGGTCTACTAACTTCATTCCAGTGCCAGACAATAGAGAATCTAGAGGGGTTACCTTGCCCTGCAGCAGTATGAAGTTGACCACTGGCAATATGAATATATATATATATATATATATATATATATATATATACACGCGCACACACCACACTATATATATATATATATATATGCACGCGCACACACCACACTATATATATAATATATATATATATATAATATATATATATTCATCGTATAAATGGGCAAACTGATGACGTCACGCACTTCTCAGCAAATGGGAGAATAGACCATACCTAACCCGCAGCAGCAATCCTGCCAATCACCATGCACCTTCTTCTCATCTAACCCACATTACTGGGAATAAAATTTGCTCATCTTCACGGAATTCCCATTACTTCAATTGCCACTGAAGAAGTACCAGGTGTAAAAACGCGTTTTGGCTTTCGACTGAGCCTATATTTCTATCTAATGGCACACGGCGAATTACTCTGACTCCTGCCTATTGAAGGCAAAGTCGCCTTATGAGAGAGAAGACTGACAAAACGCTTTGTCACAACAGGCTTGCCATTTCATTCAATGAAATATATATGCCTACATATATGTATGTGTATATATATATATATATATATATATATATATATATATATGCAATAACACTAGGAACGTGTGTTTTATAAATGCAAGGTTTAGAAAATAAACAAACGTAGCAGAGCGCTTTCTTATATTACATCCAGTGTAAATTTACACTGGATGTAATATACGAAAGCGCTCTGCTCCGTTTTTTTTCTAAAGTGGTTACCTTGCGTGTCTGTGTATATATATATATATAATGTATATAATATATATATATATGTATATATGTATATACAGTATAAGTATATATATGTATATGTCTAATATTGGTGTGTTTTGGTAGCAGGTTCTCTTTTAAACAGGTTTGATTAAATACGACAGCGTTCTGGAAGTTCTTAATTTTCTTTCGTGTGTTTTCTATTTTTCTAATTATATTCTTCCATTGGATAGGGTGGGCATAGACCAACTCCTTATAATTCTCCATTTTATTACACGAAGTTTCGTCTCTAATAAGACATTGGTATTTCTGTTTTAAAAATACAATAAATATTTATGATACTACAAGTTTGAATTACATTAATGGTTGGACATACACAAGATATCTAGAAATAAAAGCTTAGAGTTACAATTAAGTTTAACATATTAAAA
>NC_134806.1:45925960-45928460 GCF_046742065.1 Oratosquilla oratoria
TGTCTCCGGCTCTTCCCCGTAACCTCAGACTCTTAGGGGTTGCAAGAAGCGAGCTGAAGGCAATTACGGAAAGACCCCAAACAGGATTTAACCCCCCCGCCCCCCCACCGACCGAAAAAAGACGAACCAATTAAGAAAGTCGGATCTAAAGAGAACATCCAAGAGAAGGCGCTCCTGCAAAGAGTACTCCTTGTTGTGACAACTAAGAGTACAACGAGGGAACGCTTGCGGGGTAATTGCGTAATGAGAACAGAAGAACATAAGAATGGAGGAGACTGCAAGAGACCATGAGGCCTACACTAGGCAGTTCCATGTCCCTTGCCACCTGTCATCCCCGTCCATAAAGTTATCTCATCTTCTCTTAAAACGACCCATTATTGCTTCAGCGCCCACTAAAGGTTTGCTAAGAACAGAAGAGCATAAGAATGGAGGAGGACTGCAAGAGACCATGAGGCCTACACCAGGCAGTTCCATATCCCTCACCGGTCATCCCTACCCATAAGGTCATCTCATCTTACTTTGAATCAACCAATAGTTTCAGCGCTCACTAACTAGATGGCGACTAAGTCTATTCTATTCGTTAACCACTCTGTTAGGTAAACCAGTTCTTGCCTCTTATTTCCTCCTTAAATGTAAATTTGACCAAGTGGTGTTTATGAGGGCCAACGCATAATCAGGCGGTCGTGCTGCTTGCCTCCCGAAAGCCCTGGTCATGCGGGGAAGCGACCCAACATTGGCCTAAAAAAAAAAAAAAAAAAAAAAAAAAAAAAAAAAAAAATGCCGCAACTGATGGGGCTTGCACTACCAGACGTTTCTCACTTACCACTTCGTGGTAGGATGGTGAGCTTTGTGTCTATGCAGAAAGCTGGCCAGTGCAGCAATAGAATTGTTTCCTTGTGGGTTCCTTTCCGACTATAGAATAAGAGCATTAACTTCATTTAACCTAAACCAGCCTAATCTAACCTTACCTAATCTAAACTAACCGAACTGAACCTAACCCGTTTTAACTTAACCTAAACCAAATCTAAATTAACACCCCCAAACGTAGCCAGAGCTAACCTAACACAACCTGATTTAACCAACTTAATCCAAATCGCCCAAAAATAACTAAATTAGCTCATGTAAAACCGTTTATTTGTTATTTATTTCTACGTAGAAATCTGTAAACCACGTGCGTTCCTTTTTTTTTTTTTTTTTTTTTTTTATCCAGACATGGCGGCTAACATTTCAAATCAAATTTGCATAAATTTAACCCTGACCTCTATCTCTCACCAGATAAAATGGACTGTCAGTCATGCAGAAATTAATTAGAGATGAATGTAAACAACAGTTTTGTTGTGTGTGTGGGGGGGGCGAGTCTACTCCAGTCCGCCATTTGTTTGTCTTTACAAATTGGCGTCACTTTAGGGGGGGGGGGGCGAAAACCCGTCTCATTGTTTCTCTATATTTTCACTGATAATATTTTCATTATCGTTGTTGTTCTTGTTATTATACCATTATTATCGTTATTACTATTATCATTATATTCATTATTACTATTACTATTATTATTATTTCAGGTTTTCTCCTCAAATTGTATTTACTTTGGGAAAAAAGCCGCCCGCTGTTGCTATCGTCAACACGAATGAATAAATAAATAGACGAATGAATACACAAATTAATTAATTAATCCAATATCATCACTGTTACACCTCGTTGTATTATAGCCAAACTCCGTAGTTTTAAGCAGGAGAGAGAGAGAGAGAGAGAGAGAGAGAGAGAGAGAGAGAGAGAGAGAGAGAGAGAGAGAGAGAGAGAGTCATTGCGACTTTAGGCTTTGATTCTGTTAATAATATTTCGAATTCCCTAAATGTGAGGCCGATGGAAAAAAATAAATAAAAAATAAGACAAAAATATACATATAATAAAAACGTAAGACAATAGATTAACACTTTTGAATACATTTTGTTCTTTTATTTTTTTTTTGGGGGGGGGACGGGGGAGGGGGGAGGATGGCTACAGCCCCCCCCCCCAGCAAGAGATCCCCCCTCAAAATGTCTTTCAGGTTTTATGAGAGCCTTGGAGAGATGGATAGCAAGCTAGTAGCAGGCCAGACAAGATTGATCTGGTGCGCTCAGATATATATCGGCAGTGGTGCCACAAGGATCCCTCTTGGTCACAGGCGCCGCCACCGACGCCTCCTCTTCCTCCTCCTCCTCCTCTTCTTCCTACTCCAACTCCTCCTCTTCCTCTTCTTTCTCTTCCTACTCTTCCCTTTCCTCGTCTTTCTCTTCCTCTTCCTCCTCCTCATCCTTTTCTTCTTTTTCTTTTCTTTCTTCTCCTCCTCCTCCTCTTCTTTCTCTTCCTACTACGCCTCATATTCCTCTTCCTTCTCTTCCTCCTCCTCCTCATTTTCCTCCATTCTCTTCCTTCTCGTTATCCTGCTTCTTCTCCTCCTCCTCCTTTTTCTCTTTTTTTCTCTTCCTACTACTCTTCCTTCTTCTCCTCTTCCTATTCCTCT
>NC_134806.1:45935960-45970960 GCF_046742065.1 Oratosquilla oratoria
GAGAGAGAGAGAGAGAGAGAGAGAGAGAGAGAGAGAGGGAGGGAGAGAGATATGGGGATTTTGTTGAGAGGTAGATGAAAGTAGTTGAAGGATTGAAAGAGGGAATGAAAGAGAGGAAGGGGAGAGGAGAGAGAGAGAGAGATGGGGATATTGTTGAGAGGTAGATGAAAGTAGTTGAAGGATTGAAAGGGGGAGTGAAAGAGAGGAAGGGGAGAGGGAGAGAGAGAGAGAGAGATACGGGGATATTGTTGAGAGGTAGATGAAAGTAGATGAAGGATTGAAAGGGGGAGTAAGAGAGAGAAATAGAGAGAGAGAGAGAGAGAGAGAGAGAGAGAGCGAGAGAGGCAGCGAGAGAGGGAGAGAGAGAGGGAGAGAGGGGGAGAGAGAGGGAGAGGGAGAGATTTTAGTCAGCTGAGGGGTGAAAAGATATATTTGTGTTAGAGAGTGGGTTAGAGAAACAAGAAACGAACAGAAATAATTATACAAACACAAAAACATTAGTTATATGAATAAAGGATCAAATAAACAAACTAATAATTATCCAAATAAATACACAAACACATGAAAACAGATAATTTATCAAGCAAACAGGATTAATGTGTTTTTGTCCGTTGCCTAACTGGGAAGTTTAAGTTTAGCTTGGTTAACGTTAAGCTCACGAGGTTCTTCATTTGCATGGAACAAGCAAACACACAATGTCGCAGTGCCTGTGTTGGGGGGAGAGGGGGAGAGGGGGAGAGGGGGACAAAGAGAGGTGGGGAAGCCAAATAGGAGGGGAGAGAGGAGGGTAGGGGAGAGGGGAAGAGAGGAGGGGAGATGGGGAGAAGGGGATGAAGAGGAGACAGGGGAGGAGGGGAGAGGGGGAAGAAGGAGAGAGGGAAGAAGGGGAGAAGGGAGGAAAGACGGGAAAAGAGAGGTAAGAGGGGAGAAGAGAGGAAAGAGGGGAGAGAGGGAAGGAGGGTTGAGAAGGAAGGAGGAGAGAGAGAGAGGGAAGGAGGAGAGAGAGGGAAGGAGGAGAGAGAGGGAAGGAGGAGAGAGAGGGAAGGAGGAGAGAGAGGGAAGGAGGAGAGAGAGGGATGAAAGAGGGGAGGGAGAAAAGGAGGGGAGAAGGGAAGAAAGAGGGGGGAGAGGGCAGGAGGGGTGAGAGGGAAGGAAGGGTAGAGAGGGAAGAAGACGACAGAGGGAAGAAGGGGGTGAAGGAAGAGAGGGAAAAAGCGGAGAGAGGGATGATGAGGGAAGGAGAGAGGGATAAAGGGGAAAGAGGGAGGGGAGAGAGTAAAGAAGGCGAAAGGTGAAGGGGAGAGGGGAAAGAACGGGAGAGGGGAAGAAGGGGAGAGAGTGAAGAAGGGGAGACGGAAGGATAGAGGGGAGATAGGGAAAGGAGGGGAGAGGGGAAAGGGAAAAGGATGGGAGAGAGGGATAAGGAAGAGAGAGAGGGAAGAAGGGGAGAGGGAAAAGAAAGGGAGAAAGGGAAGAAGGGGTGAGGGAAAAGGAAGGGAGAGGAAGGAGAGAGACGGAAGGAGGGGAGAGAGGGAAAAGGAAGGGAGAGAGGGAAGAAGGGGAAGACAGTGAAGAAAGGGAGAGGGGGAAGAAGGGGAGAGAGGGAAGAAGGGGAGGAGAGAGGGAAGGAGGAGAGAGAGGAAGTAGGGAAGAGAGGGAGGAAGGGGAGAGAGGGAAAAAGAGGAGAGAGGGAATGAAGGGTAGAGGAAAGAAAGGGAGAGGAGGAGAATGGGGAGAGAGGGAGATGGGGAGGGGAAGAAGGGAGGCGTAAGAAGAGAGGGGAGAGAGTGAAGGAGGGGAGAGAAGGAAGAAGGGGGGAGAGGGAAGAGGGGGAGAATGGGGAGTGGGAGATAGGGAGGGGGAAGAGGGGGAGACGTGAGGAGAGAGTAAAGGAGGGGAGAGAGTAAAGGAGGGGAGGGAGGGAAGGAGGTGGAGAGAGGGAAGGAGGGGGAGAGAGTGAAGGAGGGGAGAGAGGGAAGGAGGTGAGAGAAGGAAGGAGGGGAGAGAGGGAAGGAGGGGAGAGAAGGAAGAAGGGGAGAGAGGGAAGGAGGGGAGAGAAGGAAGAAGGGGAGAGAGGGAAGGAGGGGAGAGAAGGAAGGAGGGGAGAGAAGGAAGAAGGGGAGAGAAGGAAGAAGGAGAGAGAAGGAAGAAGGGGAGAGAGGGAAGGTGGGGAGAGAAGGAAGAAGGGGGAGAGAGGGAAGGAGGGGAGGGACGAGGAGAGGGGAGAAGAGATGAGAGAGATGAGAGAGAGGATAGAGGAAGATGAGCGAAGAGAGAGGGGAGACAGGGGAGAGGGGAGAAGAGGAGATGGGCGAGGGGAGAAGAGGGAAATTGGAAATAGAAGATGGGGAAGGTATAAGATATAAGGAAGAGGGAAGAAGAGGAAGAGAGAGGGAGGAGGGGAGGGGAGAGGAATTAGGGGAAGAGTGAAAAGAGGGGAAGTACAGGATACAAGAAGGATAAGAGAAGACGGGGGAAAGAGAGGGGAGAAGGGGAAAGGGAGGGGAGAAGGGAAGAAGGAGGGATAAAAGGGAAGAGGGAGGAGAAAGGGAGGAGAAGGGGAGAAGGGAAGAGGGAGGGTGAAAAGGGGAGAGAGGAGGGGGAGGTACTAGATATAAAGAAGAGGGGAAAAGAGGGGAGAGAGAAGATCTAGGATTCAAGAGAGAAGAGGGGAGAAGGGAGGGGGAGAAAGGAGAGGGGAAGTTTTGAAAGGGGGGATGGCGGAAAATGGGGGGAGGGGGCATTTTGCAGCTTGGATAGAAGGGGGAGAGAAGAGGGGAGAGAAGAGGGGAGAGGGGTACGAGGGATGACGGCTATGACGAAGCGACAGCTGCGGGGGAGAGAGAGGGGGAGAGAGAGGTGGATGTCGACATGGGGAGGGGAAGATGGAGACGGTGTGAGGGGAGCTGGTAGTTGGGGAGTGGGGAGAGTGGGAGGGGAGGAGGAGAAGGTAAGAGGGGGGAAAGAGGGAATGAGAGGAGAGAAGGGGAGGAGAGAGGGAGAGGAGGGGAGGAGAGGGGAAGAAAGAGGGGAGAGGAAAGAGGGGAGGGGAGAATGGGAAGGGAAGAGAGGGAGGGGAGAGAAAGAGAGACGGGAGAGTGGGAAGAGAGGGAGAGAGAGGGGGGGATGAGTGTGGTGTTGTCCCTGAATGGAGAGGGGAAGGGAAGATGGGGAAGGGAAGAGGGAAGGGAAGATGGGGAAGGGAAGAGGGAAGAGAGAGAGGGAGTGAGAGAGGGAGGGGAGTGGGCAGAGGAGGAGGAGGAGGAGGAGGAGGGGGAGGGAAGAAGGGAGAGGAGTCTGGTGTTGTCTCTGAATGGACAAAGGCACAAGAGCATCCTTCTTATTGATCTAGTGCATGAGTAATAGTAAACCTCTACACCACCTCTTCCTCCTCCTCCTCTTCTTCTTCCTCTTCTTCTTCCTCCTCCTCTTCTTCCTCCTCCTCCTCCTCTTCCTCCTCCTCCTCTTCTTCTTCCTCCTCCTCTTCCTTCGCTTATCTGGATTTCTGTATATTTCGTTCCTTACTACTGGTCCCGTATTAAGATTTAAGGTCATAAGATCGAGACTGCAGGAGACCATGAGGCCTATACTAGGCAGTTCCTTGTCCCTTACCACCTGCCATCAATAAAGTTATCTTCTTTTAAAACAACCAATTGTAATTGATTCAGCGCTTACTAACTAGATGGTTACTAAGTCTATTCCATTCGTTGACCACTGTATTGGTAAACCAGTTCTTGTCAGTCTCCTTTTTAAACCTAAATTTGTTTAATGCACCATCTCCTTCACTCCTCTTCTTCTTCTTCCTTACTCCTCCTCCTCCTCTTCCTCTTGTTTGTCAGCGACAAAATACACTGGGAACATTTCCTCACGTTTATACAGTGTGTTCCTCCTTCGCTGGAGACTATTATGAAATATAAAATCAAATTCCTCTCTCTCTCTCTCTTTATCTCTATCTCTTTCTCCCCTCTCCTTCTCTGTCTCTTGCGTGGGTAATCACGATATGATCACATTATATTAATAAAAAAATAGTACAATTACGTAAACAGAATTATGTAATTACCCACTGTTGTTCTTCCTAAGCTTCTTTGAGACAGGCTATCAATGAACTAAAATAAAAATAAATAATTTTCCTCTCTCTCCCCTTTCTCTCTCTCTTGCAAGCGTAGGTAATAATGATAAGATTACATAATAACAAAAACGGTACAATTACGTAAACAGCATTACATAAACAAGATTATTTTGCACAATGACATCAGACGTAGAATCATCGTACAACAAAACATTATTGAATGTACGAGTTGCCAACTGTTTAATTACTTGTAATTATCTATCATAACATCAAATATATTTCATTTGCCTAGAGGTCACGTGATCTGAAATCAACGAAACGATAGCCGAAAAAAAGAACAAAAATTAAAAAAAATCTGTATATAAAATTACGTAAACGTAAAAGATGAACAAATAAAAATATTGAAAATAGATATTGAAAATAAATAATTAGTGAACTCCGCCAAATCATTCAGGATAATAATGAAGAACTTGATCCTACGAACGACCCAAGCGGCCCGGCGGAAGTAAAGTCACGATAATTATATTAAGTTTCAGTATCGCGTCATTAATTGTACTGATGAGGCCACGGGAGGAGGGGGAAGAGGAGGAGGAGGGGAGGATGGGAAAGAGAATGAAGAAGAGGATGGTGAGATGGAAAAGGGGGAAGAGGAGGAGGGAGGGGGAAGAGGGGAAGGAAGAAGAGGAGGGGAGGAAGAGGAGGACGAGGAAGAGGAGGAGGGGGAGGGAGATGAGGAGGAGGAGGGGAGGAAGAAGAGGAGGGGAGGAAGAGGAGGGGAAGGAAGAGGAGGAGGGGAGGAGGAAGAGGTGGAGGGGGAGGAAGAGGAGGAGGGGAGGAGGAGGAAGAGAGGGGAGGAGGAGGAAGAGATGGGAGGAGGAGGAAGAGATGGAAGGGAGGAAGAGGTGGAAAGGGAGGAGGAAGAGGAGGACAGAAAATAGGGGGAAAGGAGTGGGAGGAGTAAAGATGCAAAGGAGGGGCGAGGAGAAGGGAAAGGAGGAGAGGGAGGAGGAAGAAGAGGAGGAAGAGAAAGGCAAAGGAGGGGAGGGGAGAAGGGAAAGGAGGAGAGAGGGAGGAAGAAGAAGAGGAGAAGGAAGAGAGAGGGAGAAAGAAGAAGAAGAGGAGGAGGAGGAGGAGGAGGAGGAGGAGGAGGAGGACAAAGGCAAAGGAGGGGAGGGTAGAGGGAGGAAGAAGAGGAGGGGAGGAAGAAGAGGAGTAGGAGGAGGAGGAGGAGGAGGAGGAGGAGGATTCAGATCCCCTTAAAAGGAGCCCCTTTAACACGATAAGCCCTGAAGATAAACCCCAATTAGGGATTTCCCTTTAAAAGATTATTTCCAGAAGGCTAATCTCCAGTTATATTAGGTTAAAAATTCAATCGACTTCAGAAAGGTGTGACGTAAATAAGATTATTGTAATCCGTGTGTGTGTGTTTGTGTGCGTGCGAATGGGGTTTGCTTGTATATATACACACACACGGTGTATGTACACATGCATACACACGACGCCTGTACACATGTATATACACACGGTGTGTGTGTGTACATGTACACACACAGCGTATGTACGCTGGCATATACACACAGTGCTGTGTCACTATCACAGGGAATAAGGCAGTACCAGACTTTTCATACCAATACAAATACGTTTCTTTGTTTTCTATTTATTAAATTAGATTAGATTAAATTAGATTATGTTCTAAATAACTAAGAAAGAGATAATGTTATTCGTTTTAGATGACTGTCACTATATTAAGACTAAGATGGAATAACGATGTAAGTTGTTTTATACTTAAATAATTTAAGTATAAAACAACTTACATCGTTATTCCATCTTAGTCTTACTATAGTCATCTAAAAAGAATAACATTATCTCTTTCTTAGTTATTTAGAACATAATCTAATCTCTGCTAGTTACCAAAAAATAATAATTTAATATGTTTGATTGATAGCTATAGACGTGTCAACAATTAGTTTGTTTTACCTGCTCTGAATCCTGGGCTGGTTTGTATTTTTTCCTTGTTGCTCCAATTCTTAAGCACTACTAAATTCATTTAACCAAATGAATCAACGCAGAGGCACAAAACAACCGCGGTAATAAACACACAACACAAAAACACTGTCTGGTCGATACGAAATGAATAATTCAAATATTGAAGAAGTCGCCAACTTAGTCGACCGGTACATTTGACGATTTGATGTCCAATGTTGCCTTTGCGAAAAGTTTATAGAATAAAAAAATAATACGCCTGCTGCTACTTTATTTGTCTTTTAATAAGAATCAGTTGTTAAAATATAATTTTAGTTGTTTTGTTAAACTTTTATTATTTTTTCTGATTATATGTGTATTTCAAAAATGTATACGTGATTGGCGGGAAAAGTCATCAGCCGTAAATGACGTAATGTCGTCTTCACGGATTCTCGACCGCACAATTATGATTATCAATAATATTTATAATAAATTATTGTTTTTCATGAATAACTGATAAAAAGAAATATGCGTTAATGATTATTTCGAACAAATAATGCAAATCCAAGTCAAGATCGTGCACGGCGAACACATACACACGTATTTGTATATTTAGACCTTGATTCTTACTCTGTTCCTAGCCTCTCACACTTTCCTCACACTCTCACACCAACAAACTCTCGCACCAGAATCACGTACAAGGCCGTTTTCTGTGCGTGAATTATGTACAGTTCGTTGCAAAAGTGTTGAACCTTTCTTTTGTTTCTCTTGAGGAAATGTAACCTTTTTTTTTTTTTTGCAAATGAATAAATTTCATTACATGATCATTATTGTTGTTGTTCTAGTTTATATGGGTTATATTTTATCAGCGCTTCTATTTTTTCATTATCTGAATGTACAAATGCAAAAAGAAGAAATATGCATGTAACAGAAATAGAGAAATCATAAAGCATTGCCTGTATGTATGCATGTATGTATGTATGCATCTATGTGCGTATGGCAGTATATATGTATGTATGTACGTACTTATGTAAGTATGCATGAACATATATGTATATACGTACGGGAGTATGTATGTATGCATGTATGTATATACTGTATGTATGTATACATTTATGCATGCATGTATGTATTTACGTATGAATGTATTTGCAGTACGCATGTATGCAGACATGTATGAACGTTTGTGTACGTATGTATGTAAATATCACATATATCTTATAGTCCTTAACAGGTTTGAGCTTGTTAACCTTATTCAACAAACCATTATATTCTGTTTAATTACTTTGTTTCGGCAATTGTCTGTTATCTCTCCAGCGCTGTCACGACTCATAGAAAACGGGAATTGGGACGTTTGCTTTTTTTCAAAGTCACGCTCGCTGGAATGAGTGGGTATTTTGTTTATTTGTTTGTTTATCTGACAAATTTGCTTATCTGTTTATTCACTTATGTGTTTGCTTTTGTTTGCTTGGATATCTGTTCATATAATTATCTACCTATTCATCTAAATTATATTATCTAATTTATTATCATTATATTTTATTCTATTTATCAATTTATTATACATACACACACACACACACACATATATATATATATATATATATATATATATATATATATATATATATATATATATATATATATATGCATGTGTTGTTAAAGTCGACAGCATTAAGGAGGTTGTTAATCTTCTTATGGGTATTCTCCAGCTTTCTAACCAATACTCTGCCATTTGGAGGGTGGGCATAAACCAAGTTGCCAAAATGATTCATTTATTCAACGTTTCGTCTACAAAGAGACATCTTCCGGAAAATCTGTAACATAAACATTATCGACATACAGAAATAAAGAAAAAAGGGGTTAACCTAAACAAAATTCACAATTATGGAAATAGATATCAATAAATCAGCAATAATACAAATCTCATCTCGATACATGGGCCGTTGGGGACCGCTACTTACAAAAATTAAAGGTCCAAAGAAATGACGAAGGAAATCGTCGGTTGGTGACTTATATATACGAACCTAGCCGGCTTGGGTGGTGGAAGGGGTAGTGGGGGAGGGATTTATGGGAGGGGTTGGGTTCTCATTAAGACGGGAAGGAGAGGGTCGGGGGGAGGGGGGTTGGGGGTTAAGGGGTTGCGAGGTTGGTTGGGGGAGGATGGATGGAGTGGGTGGGAGGAGGTGGAGGGGTATATATAATTTTTTTTTTTTTTGGGGGGGGGGCAGTCAGCTATACCCTCAATGCGAGGTATAGAAGACACAATAAATGAATAAATAAATTATAATTCGGTTTAACGTTGCGAAACCACTCTTCCTCTTCCTCTTCATGTCTCCATTCAGACGCCTGTATTTAGTCGTCTTCTTCCTTTTCTTATAAGTATTCTTATTCTTATTCTTTTTCCTCTTCTTGTTCTTTAAGTTTTTATTTTTCATATTTCTGTTATATATGTATATATATATATATATATATATATATATATATATGTATGTATATATACATATATGTATATATATATATATACATATATGTATATATATATGTATATATATATATATATATATATGTGTGTGTGTGTATATATATGTGTGTGTGTGTGTGTGTGTGTGTGTGTGTGTGTGGAGAACAGTAAACACCAGATTCAATTTAAGGGTTTATTAGGCTAATAACCCCTTCAATTGAATCTGGTGTTTACTGTTCCCCAATATGGATCCCAGATTCCAAATCTTCTCATATATATGTGTGTATATATATATATATATATATATATTATATATATATATATATATAATTTCTATTTCTGTTCTTTTGTCTTTCTCACCTTGCCGCACCCCTCTTCCCCAATTCTTTTTTACTACATTTTCCTATTTACGTTTTTTTTTAATTCATCATTCTTTAATCTATTTTTTCTTCCCCCCCCCTTTTTTCCTTCCCCATCACAAACTTTGCCGTATGTTTTATCTAATTTCATTTCATTCTATTTAATGTTTATATTTTATTTATACATTTATTTATTCACTTTTTTCTTTTTTGTTTCCAAGATTTTGTTTATCTTCGTTTTCTGTGGTTGTCTCCCCACCCCCACCCCTCCTCCCTCGCCCGACCACGAACTTTGTCGTATTTTTCATCTAATTAAATTTAATTTCATGTTTATATACTTCTTAATATTCATATCTATTTACTCGTTAATTTATCAATTCATCTATGATCTTCTTTTCTATTTTTTCCCATTTTCAATGGTTGTCTCCCCACAAACTGTCGAATTGACGTAATGTCGCAACATCACCAGATGCGTTCAAAATACAAAACTAACCCTCTAATTAGTACATTATCCTTTCCCCTCAGCTATCTCATTTACCTAAACGTTATTCCTCCTCCATTTAATCCTATCTGAAGATAATTACTAAAGTTAACTTTAATCTATTTAAGACGTTTAGTACGCTCTTTGCTCTGAACGTCTTCATTAGTTTTGTAATCTCATTCTATGCATTTAAATTATTTAATTTATTTTTCTTTAATCTAGTGGACCTGCTTTATACTTCCTTGAGGTATCTGCCTTTTGTTATTTCAATATATTTGTTTATTAATCTATCTATCTATTTATTCAATTGTTTTTTTGTTTATATATTCACTGGTTTATCTACTCATTTATTTGTTTACATATTTTGTTTATCCATATATCTTATTTATCCCACCCATAAAGTTATCTGGGTTCCGCAAAAGGTCCCTAAGGGTTCCGCGAGAACAAGTGAGATAAGCTGACGCACTTTTTATTTTTTTTTATTTAATTTCATAAACGTAATATAAGTAAACACGCACGACATATTCCTGGTTATTGTAATAACGTAATATAGACATCTTCCTATCTAACCTATTATTACGATGGAAATAAAATGAGAAAGATATGGTATATGTTTTTTTTTTTTTTTTTTTTTTTGCGCAGGAGTTCCTTGAGACATGCAATTTATTTCAAAGGTTACGCAAGGGTAAAAAGGTTGAGAAACGCTAATCTAAATGGTTAACTAAATCTAATCCATTCGTTAACTACTCTGCTGGTTAAACCAGTTTTTGTCTGTTTCTATCTAACCTTAACTTTTGAAATATATCCTTTTATTTTTTGCTCCCTCCCAGCGTTTCCCAACCTAGGATGCTGAAGTCAGTTCTAGAGAGTGCTGGGAAGACACACACACACACATACAATTTCCTGTATCCTTCTAGTAAAAGGATACTAGTTCGTAGTTGCTGACTAGAGCGGGTGCTAGGGTCGGAAAAGTTTGGGAAACACTCCACTAAACGATTCCATTTAGGAAACTTTCCCAAAGTTTAAAGACTTTGTAGAGGTGTTTTCGATGGATTCCGAGCTCGTCTAGATTATATCTATTTGGCGCCGTTTCCGAACGGGGTAGAGCGCCGCCACTTGCGGCGGAGGTCGAGGTGACGGCGGCTCGAGTCTCCCGCCAGCGAGTTGGACCAAGGGTATGGTTCATTCAATTCCACTCTACAAAGTCCTCTGTAAGGGGAACCGTCCTAGCCTCCTGATAGAGGGGAGCTCGCGATGTTAAACTGAAATGTCCTCTTCTTCGTCGTCGTCATCTTCTACTTCATCTTCTTATTCCTCTTCCTCCTCTTCTTCTTCTTCCTCTTCTACTTCTTCCTCTTCTTCTTCCTCTTCTACTTCTTCCTCTTCTACTTCTTCCTCTTCTACTTCTTCCTCTTCTTCCTTTTGCTGTTCTACTTCTTCGTCTTGTTCTTCCTATTCTTTTTTCTTTTTCTTCTTCTTCTTTCACTTTCCAAACGTTTTCAAACACGAATTACAATTACAAGCAAAATTTTTAATCCACGTTACAGGTTTCGCAACATCAGTATGATTTTTTTCACTGTATATTTATTTTCATACGTATATACATATTTTCGGGTACAAAACATATTTTCTTGTGTTGCATTTAGCTTACAGTTAGGTCATTGTAGTTTAAAAAGAAAATGGTCCGACAAAGAATTTGAATTTTGTTCAGAATCAAAGAACAGTGCAGTAGTAAATTTCTTCTCTCTCTCTCTCTCTCTCTCTCCTTTTTTTAAGTTATATTTAGTTTACAGTTAGGTCATTATAATAAAAAAAAAAAAATTGTCCCGCAAAGAATTTGGATTTTGTTCAGTATCAAAGAACAATGCAGTAGTAAATTTCTTTTCTCTCTCTCTCTCCTTTTTTTTTTTTTTTTTTTCTTTTCAAGTTTGTTTCTATACACCCGCCTCGGACTCTGCAGATGCGGAGGACAAGAAACCTAATGCATAATTTAGAAATCCCATTAAGCAGAGAAGAAAGAATGTATTTCGGCGTCCATGGCTAAGGGGTTATCACACTGGTTAAAGCCTCATCACACTAGGCTTCTTCCACGGGCTTCACCACCAGCGCCGACCGTTAAGAGTTCGTTGGAGTCAAAACGGTTACAATATTTGAATTTTCAAATCTCCATATATCAAATTAATTATCTTTCCGTCATATATAGCAAAGCTGAATGATGAACTAAGAGATTGTAAACCTAGAAACGAATGTTAGACATAATATTAGAATGTTCTTAGAGAAGTCTAGATTTCTGTAAGCAAGGTCATATTCTAGTTATTCAAAAGGAGGTTGGAGGTTGGAGGTTGGGTGTGGAAGGAAAAATGGCCCAGTGTGATAAACCCTTATAACCTTATAATCCCGTACTCCGAGAAAGGCTACCATACCTAGCCACCCCGCAGGGTGGGTAAGGGTTAAAAATTCAGTACAAAGGTTAACAAAGATCATATGATACTCAAATCCAGGATTTCAACAAAGGCTGCTACCATGTGTAATTATTTAAAAAAGGCAATTGACTGAATCTTTATCGTTTCGCTCATTGAAGCCTTTTCAAGCACACAGCCAGTGTGTGTGTGTGGGTGGGTACCTGAATTTTGTAAATATAGATTACGCTTTTAAAGAGATGTACTCTGTAGCACAAATACGACGATTTTGAATATAATTTGAAGTATATGTTCTCACTGTAGTTCTTTTTTCAGTGGACAAAAATTATACTTTATCTTACATTTCAGTGATGTGTTGAATATACTTCTGCCACTGTAATACTGCTTTCTGCCGCGTACCTGTGTTGACGTGGCAGGTTTCTCGACCTCTGCAATGAAAGAACCAATTTGGGGGGAAAGGGGAGGCCTTCAGCCCCCCCCCCCCGGATCCGCCACTGAATGCAACACTAGGACAGGACATCCCACGTGGTGCCACGGGTTCCCCCATCCCAGTGTCCCTTCCTTATTCACTCCATGATGAAGGAATAGCTTAAAGTAGCGTTTCCCAACCTTTTCCGACCATAGCACCCTCTGTTGTCATGTCTAAACAGTCCAGTACCCTCTATCTTGTTATCAGAAGGATAAAAGAAAATGAAGTGTACTGCTTGATGATTTATTGTCTTGATTCCTTAGAACTGAAACAAATTGACAGTATTGTTTGTAGAAGAAATAAGAACACCCTAGAAAAATAAAATAGCACGGGAAAATCCAAATATGCACAACTAGGTAATCAGTGATACATTTATCAATGTGATTTTTGCGTGCATCACTTCCCAGCACCCCCTATAATTTATTTCAGCACCCCCAGGGGGTGCTAGCACACCAGGTTGGGAAACGCTGGCTTAGAGGCTGTACTCCATGTCTTTTACCCCATGGAAGGAAAGTGTCAAGGGGGGAAGTTAAACTTCAGGTTCTAGAAATAATTCCATGACCAAAAGCTTTTGGTTACATATCAACACTGCCCCAGTGAAAAAAAAAACCTTCAGCAAGAGAGACTGCAATTTAATAATGGTCCCATCCTCACACGGGGGTTATCGTACCTAGCCACCCCGTAGGCCGGGTAAGGGTTGAAACGTTCTAAACAAAAGATCGTTCAAAAATTCTTTTTGGACCAGGAGAAAGAGGACACCAGCTGTCGAAGTGCCAGTCAAGCTCCTGACGGCTTTTTGCAGACGCAAAATTATTCCTCGAACGGCCAGGGACTGACATTGCAACTGTCTGGTCACAGGTATTAACGATAACAGTCAAGAGGAGTTACAGGAACCAGATAGAGGAGAGCGACAGAGCTGACTATTGCCTTTCCCTCCCGATGAAGCCTCGTGAATCATTCTTCGAGATTCGAAGATTCGAATACCGAATCAGTGGAGCAATTTTTTTTTTTTTTTTTTTTTTTTTTTTTTTTTTTTTTTTTTTTTTTTTTTTTTTTTTTTTTTTTTTTTTTTTTTTTTTTTTTTTTTTTTTTTTTTTAAAGAAATCGACGCAACATCTTTGGGTATACCTTCCACTAAGTACCACCCCCCACACAACACCTTCCGTGAAATAACACATTATTTGTTCCAAGTGAATTAAATGTTCCTAAAGTGGCGGCACATTAGGCTAACATGCTATTTGCTTTTGTTACATCGTCTGAGTAGAAACGAATTTGGTTACAATAGTCTAGACTCCCGTAAGTTCATCTCAACAACGTGTTTTACATCCGTATAGGTTTAACTTGTCTTGGTTCGTCATTCAGTTTCTCACTCTATGACATAAGTCATTTGACATTTAGAAATTTGAAGAAGAAAAAAAAATCGTAACCAAAGTCGTTTCTGCTCAAACGAAGAAAGAAAAGCAAGGAAGGAATGTTGCGATCACGCTGAAGAGGATCACAGGCAGTGATCGTAATATAGTTACCTTCGTGCAACATTTCTTTTTTTCCTTTTCTCCCAAAGTGGGATTTTCAGTTGATCAAAACTTGTTCCACAGCCCATTTCCATTGCTCCCTTCACTCATTACCTTTCAGTTATCGAAGTTGAATCAATTTGTAGCCTCCCAAACTGGAAATTGATTCGACCTGACTGTGACATCATTGACCTCTCCCTTCACACCTGGGTTTAGTTCACGGACACTTCACAGACACGCACACACACACACGCACACACACACACACACACACGCACGCGCGCACACACACACAAACACACATACATGCATATATGACCTTTGAGCTCTCATCCGGGATGGTAATAGTTGTCGATCACGAGTCCAACACGTGGTCCAAGACCATGGTGCATCACACACACACATACACACACACGTACACAATTGTATAGTACAAGAATATAATTTGTTCCTTTCTATGCACTACATACAGTATATAAACACACAGAGTTCCCATGGATTAAGCACTATATGATCGTTGAGCTTTCATCCAGAAGGGTAATAGCTGTCGATCACGAGTTCAACACGTAATCCAACACCATGGTTAATCACACATACACACACACATATATACACACACACGTACACACACTCTCTCCCTCTCTCTCTCACACACACACACATGTATGTATATATATATATATATATATATATATATACATACATATATATACACTATATATATTTGTAAACGCAGAGCGAGTTTTTTTTTACTCTCTAAAACTCTCCCTACATATTTGTTACATTTTTATCTAAAACATTTAACCTTTTTCCGTTCAGTTTTTCTCGCGCTCCACAGTGTGGCTGCCAGTTGCACAATAATTCACTTTTAGTTGTTAGAAATATTCCTACCATAGTAATACTACGTATACGCAAACCTAACACATACTATATATATATATATATATATATATATATATATATATATATATATATATATATATATAATGTATATATATATATATCATTAAATTATTAAATATTTTACTTATTTTAATATTGAGTGTTCATGTTTTAGTGAATGTAATGTATTAGAAAATGAATATTACGTGTTTTTTTTTTGTTTTGTTTTTTTTATAAAATTGTGCTTACACATTTCCTCAGGTCCAACGCATCAAACATGGGTGAAAAGTAAGTGCCCTCATTATTATCTTTATCATTATTATCATTATTACCATTATTATATATCATTATTGTTATCATTATCATTATTATTATCATCATCATCATTATTACTATCATCATCATTACTAAAATATTGCCCGTTGTTTTGTGGATTATGTAATTAGAAATTCCTCTTAATATTGCTGCATCATCTACTTTCATAGAGTGCATTGCCATTACATTGGTGAACCTTCTAATATTGCATCTGAAATATTTCGACTCTGGAGTGTCCGTAGAGATCAGATAGCTCTTGAGGTACCTCAGGTATATTTGTAATTCTAATCACTCCTGATTTACAGCAAATTCTAAAATTGGGATTGTTAAGCGTCCCTCCTGTTCGTTCTCCAAGAAATATCAAAGCATTGCAGTGTCGATAACGTACAAGGCCGCAACTATGACGTTCAACGTCAACAGCAGCCTGTAGATGGATTCCATCTATGTCACGCTGCCGACCGATATTGAAAGTCCGTCGTTGATTCACTTGACGTATTCCTCTGTCCTGTGCTACATCCTGTCGTTGTATCCTCTCACGTTGTTCTCTTGCGTTGCGGTGCTGTGCTGCATCTTCTTGTAGTATCCTCTCACGCTGTTCTTGAGACACTTGTTCCCTTAAACTGCGAGGTCGAATTGCATCTTCTACCAATATCTGTCCTCGACGCTCCTGTGACTGCGCAAGGTGAAGCTCACGACGTCATTGTTTCTCGTACGTTGTGCTTCCCTTTTCTCTTCTGTTTGCCTGGCTCGTCTCGGCTGTTGAGCCAGTCTCCTTGCATTTACTCCTCTGTTTTCTTCCATGGTAATAAAATTTCAAGTAGTGGAATAGTAGGAAGTTAGTAAGCGTGTATGATAGGTGTTCACCAGGCAAATACTGATTACAGACTGACAATCGACGAATCACTTTCATTCATCAACATTTGCGTAGATTGTGATTATTATCGTCGGGCACTTCCGTTATTGTTTCTAGAAATTTCTGTGTGTGAAAAAATCCAGTAAAATTATTCAAGTACTAAGAAGTTCTAGAGTTAATGCTTTGCTTTGCTGAGTTGATTAATTGAAAATAGATATTCGTGTGCACTTCTCTTTAGAACCTCTGTGTGTACTGAGCAATTTTAGAAGGCTTCGGACAGATAGATAGCTCTCTTATGATAGTAAGACATTATTGATATTATTATCATTATTATAGTTATCACTATTATCATTATCGTTATTACTATTATCATTATTATTATTATCATTATTGTTAATACTATTATTATTATTGATATTATTATTATTATTATTATTAATTGAATAATTGCTGTCATCATTATTACTATCAATATACTATTATTATCATCATTATCATTATTATTATCATCATTATATTATTAAGGTAACTTGACCTTACTGCCGACACGTGCTACCTCTGGAGGGATCGAACCTCAAACATTTTATTTTACTTATCTATTTATATATTTATTAATTTATTCTTCTATTTATTTATTTATCCATTTCTTTTTTCACATATATATTCATTTATCTACTTATTCATTATAGAATATAATCACCTGGCGGCTGGCAGAAAAAAACATATTCAAGTCGAGCTTGGCATGACTGTTAAAGTCTGTGTGATTCACCATGGTCTTTTGGATAACGTGTTGGATTCGTGATCGGCAGCTATTTCCCTTTCGGAAGAGAGCTCAGAGCTCGTATATGACCGATCCATGGGGTAATGCTATGACCTTACACGCACACACACACCCAACTCCCCGCCCACGAGTTGGAGTAATAACCCGCAGCGCAGCGATACTGAAATTATTTCAGCCCTGGGCGGGACTCGAACCCGAACTTCCGTAGTGGCAGTTCTGTGTGTGTGTGTGTGTGTGTGTGTGTGTGTGTGTGTGTGTGTGTGTGTGTGTGTGTGTTTGATGATAACAATAATAATAACAATAGTAATAATGATGATAATGTTATTAGAGACAGTGATAATAATAATGTAAATAATAATAATAATAATAATGATAATAATAATGTAAATAATAATATGTTTATTGAGTTAACAACGATACAGAGATACATTAACAATATACATTTTGCGTAAATCTTAGAACTAGACTAATTCGATTACATAATGTGTAAGGAGTACTAGGCGTTGATGATGTGTTTGTTGCGACCGAGAGGTCGGGGCCATATTAGCGATGATAAGGTTGGAGGTTTTCTTGTTCGTTGCTTGAGTGAGAATTGGCTGGTGTACGAGTACAATTTCACTGACGCTGAAACGATTGAAACCCCGCATACAAACATCTTTACAGATGGAAATCTTACTCATAGGGCGTTGGGACACGTGAAAGGTGATTCGTGATGTACCACACACACGATGACAGATGCGGTGTGGGGGGTGGGAGAGGGGTCTGACCTTACCCGTGCGTGAACGGAATTCCTCTGGCTTCTTCTTTATTCATTTACTTATTTATTCATTCATCTATTACAGAATATAATCACTTGGCGACTGGCAGAATCAACATATTCAGGTCGAATTTGGTCGGGCGTGATTGCTATAGTGTGTGTGTTCGTATGTGTTAATGTAATTCAACAGGTGAACCTAATTATGGGCATAAGTCGTCAACAACATTGTTGTTGTATGTGTAAGTGCCAACGCACATGCATTGGCGCATTCACCCACAAACGGAAATATTTCCCAACGGGTCCGTTCCCTGCCTAGCCTGTGAATGCTTCAGGTCCCTTCCCATTTCATTTTGGGTGATGTTACACTCGGGATGCATACTCATCGGAATGAAATCGCCGGGAACTTATCAGAATAGGGTCAAACAACGTCATCCCCTGGACTAATTAAATGTGTCATAACGTCTTCAGTGTTTATGATATTTGAATGTGATTATCTATTTGAATATGATTATCTGGCTTCGAGAGGGGGAGAGGAAGAGAGAGAGAGAGAGAGAGAGAGAGAGAGAGAGAGAGAGAGAGAGAGAGAGAGAGAGAGAGAGAGAGAGAAAGAGAGAGAGAGAGAGAGAAAGGACGGTGATAATACGTTCCTCATCGTCAGAAATGACAAGAGGTAAAGAAGAAGGAGGAGTAGGAGGAGGAGGAGGAGGAGGATCAGCACTAACTATGTAAGCAACAGGAGGGCAAAAAGGAGGAGGAGGAAGGGCAAGGGGGAGGTGAGGAAGGAAGAGGTACAGGAGGAGAAGGATGACAATAAGGTAACAAACCAGCATAGTCAATGGAAGTAACAAGAGGGAGAACGAAGAGGAGATGGATCAGGGAGAAAAGGAGGAGGAGGAGGAGGAGGAGGAGGAGGAAACACAGTCGGATGACCAATAGAAAGAGGAGGTTAGGAGGAGGAGGAGGAAGAGGTTAGGAGGAAGAGGAAGAGAAGGAAGAGGAGGAGGGGGAAGAGGTTAGGAGGAAGAGGAAGAGGAGGAGGAAGAGGAGGAAAAGGAGAAGGAGGAGGAGGAAACGAAGCAGGTTGACCAACAGGAAGAGGAATTCTGAGAGGAACCCTGTACAGTTACTGTCCTTACCCTGTGTGTGTGTGTGTGTGTGTGTGTGTGTGTGTGTGTGTGTGTGTGTGTGTGTGTGTGTGTGTGTGCGCGCGCGTAGGCTCATCTTCTCTCTCTCTCTCTCTCTCTCATTTCTAAGTGTTTTTAACAGCTTCCTTAAACATGTAGATAAATAAAAGGAACCAGATGACAAAGAATGTTGATGGTGCCTGCTCTCTCTCTCTCTCTCTCTCTCTCACTTCTATGTGCGTCTGACACCTTTTTTTTTTAACTTGTGGTTGAATAAATTAAAACTGGGTCACCATGCCCGTTAGCGCTGGGAAAGGAGCTTTACCTTGCTCAGATTCAGAAATGCCTCTGAGCAAAGAATCCGCACAGGATAGAAATTCCGTTTTCGTTCTGTGTCGGATTCCGTCGGATTAGTTCATAATTAAACGTCGCTCCGCTACAATAACAGAATTATGTTGAGCTCAATGGAAACAATAAATAAACAAGAACACACACACACACACACACACACACACACACATATATATATATATAATATATATATTATATATACATATATATATATATATATATATATATATATATATATAGAGAGAGAGAGAGAGAGAGAGAGAGAGAGAGTTTTTTTTTTTTTTTTTTTTTTTTTTTTTTTTTTTTTTTTTTTTTTTTTTTTTTTTTTTTTTTTTTTTTTTTTTTTAAAGGTGGGTCAGCTTGAGCTTTTAGTCCATGTACAGCAAAACTACACCTCCCCCTCGGCCTTTGCACAAATTGACTTGTCCACAGACGTTCAAGGGTCCAGTACTAAGGTTCGGTGGACGGAAGTGCTACTCCACGTGACCTAACAGGAACGTTGTGAAGATCATCAACCCAAGAGCGAGTTGCTAAATAGTTATCGCTCCTCCACAATGACCCTCATCTAATTCTCTGTCTATATATCTATATTTCTTCTCCTACAGACGTCCTTAGCCCTACATATCTTCTGCGTGGTCTTCCTCTTGTTCTCTTTCTTCTATTTTTTTTTTTTTTTTTTTTTTTAGGCACGTATGTTCTAATTGTTGTTTTCTCATGACGTGTCCTACAAAGTGTAACCTTCTTTTCCTGATAGTTAATATCATTTCCCTCTGTGTTCCTATTTGCTGCAGTATTTCTTCGTTTGTTTTAATTCTGTCCATGAAATTTTCAGCATCCTTCTCCAAATCCACATTTCTACTGCTTTTATCCTGTCCTGCATTTGTTTACTAATTCTCCAATATGTAGACGGATTAAGGACATCTGTAGAAGAGATAACAAAGGTTATCTTATGAAGAAGAGCCATGTGCAGACAAGAACGGAGCTCTATGGTGGCCAAAGTCCAAGTCGATACGGCACCCCGGTAAGGTAAAGTATATCTGGTGAAGGGGGAAAAAGAAGCCACGGGTCTAGTTCCGAGTTCCTAAGTTTATTCCTGACCAGTTTCGCTCTATGCTTCTTCCTCTGAAGAAGCATAGAGCGAAACCGGTCAGGAATAAACTCAGGAACTCGGAACTAGACCCGTGACTTCTTTTTCCACCTTCATCAACTTGTCACAATGTGCCAGCAAGGTATATATCTATATACCATGGGCTTTTTCCCCCTAATAAGGGAGGTAGCCAAGTCAAAGACATGTACCTACCTCCACTCATTCCACTCCCATCCACGGCCCTCTCCCCACCTCTCATCTTAGCTCCTTGTGGATGACGGGTCACCCAAGTTTCCCGCCTGCTGTCCTAGGTTAATCAAGGTTAGGTTAGGTTAGGTTAGGTTAGGTTAAGGCTGGTAAGATCAGCCACTTCGAATATTAGTTTGTAAAGATAAACAAGTCGTAAGGAAAGAGAAATTAGAAGGAAAGAAAAAATAATTGGAAAAAGAAACTATTCCCAACATTGCACGAAAAGACCCGCGTCACTTCCTTTGTGTTGTTCATTCCTTTGATGAACTTGTGTGTGACATAACGTCTGGAAATTAAAAGTTCGTAAACGTCTGAGTGGGAAATTAAAAGTTGATATAGGTCCGATTTCAATTTACTCACAAAGTCCAAACACGGAGTCATCAACAGAAGCCTGATGTGATGTATGTCAGTATTTGATATTCTAGAGGCAAATACGATCACGTACTTGGGTGGTCGTGAGTTCGATTCCCGGGACGTGCTGCGGACTATGTCGCGTTGGTTCCCAACAGCTTTAGCCAGGAGGGGAGGCGACCCATAGGCGGCAAAAAAAAAAAAAAAAAAAAAAAAAAAAAAAATCCGCATCTGACAGATTTCAGATTTTTTTTTCTAAAGTGGAAATAAAGATAATGGTTACTGCTTCACAACCCCAATAAACGAGTTAGCATGAAGCTATAACCTCAAACGTGACATCCTCCTTAACTTACCAATTATTCCTCGACTCTTTCTCTCTCCCTGCCTTTGACATAAGTCATTTCAAGCTTAAACTAAGAGTAAATTATAGTAACTGAGCTCTGAATGTTATTCTTCGACAGGGATGCAGCCTTTCCGCCCTTTGTGTGTGTGTGTGTGTGTGTGTGTGTGTGTGTGTGTGTGTGTGTGTGTGTGTGTGTGTGTGTGTGTGTTCACCTTGGTCTTCACTTTGGTCTTTGGATCAAGTGCTGGACTCGTGATCGACAGCTATTTCCCTCCCGGATGAGAGCTCAGAGGTCATACATGACCGATCTAAGGGTAATGCTGTGACCATGCACGCACACACCCAACTCTCCGCCCATGAGAGTTGGAGTAACGGCTCGCAGCGCAGCGATACTGAAATAATTTCAGCCCTGGTCGGGATTTGAACTCGGACCGCTGGCGTAGCGATTGCGAACGCTACCACTGCGCTGTCGAGCCGTGTGTGTGTGTGTGTGTGTGTGTGTGTGTGTGTGTGTGTGTGTGTGTGTGTGTGTGTGTATAATCATAGCATGACCCGTAGACCATTGTGGTGAATCACAAAAGCCATTTCAAGCCTAAACATAAAGCAAATTACAGTAACCAAACCCTAGATGGTTGAAGACTAAGCTAGACTATGAAAAAAGATACACGAATTGGTAAAAGAAAAAGATAACCAAGGACTGGAAGCACACGTTGAAGACACAGATAGGAATATATGTATATATATATATATATATATATATATGTATATATATATGTATATATATATATATATATATATATATATAATAATGATAATAATAATAATTATTATAATAATAATAATAATAATAATAATAATAATAATAATAATAATAATAATAATAATAATAATAATAATAATGATAATAATAACAATAATAATGATAATGATAATAATAATAATATATAAATAGATAAAAAGGCAAAACAAATTGGCAAAGAAATTATAAGGAAGTACAGGTTGAAGACAAAAAGGGGAAACAATGAAACGAATTGGGTAACAAAAAGAAACCAAATGGAACGGAAACTTCAGACAAATATAAATGACCCACAACTTGGGGGGTGGAGGAACACGGCCAGGCAGCACTGCGTACGTGTGTATGTGCGTGACTGAACGCGGGGTACGTTTGCAAGATGGAAGAGCGGGGTGGTGGGTTGGGGGGTGCGTGCGCGCCTTGGGACGGCGGATCCGTGGCGCTCTTCTCCACAGAACGGCGTCATTTCGGATGACAAACATCCAGGAAGGCGCGGCGCATAAATAGTTGAATCCAGAAACCTTTTGCTTTTTATGTCTGTGTAACTATGTAAACATCCAGAAGGACATTATTATTGCTATTATTATTATCATTTCTATTTGTGCTATATAAACTTTCAGGAAGTTGTGGTACATAAATAGTTGGATAAAAAAAAAAAAAAATTGCCTTGCTTCTTGTGTGTTTGTGTAAACTTCCAGAAAGACACAATTTTCTCACACACACACACACACACACACACACACATATATATATATATATATATATATATATATATATATATATATATATATATATAATGCTGATAAGATCACAGGTACGTGTGTTCACTTATGCAAAGTAGAGAACTTGGGAGAAAGAAACTAACGAAGCAGGGCGCTTTCGCATAATACATCCAGTGCAAAAAGTACTATTTGCACTGGATGTAATATACGAAAGCGCTCTGCTTCGTCAGTTTCTTTTTCCTAGTGGTCTACTTTGCATATATATATATATATATATATATATATATATATATATATATATATATATATATACTGTATGCTATGCAAACTTTCAGGAACACGTTGTACATAAATAGTTGGATCAAGAGACCATTTGCTTTTCTTTGTATGATCATCTCGCTTATGTAAACATCCACAGAGACGCATGAGTAGTTGGATCCAATGACCATTTGCCTTTTTCATATAAATGTATCTATTCTATGTAAAAAAAAATAATAAAAAAACGGGAATTAAACTCATCAATATTTACAAACACAACACTTGAAAGAACTGGAACTATAAATATATCTGGACCCGGAATTTTTTCGACACTTTTTTTTTTTTTTTTTTTTTTTTTAATCTACAATACTTTTTATCGCCAACACCCTTGACTATGAACAATCAGATATTTGGATCCAAAGGCTTTTGTTTCTTTGTGTCAAGTGAATTCAAACCCAATTCGAGTTTTGATTGAAAAAAAACATGCATTCCACTAGTCATAACATTGAAGGTCACAATTATTTGGTGGCACACTGGGCCAATTCTCGCTAGCAAAACTTTGCTTTTGCCGCTTCGGGTTACGACTTTTCGTCATATAGAGAGAAGCCGAATGACGAACTAAGACAAATTAAACCTAGAATATGAATGTTAGACACATTATTGAGATGTTCTTACGGAAGTCTAGGACTATTGTAACCGAATACAGTCCCACTCAAACGAGGTAGCAAAGGCAAGTAGCATGTTGGCGAGAAATACCTAGTGTGCCGCCACCCATAGATGATTACAATCCTAAGACTGGGCTCTCGGTAAAAAAAAAAATCGAACGTTTTCAACGTTTCATACGTTAGGGGGGAGAGGGGAGTTTTCCTTGAGTGAATAAAATCACCTGAAACACCTCATCAAACACACACACACACATACACAACGCCCAGGGCTGAAATAAATTCAGTATCGCTGCAATGCAAGTCGTTACTCCAACTCTCGTGGGCGGGGAGTCGGGTATGTGTGTGCGTGTAAGGTCACCATAGATCGGTTATATATGAGCTCTGAGCTCTCTTCCGGAAGGGAAATAGCTGTCGACCACGATTCCAACACGTGATCCAAGACCATGGTGAATCACACACACACACATGTTGGTGTAGTGGTATCGCGCTCGACCGCTAATTCAGCGATCTGAGTTCGAGTCTACTATACTACACAGGGCTGTTGAGCTTATATATATATATATATATATATATATATATATATATATATATATATATATATATATATACATACATACATATACCAAGGCTTTTTCCCCCTTACAAGGGGGGTAGCCAAAAAGAAAAAGGCACAAAATCAATCCCACCCATTCCACCCCTGAATACACTCCACACCCCTCCACCCTCGCTCTTATCTTAGCACCTCCTGAATGACGGGTCATCCCTGCACCTTGTCCACTGCCCTGGGTCAGAAGCAGTGTCGCAAGACACAGCACATCCACAGCAAGGCCGCTTCATTAAATCGGCGACCCCCCCTCTCCGTCCCCACATTGCATAAAATGAGAGGACGGGGAGAAATCCCTTCGGGCTGCGTCAAATTTTGCTCATACATACTACCTCACCCCCCATCCACCCTCCCATTCCACCTCATGCAATCACAACATCATCCATATACAACCATTCTCCATTCACCCCTGTCTTCTGTCCTCTCCCGTCCTTCCTCAACAGACATTCCCCTCTTCCCCAAAGCCCCCTTCACCCCATCCATCTACCTCATCCTAGGACGTCCCCTCATGTTCACTCCCTCCACATCTGCCTTCCACACCTCTTTTACTAGTCTTTCTTTACTCATTCTTTCCATGTGTCCAAACCATCCTAATATTCTTTCATCAACCCTATCTCCCAGCTCCTTTTCCACCCCGTCTGGGGTATTGGCTGCTTGTTATTGTGGCAAAGTAGCATGCAGTTGATACTTTAGGGTCTATATGGGGCGCCCCTACGGACCAGAGTCACACATCATTTTGTCTATGATAGAGGAAAACTCTGTTCATAGAGAAATGATGACACTTTTATACTACGACTGTCCCTCCGTTATGCTGTCCTCCAACCCCTTGTTGCTGTCCTGTACCATTTCTCTGAGTATTCCTTTTCTGTGATGGGGGAATTCCCTGTGGTGGGGGAAAAGAATACTGCCACCAAGTATTCCCACTTGGATCGTAAGAGGCGAGAAGAAAGGGACGGGGATTGGGACTAGGCATCCTTCTCCTTGTAGCCCCACAGGGGAAATTCCTAAAGAGAGAGGAAAAAAAATATATATATATATATATATATATGTATGTATGTATATGTATGTATGTATATATATGTATGTATGTATATATTACTTATTTACATTTTCTGTTTGCGTAAGGTCACGGTATTACCCACAGATCTGGCCATATATGAGCTATCGGTCATGAGTCCAACGCGTGATCCAAGATCGGAGTGAATCACACACACACACACACACACACACACACACACACACACACACACCGGTAGCAGCAAACAAACACACTATTACATCACATGAGGACAACAACGCCTAGTACATGATGTATTCAAAATACACTAATTCTAATATTTACACAAATTGTATGTTGTCAGTGTACCTCTGTATCGTTGTTAACTCAATAAACCGATTATCATTATTTTATTATTATTATTATACATACATACACACACACACACACACACACACACACACAAACACAAGTATAAAAACGATGAGTCAACTCATCAAGGAAGCAACAGAATGCAATAAACGTTTGTGCTTACCCTTCGTAGATTACGAAAAAGCCTTTAACTCGTTTGAATAAATGGCAATGCTAAACTCTGTACGCAGTGTGTGTGTGTGTGTGTGTGTGTGTGTGTGTGTGTGTGCGTGTGTTTGTGTGTGTGTGTGTGTGTGTGTGTATACATCTCATATACATGACGAGTAATATAACCCAGTCATATAACCCACTTCCTCACTCACTGTCCACCACAAGCATCAAACGCTGACCTAGGCACTCCTCTCAAATAAACGCCGACTCAACATTACGAGCTCTTGTGAACAACACTGTCGACCTCCAAACGACACACACACACACAGACGAACACACGCGATCAATCTAGTAGCCACCCAGTACTGACATACGATATTACGTATACTGACGGTCCTCCCCTGGATATATAATTAACATGTATGATAGTAGACATCAATACGTAATTAATGCAGTTGCCCCACCCATGTGGGACAACAGACTAACAAGACATTATTGTAAGATCACGATTGAGGGCAACTCTAGAATTTGTCTACTCGACACTTCCGGGCATGAAAACTGGCTCACACACCCGAGGAGCGGTCGGTTCTAGTGACGTGCCCTAGTGATAAGACTGTGTAATAGTGTGTAAACTAAGTTGCTTAAGATGTGACAAATAAAGAACAAAAACTTAAAGGTGTGTGACCAAGTGACCCCTTTCTGCTGATGATGTAACGACCCCGTTACATTTTGTCTCTACAAGTAACGTTGGATGGAGATGATGTAACGATACCGTTACACCCGTCCCGTTACAGTGTGTGTGTGTGTGTGTGTGTGTGTGTGTGTGTGTGTGTGTGTGTGTGTGTGTGTGTGTGTGTGTGTGTGTGTGCGTGTGTGATAATAATAATAATAATAATAATAATAATAATGATAATAATAATAATAATAGGTTTATTGAAATAGTGATACAATGACAATAATACAATAGAGTAACTATATGAGTAATACGCCTAGTTTAAGTTTTACAGTGTGTGTGTGTGTGTGTGTGTGTGTGTGTGTGTGTGTGTGTGTGTGTGTGTGTGTATTTACCTAGTTGTATTTACCTAATTGTATTACACGGGAAGGGAGCTATGCTCGTTGTGACCCGTCTTTGTATCTTTCAGCATCAAGTTTTTTCTTAAAATCTTGAATAGTATTTGAACACACTGTTTCTTTATCTAAGTTATTCCATATACCCAGCACTCTGTGTGGGATGCTATTCTTTTTTCCGATCTCTTCTATAGTTATCCTTTTTGAGTTTCTTTTCATGACCTCTTGTTTTTCCATTGTCATTTTTAGTAAATCATTCCTGTCAAGGATTTCCATTCCTTTCATGATTCTAAATATAGTCAGTAGATCACCTCTTTCTCTTCTCTGCTCTAGTGTTGGTAGTTCCAATTTCGATAATCTTTGTTCGTATGTTAAATTGGAAAGAGCTGGTGCCAACTTTGTTGTTGCTCTCTGTATTCTTTCTAGTTTCCTTATATTCTTTTTAGTACTGGGTGTCCATAGTGTCGCTGCATATTCCAGCTTTGGTCTAATCAATGTAACTAATATTTTTTTAATAATTTCTTCATCCAAGTAGTCAAATGCCACTTTCATTGACCTTAATAGGTTGTAGGTTTCACCGACTATTTTGTTTATATGTTTATCCGGTGTCATGTCTTTGCTGATTAATACTCCAAGGTCCCTTTCCGAGTGCACTTTTTTATTTCTTCTTCGCCAATTTTGTAATTTTTTGAAATTCTGTTTTTGCTTTTTCCAAACTCCATTATGCTACACTTCTTGATATTGAAGTTCACTTCCCACTTTTGAGTCCATTTCCAGATTTTGTCCAGGTCTGATTGTAATGAATCACAGTCCTCTTCTGTTCTTACTTTCTTTAATATTTTTGCGTCATCTGCAAAGAAATTCATATAACATTCAACTCCTTCACCCATGCCGTTTATGTACTGTACATGGCAAACATGATTGAAGCCAGCACTGACCCTTGTGGAACACCACTTATCATTTCTTCCCATTTCGAGTGTGTGTGTGTGCGCGCGCTCTCGCGAGGGTCGCGGTTTGACCGCAGCCCCCTCTCTCTCTTCCCTCTTTCCCTTCCCCTTTCTCTTTCCCTCTCCTCTCTTCCCCCCTCTCTCTCTCCTTCTCTTTCTATCTCCTCCTCTCTTTTCCTCTCTCTCTCTCTGCTCCCTCTCCACATCTCTCTCTCTCTCTGCTCCCTCTCCACATCTCTCTCTCTCTCTCTTCCCCCTCTCTCTCTCCTTCTCTTTCTATCTCCTCCTCTCTTTTCCTCTCTCTCTCTCTCCAATTTCCTTTCTCTCATTCCCTCGGCTTAACCCCCCTCTCCGTCCATATCTTTCCCTCTCTCTTTCTCCCCCCTTCTTCTCCCTCCCTCCCCCTCTCTCTCTCTCTCTCTCGATGCATGCGTGGGCGTGTATGTGTACGTGTATGTGTGTGTGCGTGAGCGTGGATATGCGTATGTACATATGTGTGTGTAAACATGTGTGCCTGTCTGGAATGTAAGAATTGACTGACAACCTCCCTCCCCCCCTCTCTCCCCTCTTTCTTTATATGTATATACGTGCATATGTATAAGTATGTATATGTGTGTACACCTGTATGTGTACAGGTGTGCACATATGTATATAGGTATATAGATCTATATCTCTCCTTCTCTCTCTTCTCTCTCTCTCTCTCTCTCTCTCTCTGCCGTATCCTAATCTCCTACCGAGCCTCCTCGTGGGTATACACAGAGAAGACATAAGGCTAAAGAGGCTCCCCTGATACAAAGCCATGGCTGGAGACCCGTGAGAGGCAGGATCCGACAGACTGGGATACCTGGCAGTTTCCTGCAACCTCGGCTACCAGAAGGTCGTCTGGAGCCCCTTCCTGACACAGGAGGATGGTGGCCGTGGCCAAGATGGTGGAAGAAGGGACTGTACACTCCTCCTCCACAATGAATAAATAAATAAATAAATAATGATAATTCACCTGTGGAGGCTTTTTCTCCTCTCGCTTCATCACTTTCACCATCGCCATCACCTCTAGGCACTCAAGCCCTGTGACGATGGGATAGAGTGACGGAGACAGGTCGAGGATGCGACAGGGAGTCTCCAGCCAGAGTCCTGCACCCGAGATCAAATCACTGGCTATTCTCTTCTCGACTACATCACTGTCCGGCAGCGAGACCGGAAAGACGCGTTCCTGACCCGGGCAACGAGAGGAGCGGAGTGCTGGGCCAACCATCGTCTCATAAGATCCAAAATGAGACTCCAGATACGCCCATTTTACCCCCCTCATAGCTCCAAACAGGAAACTAAATTGTAAAGCCCTTGTAGACCCTGAGAACACTGAGAAGCCCTGCACTTCTGTTGTACAACACCTAAACTCCACCCCCAGTCTCGACCTCAATAACACAAATCTTGACATTAACGAGATTTGGGTTAACTTCCGTATAGCAATCACCCAAGCTGCAGATGATGGTCTTGGCTTCGCAAGGTGACGTCATCGTGGCTGGTTCGATGAGACTTTTCAAGATGTTCACTCTCTTCTGGTTACCAAAAACATCGCCCATAAAGCACTGCTCTCAAACCTTCACTCTGCATCCCTTAGAGCTAACTGGTGCACCCTTCGTGCTGAAACACAGAGAGGTCTAGGGAAAATGGAGAACGACTGGTGACAGGCCAGGGTCATAGAAGTCGAGGGTTTTGCTGACGAACACGATTCACTCGGCTTTTACAACGACATCAAAGCTATGCACGTCCCCGCGAAACGAAACATCACACCAGTGAGGTCGTCAGAGGGTGTTCTCCTGAATGAAAATAATAAAATCCTCAACAGATGGGCTGAGTACTTTGGCAGTCTTCTCAACTAAAAGAACTCCACCGACTCAACACCCTGTGTACAAACTGCCACAGCTCTCGACATCCCTCCTAAATTTGCAGACACTCCAAACCATAAAAGGCCTAAAGAACAAAATAGGAAAAAAAGAAAGAAAAAAAAAAGGACCTTTTTTTTTTTTTTTTTTTTTTTTTTTTTTTTTTTTTTTTTTTTTTTTTTTTTTTTTTTTTTTTTTTTTTTTTTTTTTTTTTTTTTTTACCAACGACTCCACAAAATGTCGCTGTGTGGAAACAGCCGAGGCATTCTCTGTTGGCCACCGCATGAAAGGTTCTTGCTCGAGTCATGCTCGCAAGACTGGCTAATCACTTTGCGGAAACTGTCCTACCTGAGACGCAATGTATTTTCAGAAGAGACAAGTACCACAGACATGATATTCTCCATATCCAAATTCAAGAGAAATCCCACGAACAAAACCATGAACTATACCTGGTCTTTATTCACCTAACAAAGGTATTTGACACATTAAACGGGGAACTCCATAAGTTTGGTACCCCTCAAAACCTTCCATGAGGGAATGAAGGCCTATGTATTGTCGGGAGGGCAAAACTCAGAGCCCTTCACTGTTGAATTGGGAGTTGAGTAAAGCTGTGTCTGCGACATTCAACCTCTTCCTCACTGCTGTCAAATTACTTAGCCACAATAAGTTCAACGATGACGGCGAAGTGCGGATACAATCCAGCCAAGGTGGGAGCCTCTTTAATCTCCGTCGCCTAAAGGCCCTCACCAAACTTACCACTGCTCATCTCATGGGACCACAGTACGCTGACGACTGTGCCTTGCTGGCTCATTCCGCAGAAGCCCTACAACACACTATCTCAATGGTCTCTGCAGTCTACCAATCCATGGATCTATATGTCAACACAAAGAAGACAGAGATACTTGCACAGCATAGAACAACCCCAAATAATAACACCAAAACACAACGTGGACGATGACGTTCAGTCGCGAATCTACCTCACATCCGCATCTTTCGGCAGTCGACGCTCTCGGGTATTTGACAACGGAAACCTTCGAACTGAAATCAAAATATGCGTTTGCAGAGCCGCCAGTATCTCCACCCTACTCTACAGCCTTCCACATACGGTGTCTCCAATGAATGCTGGGCATAAGAAGGCAAGACGAAACACCACAAACACACTGAAGTCCTACAACAAGCATAAGTCTCAAGGATTGAAGCACTGTTAGCAAAGCGACAGCTACAATGGGTGGGTCATGTCATTCGCAAGCCCGAGAACCGCCTTCACGGACAAACTTACGGGCAACTACCTGATGCGCGTCAGGTGTAACATCGCATCAACTGCTCTCAAAAGCATTGCCTCTGATCGCGCCTCATGGAGTACAAACTGCTCGCGAGAGGTCAAACATCTTGAGTCTGCTCGCGACTAAACACGAGACAACCGGCGTGCAAAAAGACATCAGCTCAACAACAGAACTTATCCACCTGATCTAGATCTGACTTGCCCGGAGTGTGGAGGGATATATGGGTCAAATTTTGGGCTCCACAGTCCCCTACACTGGCACCAGCAACAGGCCTCAGCATCACCGCCTAACTTCAATCATCCCATCTCACCTCACCGGAGCACTGTCGTTGGTGATCACCGACGGACCGCCCTAAGCAAATATTTGTAAGGAATAGATGCTTCATGGAGAAATAAAACCAGATCGTACATGATATACGCCAGGGAAAATGGCTTTCTATTGAGAAAGAAAAACTGTGGAGCCAAAAACTCAATGCTTTCACGTTGGGGATTTATTAGTTATCTTTTCTATTGTGAGCTCTGGGTTTCGCGAGCCGGAAAAAAAAAATCGTTAGCGTGCCAGGTTTGGCACGCGTGCCAAGGGTTGCCCATCCCTGAGCTTGATCGTCTCAGAATTTAGATATTTGTTGTAAATATTATTCAACGGCATTTCTACAAGGAGACCTAGTCTTGGGGACTTGCAAGATATTTATATTTTTACAGGTAGATTTCAATATCAAAATGATTCTATTAATCTAGAAATATATTATCATAATTATTATTATTATCATTGTTATTATTATCATTATTATTATTATTATTTCTATTATTATTATTATTATTATTATTATTATTATTATTATTGTCATTATCATTATTGTTGTTATTATTTTAGCATTATTATTATTATTATTATTATTATTATTATTATTATTATTATTATTATTGTCATTATCATTATTGTTGTTATTATTATTTCAGCATTATTATTATTATTATTATTATTATTATTATTATTATTATTACTATTATTATTATTATTATTACTATAATTATTATTATTACTACTATTGGCAACGTCCCTTTTAAGGGAGAAGAAACCTATTGGTAGATAGATTATGTTTATGAAGATACCTTATGTCTCTTGCAGTCTCCTCCACTCTTATGTCCTCATGTGCCGTAGTTTCTGCCATTGTCCTTCTACAAGTATTTACTGGTTCATGGAAGCCAAGCCCTTTCTCCTACTCCTATGTGGAGACTCCTTCCACCATCTGCAGAATCAATGCGGCAGCTGGCGCTCCTGGCTAGAGGTAGATGGGGCATTCAAGAAAACATTCAGACTAGTCCAGCGGTGGTTGGGAGGAAGGGTCGGGTAAGGGAGAGTGGCGGAAAGGAAGAAGGATGGTGAAGCTCAGTTATTCACCAATAGCAAACGTAACATTATGAGTGGGGATGGATGAGGGGAGTGTATAACGCATCATCTGGCTATTCCGAAGTAAGAAGAGAGAGAGAGAGAAAATGGGGGGGGGGGGAGAGGGAAAGAAAGAAACCACCAGCCTCGCAACAGACCTGCCTTTTCCTGCAGCTACAACAGCGCGTCGGCTTGGCCGAGGTAGGGGCTCGGGGGAAATAGAAAGATCCACGCGTCGGACTGGTGGGGGAGGGGGAGGGGGTGTAACCGTCGTCGTCGTCGTCTGTCTGTGCGTGTCATTGCCACCTATAGCCACAACAAAGCGAGCGCTAGCCTCGCTGCATCAGGAGACTTTAGCAAGTTCCAGCAATGGAAACCTAGCCTGTAGATCAGCGTTTCCATACCCGTGGGGTAATGGGAAGCGATGTATACATACACTTTCCTTTATCCTTTAAGTAATAAGATATTAATTATGGGGTGCTGGACTGCTAAGACCTGACAAAAGGGGATGCTAGTGTCGGAAAAGGGTGGGAAACGCTGTTGTAGGTTATATTTACCATTTCCACCACGACAACAAGCCTCACCCAAATGAAATCACATTAACATATCATAAAGAAGGCAGGCCGAGCTCTTCTTGTATTCAAATTTACATACTTCATTAAATCATCCTGTTAACTGCATTAAGTAAAACGTAAATCATACATGAAGTAACTGCGTTCAGCATGTGTTTTGATGTAACTGCGACTTAATTATGGGTGATGCTGCTTAATAAGGATGAAAATACGGTCTCCCTGGCCGTCGCGATAGTTGTATGTGTTGTGACGCCAGCTAGCCTCGCTCGTCTGAAATTGCTCCTGTTCTCTAATGCAGCGTTTCTCAACCAGGGTTTCCCGGAACCATAAGGTTCCGCAAAAGAGTTCCGCGAGAACAAGTGAGATAAGCTAATGCACCTTTGATTTTTTATCTAATTTCATATACGTAATATAATTAAACACGCACGACGTATTCTTGGTTATTGTAATAATGTAATATAGACATCATCCTATCTAACCTATTATTACGATGAAAATAAAATGAGAAAGATATGGTAAATGTGTCTTTTTTGCGCAGGGGTTCCTTGAGGTTACGCAAAAGGTTGAGAAACGCTTCTCTAATGCGTGCAAATAAAATTTTTGCCCAGTAATCGTGCTTAATGGTAGGAAAAAATAATAACCAATAGGCTTCTTCCCAATTATAAGGGAGGTAGCCAATAATAACAATAACAACAACGATGACGATAATGATGACAATAATGATAATAATGTCTTAATACTCTGTACATTGCGTACCCGAGGTACTTGCATTATGTACAATTGTACATGTCCGTTTGTACACACACACACACACACACACACATTTGATAATTGCAAAGTGAGGTGATATAGACAAAGGATGAATTTGTTAATTGGAGAACATATCTAACTTCCTGAATACTACAATTAGGTAAACGCGAGCGCACGTGTGTGTAATTCACAACTGTCTTGGATCACGTGTTGGGCTCGTGATCGACAGCTATTACCCACCCTAATGAGATCTTGAAACTCATACATGGCCAAAGCTGCGTGCGTGCGTGTGTGTGTGTGTGTGTGTGTGTGTGTGTGTGTGCGTGTGTGATTCACCATAGTCTTGGGTCACGTGTTGGACTCGTGATCGACAGCTATTTCCCTCCCGGAAGAGAGCTCAGAGTTCATGTGTGTGTGTGTGTGTGTGTGTGTGTGTGTGTGTGTGTGTGAGCACATTAGTTATGAATATATCCACGTCTATGACTGATCATGAATTTGAGTCCTAAAAACATAAAACTTAACCTTCCAATATATTAATTCATTTAATTGGTTAGTAAATACCCTTCGACTGCTTTCAATTCATTAAAAAAATACATTCAGATTCGTCTGAAAATGCCTAATATACTCAATAATATTTATATATATTGTGTGTGTGTGTACATATTAAATCTTAAAAATTCTTTGACTGTTTTCAGTTCGTTAAAAAATGTATGACGTAGTCATTAAATAGTTTTACCTGAAATTCTGAAGAAAAAAATATATACATCTTTAATGGAACAATTATCAAGTCGCCAGGACCCCATATAGGGTATTGACAGTTAATACTCTAGGGAGGGGCGCCTCTACGGACCAGACCCACGCAGTACGTCGAATACCGAGTAGATTTTAAATTCTGTTGTCCTTCTTTTCAAAGTATACAAAGCAAAAGTTCTGGGTTTCGCGTACCAAAGGTTACCCACCCCTTCCTCCCTCCCACTCCCTCCTGACCCGATCCGAGTTTTACAAAGGATTGCAAAGGAAGAGTTTACCGACAAGGGACCTTTTGGTCCATAACTAGGTCGGATGCTAAGAATAGATAGTTAAACGAGGAAAAAAAACGGACTAAAATATTGCCAGCCATTACAGCGTAGTGCTTACGTGTTTAAACGAATCTTAGAATTTTGAACCGTACCATATTGCATTAGGAGCAACATGAAATAAGCACATAAATGATTAATAGACGAATAATTAAGAATGGTGATGATACTAATAATAATGATAATAATAATAATAATAATAATTATCATATTAATAATGATGATAATGATAATTATAGTAATAATAGTAATAGAAATAATTATAATAGTAATGATAATAATAATAATAATAATAATACATATACCAAGGCTTTTTTCCCCTTACAAGGGAGGTAGCCAAAAAGGAAAAGGCATAAAATCATTCCCATCCATTCTATACCTGAATACACTCCACACCCCTCCACGCTTCCTCTTATCTTAGCACCTCCTGGATGACGGGTCATCCCTGCACCTTGTCCACTGCCCTGGGTCAGAAGCAGTGTCGCAAGACACAGCACAATAATAATAATAATAATAATTAATAATAATAATAATAATAATAATAATAATAATAATAATAATAATAATAATAATAATAATAATAATAATAATTAATAATAATAATAATAATGATAATAATAATAATAATAACATTTATAATAAT
>NC_134806.1:45973460-46008460 GCF_046742065.1 Oratosquilla oratoria
GTGTATACATATATACATATTATATATATATATATATATATACTTTTTTTTTACTCAGTCTCTACCTCTTTCTGTTTTTCTATTATGTAACCTCTCTCTCTCTCTCAGTCACATAAGATGAACAACAATTATATGTTCATAGGAACATAGGACCATAAGAATGGGAGAGACTGCAAGAGACCCTAAGGTCTACACTAGGCACTTCCCTGTCCTTTACCACCTGCCATCCCCTTCCATAAAGTCATCTAAACTTATCTTAAGACAAATTTGTTGCAACGCTCACTACAGGGTTTCGAAGAACAGAACAACATAAGATTGGAGGTCTATTCCATCGTGCATCTAGAACTCCGTGTGTACTTTGAATTATTGAACATTTTAACGGCTTTAGAGTATTTTCCTGAAAGTTAGATTGAAGAATTCATTAAAGGGGTTATCACACTGGGCTATTTTTTCTCCGACATCCTACCTCCAACTTCCATTTGAATAACTAGAATATGACTTTGCTTACACAAATCTAGACTTTTCTAAGCACATTTCAACAGTATGTCTAACATTCCTATAGGACTAAATCTCTCAGTTCATCATTCAGCTTTGTCATATATGACGGAAAGATAATTTGAGATTTGAAAATTCAAATATTGTAACCGTTTTTACTCCAACGAACTCTCAACGGTCGGAGCTGGTGAAACCCGTGGAAGTTGCCCAGTGTGATAACCCGTTTAACCCATGAAGAATGAAAATGTGTTTGAGGAAATAAATGAACGAAAAATATATAAATTACGGCGAAGGAAAAAATTATTAGACGATATTACATAGTTCAATCGGAAGGTAAGTAAACATCATGATCCTAAATATTTTGTCAAAATATTTTGGTAAATCTAAGTTAGAATTACTAAATAAGTTTGTTAGATGATTATATGTGTGTTCTGGTGGCATAATCGAAAGCATGCTGGTCTTGCGTTTGCTGAGTTGAGGGTTCGAATCCCGCACTTCTCTCCGATTCCCAGCAGTGATTGTTATCTGCCCCAACAGACCCTCACCACCTTATATATGTATATATATATATATATATATATATATATATATATATATATATATATATATATACATATATACACGATGATTCGGTTTAACGTCGCGACCTCCCCTATCAGGAGACTAAGATGGTGCCCCTTACAGAGGGCTTTGCAGCGTGGAATTTGATGAACCATGTCCTTGGTCCAACTCGCTGGCGGCAGGTTCGACCACCCGCCACCTCGACCTGTATATATACTGCGTCTGTATATATATATATATATATATATACATACATATCTATATATATATATATATATATACATATATATACATATATATATACATATATATATATATATATATATATATATATATATATATATTTATTACAGGTGCCAAACTTTTTTTCTTCTTTTTTTCTTTTTTCTTTCCTTCTTCAATCTCTTCAACAGGATTCCCGACTGATCTTCCCTCAGTGTGTTGACATCCCTGGAGTTTTTTTTTTTTTTTTTTTTATTGTCTTCATTTTTCTCTGCAACTGTCCATTTGATCTCGATTTTTTCCCGCTTTGTCTTTCGGGGGATTTCTTATATAGCTGCCACTGGCTTGTCTTTTTTTTCATTCCAGGCTTTGTTATCACGTTGGTTTATTTATTTATGCATTTATTTATGTATCTATTAATTTTTTGTTGATGGATATATGTAACGTGTGTGATTAACCCAGTTTTTCTTTCTCTCTTAAGGTCATCCATTTCCTATTCGACGCAGCTCGGAGGGATTTCTCCTCGTTTTCTCTATTTTCGCATGAGGAGACGGGTAGGAAGGGTCGCCATGTAAATGAAGCGGCTCTACTGTGCCTTGCTGCATTGCTTCTGACCCGGACAGTGGGCGGGATACAGGGATGACCCGTCATCCACGAGGAGCTAAGATGGGAAGGGGGAAAGGGTGGTGGAATGGGAGTGGAATGGGTGCGGGCCTTCGACTTGGCTACCCCCCATATAAGGGGGAAAGAGGCCCTTGGTATATAGATAGATTATTATTATTCTATCTTAGCTACGTATTAAAAAAATTATATAAAACTGTCATATTCTCTTTGTGAAAACTGTGGCGTGGGACTGTACATCCATGTATCCACCTACCTATGTGTCATTGCAAGCTATTAGATCGAGGCAATGGAGACACGACAAAAGGTCAAAGTTCGCGGGGCCAAAACGAAATACCCTCGAGTAGGACTGACAGGGGAGAAGGGAAAAAATATCGTCTGTCGAGAGAGCTTATAAAGGACAAATGTTCCTGTCGAGTTGATCTTAGCGTTCTCTTCAATAATTCAACCGCTGTGGGGGATCAGATGTCCGCTTTATTGAACCATATTCCCTTTCGAGCATCTCCTACTTACGGGGTCATCCCACTGGGCTATTTTTCCTCCAACCTTCATTTGAATAACTAGAATAGGGCTTCGCTTACAGAAATCTAGACATCTCTGTGAACATTCCAATATTATGTCTAACATTCGTTTCTAGGTTTACAATCTCTTAGGTCATCGTTCAGCTTTGCTATATACATGACGGAAAGATAATTTGATATTTGGAGATTTGAACAATAAAATATTGTAACCGAAGTCGTTTTTTACTCAATCGAACTCTCATCTGTCGACGCTGGTGAAGCCCGTGGAAGAAGCCAAGTGTGATAACCCGCTTAAAGAGAACGTGATGATGATGATGATGATGATGATGATTCGGTTTAACGTCGCGAACTCCCCCTTATCAGGAGGCTAGGACGATGCCCCTTACAGAGGACTTTGTCTCGTAGAATTTAATGAACCATGCAAGTAGTCCAACTCGCTGTATGAACACAAACATATGAAATGTAACACCATCACTCCATTCTTCGAAATATTCTTCCCTAACCACAAAGTAACAATATCCCGAGTTTCTGAAAAAGGATCTTGTGCCCGAAATCGTGATCTGCCTATAATGACTATCTATAATGAAGTCATAAACCTCCTTTTAAAGGAGAACAAGTCCATTGGAACACATATGGAAAATACTCTCAAGAAAATAACAACCTCACAACTAGCCATCACTTTCAATGAGGTATGCATAAGAGAAAATATCCTGGCCATATATATAAATATATATATATATATATATATATATATATACATATATATATATATATATAATATATATATATATAATATATATATATATATATATATATATATATATATATGAGTGTATTTGGCGTAGGATAACTCAGAATGATGGCAGAGGTACTTTGTTCTCTTCCGTTTCGGTTGTATGCCTTCCTCAGAGAAAATGACAGACCTGCACACATCTTCGCCTTATATACCGGTACATATGTCCCGGGGATTCAGTCTCGCTGGTTGTCACTGGGGATTTTGGTTCGTTGGATGTCTTGTGGGATTATGTCTCGATGCTTTTCTCGGACAGCCACCACCGTTTTCTTTGTTAGTTTTGTCTCCGCTACTATGACCTTCCAGGTTGTTCTGGCTAGGTTGACGAATCCTTCCCTATGATTGGTAGTGTCTTCTATGCTGATGTGTGCTGCTTCTACTGTTTTTCTTGTTTTCCTATCAAGTCCCTTATTGATTATTTCCTTGTTATGTCAGACTGGGAGGTGTCCGTATTTATCTAAATGTACGACCAATGAGTTGTGAGTTCTATGGTGTTTGATGTCATTTCTGTGTTCGTAAATACGTTTGTCTATGCCACGTGATGACTCACCAATGTAAACTTGTGGGCATCCCTTACATGGAATCTTGTATATCACGCTGTTTTCGTTCCTCTTATTTTCTGTTCTGGGCTTCACCAAGTCTCCGATTTTTCTACTGACGTGTGCGCTACCTTTGCACCGGCTATCTACAAAAGAGTTTCGATGGACTTGGCTTTCTTTCAAAATGGTACTAAGATGTATTCCTTCGTGATTTTATCATCAGTTTTCTCCCTTGTGGCAATTTCAGTGGCTTTTAATTTGTGAAGTAATCCTGTCGGGTATTTCAGTTTCTTAAATGCTTCAATAAACTTTGCGCTAAATATGTATACATGTATATACTTTATACATGCACACACACACACACACACACACACACACACACACACACACACACACACATATATATATATATATATATATACATATATGTATATATATATATATATATATATATGTATATATATATATACATATATATATATGTATATATATATATACATATATATATATATATATATATATATATACATATACACACAAACTAATCCGAATAGGGTCCTGTTTTGTAGCAGTTTTATATTCAACTCCAACAGTCAAAAACATAGATCGTTTATCAGTGCAAATTACATAAAACACGTCCTGTTATTGAAAGGATTACTGATTGAATATTTACATATTCTGATTACAGAGAAGGATTTCTGATCATTTAACGGAACGCTTGTGTGTGTGCGCGTGTGTGCGTGCGCATGCGATTATCCACGGTCTCGGATCACGTGCAGGGCTCGTGATCGACAGCTATTACCCTCCCGGATGAGAGCTCGGAGCTCGTACGTATATGCCCCGATCTATGGGTAATGTTGTGACCTTAAACGCGCACACATATTTTAAGTTAGGAATACGAAATTTGTCAGGTTTTTAAAATATTTAATAAGAATTATCTCTTGATAATAATAAAAAAAAATGGGATCAGAGCCCGCTAGTGACCAAATATGACTTTTTTTTTGTGCAACCTCTGAGTACAATTGTGAAAGAGCCTGGGCCTTTTTTCGTGCTTTACAATCTCCTCCGTTCTTATGTTCTTAAAAGAAGATAAAACAATTCTATAGATAGGGATGGACATGTAACTCCCTAGTGTAGGCCATAGGGTCTCTTGCATTCTCCTCCATCCTTATGCAAAGCGTGGCGAGGAAGATAGTAACGATAATCCGGCGTCAGTTTTTCCTTGTACTGTCTCAGGGTTTGTCTTGTCAGTTCCTTAATCTGACCAAAACTGTCTTCGGAGATGACTCATCGTCAAATACGGCCACGATTCTGAAGGATTCTCCGGATCTCTTGCTCCTTTGATAGACTTGCTTAAGGTATACCCACGGATATCTTTCCTTGATGTGAGACATATGATGATGGTGGTGATGATGATGATGGTGGTGGTGATGATGAAGATGATGATGGTGGTGGTGATGATGATGATGATGATGATGATGATGATGATGATGATGATGATGATGATGATGATGATGGTGGTGGTGAAAGTGATGACGATGATGATGATGATGATGATGATGATGATGATGATGATGATGATTATGGTGGTGGTGATGACGATGATGATGATTATGATGGTGGTGGTTGATGATGATGATGGTGATGATGATGGTGATGATATGGTGATGATGATGGTGATGATGATGATGATGATGATGATGATGATGATGGTGGTGGTGATGGTGATGATGATGATTATGATGGTGGTGATGATGATGATTATGATGGTGGTGGTGATGATGATGATGGTGGTGATGATGGTGGTGATGATGATGATGGTGATGATGGTGATGATGATGATGGTGGTGATGATGGTGGTGGTGATGATGATGATGGTGATGATGATATGAAGATAGTGATAATAAGTCTGAAATAGAATAAAAACCGGAGATTCTTTCATTTCCGTTTATTTGTTATTATTTTTCCACTTTCTTTTATTTGTTTTATCCTATTTCATATATTTTCATTCTATTTCGTATATTTTTCTTATTGATTTACTTTTAATTGTTCTTTTTCATCTTATTTATCTAATATATATTTTATCATTTCTTACCTCATTTATTATTCCATTTTATCTTTTTTATGTCTATTTGATTTTATATTACTTTGTTATATCTTATTTTGTTTTGTATCATTCTATCTTTATCATTATTTATCTGTTTATTTTGTGTTATTCGTTTAATATTTATTAAAAATTATTGTTATCTTTCTGCTTGTTTATTACTATAAATTATTCATTTTATTCATTTCATTTATTTAATTTTTTCACACATCCGACCTATTTATGGACCAAAAGGTCTCCTGTCGGCATGCTCCTCTTTTAGACAGCGATGTTGCAAACCACAGGTTGCAAGGGACAGGTAAAGGGTTGAGCCTAGAATCGAAGAGGTTGCATAACAATGGAGGTAAGAGGTTGCTTTGTATCAGTGAGAGGATAGGTCCTAGGTTGCTAATTCGCCGTAAGAAGGTTGCATCAGTTAGTCAAGGTTGCCCGGATGAGGTTGCAAGGAGAGGGTTGTTCGTGAGACGTGATGAATGATTCGTGGGAAGGTTGCATTAGTGTGAGAAGAGGTCCGAGGTAGGTTGCAGGAGAGTCCACTTTACCAATAGAGTGGTAGATTGGAATAGACTTTAGCAACAATGTAGTGATCGCTGCGACTGTTGGTTCTTTTATGAGAAGGTTAGATAACTTTATGGATGGGGGATGATTGTTGGTAAGGGACATGGAACTGCCTAGTGCAGGCTTTATGGTCTCTTGTAGTCTCCTCCTTTCTTATGTACCCCGTCAGGATTTCACAATCACGCCACGCTTGCGTACAGTCTACGGGATGTGTTAGCCAGACTCTGCGACAAAGGTCTACGGAAGAACATCTACACCGCTTCACACTGGGAAAAATTCTTGTCAACTTCTGCGAATTCGTTTGAGTAGAAACAACTTCGGCTACAATCTCAACTTTCTTGAATCTCCAGATGTCAAGTTAATTTTGTGTTGTATGAAGCTGAATGACGAGTTAATAGAAGTTAAACTTAGAATAATGTTTGACACATAAAAATGTTCTAAGGGAAGATTAGAATACAGTAAACGAAGTCTTATTCTAGGTGTTCGAACTAACAGCAGTTAGCGGAACTCGGCCTAATGTGAAGTCGTTAGGCCATCTAGTGTTCAATTTTGCCTGTCAAAGAAAATAGGAATTAATGTATTAAAGAAAACGGCTACATCCACAGCACTGCTTATTGCATATAACTTCTTTTCATATTTTTTTTCTAGGTTGGTATATCTGCAGCATTGCTTATGATATACCATATGTACTTTTTCAACATCATTTTGGCTACTTCCCTATTTTTTCTGTTATTCGATTTCTTTCAGGGCACTGTATGGAGCTGGATGGGCGTTGGGAGAGGGGTGGGGGTATTGGGATATATACCCTCCCCGTCCACCACGATAATTAGCTCCTACAATTAGATCAATAAAAGCAGTCTGTGTGTGTGTGTGTGTGTGTGTGTGTGTGTGTGTGTGTGTGTGTGTGTGTGTGTGTGTGTGTGTGTGTGTGTGTGTGTGTGTGTGTGTGTGTGTGTGTGTGTGTGTGTGTGTGTGTGTGTGTGTGTGTGGCAAGATGAAAAGACGAATGAAAACATTACTTAAGTAATGAGTATAGATTCTCAATCAAAGCATATGGGTGAACTTAACAAAACACAAACTGTTTGTCCACTACCATGAGAACAGTGTGTGTGTGTGTGTGTGTGTGTGTGTGTGTGTGTGTGTGTGTGTGTGTGTGTGTGTGTGTGTGTGTGTGTGGCAAGATGAACAGACGAATGAAAACATTGCTTAAGTAATGAGTATAGATTCTCGATCAAAGCATATGGGTGAACTTAACAAAACACAAACTGTTTGTCCACTACCATGAGAACAGTGTGTGTGTGTGTGTGTGTGTGTGTGTGTGTGTGTGTGTGTGTGTGTGTGTGTGTGTGTGTGTGTGTGTGTGTGTATGTATGTGTAAGGTCACAATATTACCCATACACCGGGCAATACATGAACTCTGAGCTCTCATCCGGGATGGTAGCAGCTGTCGATCATGAGTCTAAAACGTGATCCAAGACCATGGTGAATCACAATTGATAAATATCAGTACAGTATCTATTACCGAATATTGTTGGCTTCACCATTCCGCCTTTACAGGGAGAACCAATCACTTTACGGTTTGGATATTCTGTGCGTTTTCATTGGCCAGAGTCCTAATCCCTAAATATCGTTTTCCCATAAGAAAAAAGTCGTTTCATTAACTTCATTTGAACACTAGCTCTGGTGGACTAAGGGCAACATAACGGAATTTCAAATTTAATTGGAAAAAAGGATTTAAAATACTGATTCTCAACTGGGGATCATATGTCATTCACGTGGGGGACATTTGACTCCATGGGGGGATATATGCCTCCCCGTGGGGACATTTGCCTCCCTGTGGGGGACATTTACCTCCCACAAGGGGAACATTTGCTCCCATGGGGGGTCATTTGCCTCCCTGTGGGGGACATTTACTCCCACAAGGGGGACATTTGCTCCCGTTGAGGGACATTTGCCCCTTTGTGGGGGAGGGGAGACATTTGAACCTATGGGGAATTGTGTGCCATTAAGGAGGGACGGAACATGTATAATTTCTGTTATATTTTTTATTATTATTAATCTTGTTATTGTTGTCATGATGATTATGGTTATGACTATTATTATTATCATTATTGTTATTACTTTTATTATAACATTATTATTATTATTATTACTACTATTATCCTTCTTTCTTTATTCTCCATGATCAGTAATTCCAATTCTGGATTTGAATTTCAGTCTCCATCACGGTCTTAGCGGGTTACTTGCTGCGGAGGTCGGGGTGACGTCATTTCGAACCTTACCGCCAGCGAGTTGGACCAAGGGCATGGTACCTTAGATACCACGCTACAATGTCCTCTGTAAGGGGTACCATCCTAACCTAATAGGACAGCATTTCTCAACCTTTTTACCCTTGCGTAGCCTTTAGAATAAATTGCATGTCTCAAGGAACTCCTGCGCAAAAAAAGACACATTTACCATATCTTTCTCATTCTATTTTCATCGTAATAATAGGTTAGATAGGATGATGTCTATATTACATTATTACAATAACCAGGAATATGTCGTGCGTGTTTAATTATATTACGTGTATGAAATTAAACAAAGAATCAAAAGTGCATTAGCTTATCTAACTTGTTCTCGCGGAACCCTTAGGGACCTTTTGCGGAACCTTTAGGGTTCCGGGAAACCTTAAGGTTGAGGAACGCTGTAGTAGGAGATAGTTCGTGATATCAAATCGAATGATGATGATGATGATGCTCATCATCATCATCATCACAATTATGATAACCATCATTATAACCATAATTATTATGATTATCACAATGATTATAATAATTATGGCTACCTCTCTTATAAGGAGGAAAAAGCTCTTGATATATTGATAGAATATAATGATTATATAATAGTTATTATTGTTGATGTTATTATTATTACTATTATCATTATTATTATTATTATTATCATTATTATTATTATTATTACTATTATAATCATTATTTTTATTATTATTACTGTTATTATTACTATTATTGTCATTATAACTATTATTACCATAATTATTATTATTATTGTTATTATTATTATTATAATTATTATTATCATTGTTATAATTATAAATATTATCTGCTGATATATTTATTTTCTTTAATCTACTGTGCATGATTAGTCATTTCAATTTTATGCGCTTGAATTTCAGTCTCCATTTTGGAATCGTTCTATCCAATAAGCGAAAAAGTTTTCATCTCTTCCGTCCTGGTCTACACAGAGATGAGCTGTTTTAACTGCCTTAACCCAGTTCTACTGGGTTTACAGGTATCGTTTAACTTGTCAGTTACCAGAGAGGGGATCTTAGTTAAGGAACTGCGTCAAAGTGAGCGAATTCGCGATGTTTTTTTCTCTCCTGGAAGAGCTTACGGGTCGTTGGTACATCTTGCGATGTTGCCAGATTAGTGATCATTACTTTCAATAGGGTCTGGTGGATTTTATCTGAATTTAAGCTAGAGGTGATGTTTTGGTCGTTTGTTATTTACGTCTGTTATGTTTTTCCGTTAAATTTATGGAAAAGTTTACCTCTTATTGGCGTTTCTTTGTATGTATCCATCCCTCCTCTCTTTTTCTCTTTATATATCTACCTATCTCTTTTTCTCTTTATATATCTATTCATCTTTCCCTCTATTCACCTATCATATAGATGACGCTTTGGGGGGTTAACCCGAATTTTGCAAATATAGATGCCGCTTTGGAGCAGGCTAAACCGAATTTTGTAAATATAGGTGACGCTTTTAAATAGATATATAGATGAATAGATATATAGAGAGATAAACGGAAAGATAATGAGATAGAGAATGAAAGAGTTAGAGAGAGACGAGGGGGGGGAGGACAAGCTAGTGCCTCGATTTACAAATGAACATTTGTAATCGTCAATCCCATTATGCAAATTTCGTGCGCAATGCTTTGGCGTTTGTGTACACACCGAGCGGTGATTCTACTTTTTCATCTCTTATGATTTATTCCTGTATACAAAATCGATTACGAAAACAATAGACAAAAACAAACTGACAAGAGAATGTTCGATCTGCGTTGAAGCAGGATGTGAAAATAAAGGAGGGATTGAAAGTCTACTGTTTGGATTTTTATCGGTGGTTGTGAGAGTGTAAGTGGGGAGCTTAGGTGATAGGACTATTCACAGGTGAACATATATCAATTGATTGATTGATTGATCGACTGACTGATTGAATGAGTGACTGATTGATTGATTATATGGGCAAGAACTGGTTTACCAACAGAGTGATTAACGAATGGAATAGACTTAGTAACTACGCACTGAGCGCAGAAACTATTGGTTATTTTAAGGCAAGATGAGATAAATTTATGGATAGGGATGACAGGTGGTAATGGACATGGAACTACCTAGTGTAGATCTTATCGTCTCTTGCGGTCTTTTATCTTCCTATATTTATATTTTCTTTTAAGAGAAGATGAGATAACATTATGAATGGGGATGACAGATGATAATGGACATGGAACTGCCTAGTATAGGCCTTACAGTCTCTTGCAGTCTCTTCCATTCTTATGTATTGGTTCGTAGAGGGCTTTACCCAAGTCTCTAATATACTGACATGTAGAGATATGTATCGCATATGTATTAATTCTTGATGTATAAGTTTAATGATGCGATAACTCTTGTCTAGAAGTAATATGTATGTACAAATGTGTGTCTACATATGTGTAAGTCCGTACACACGCACAGCCACGAGCAAAAGTGTCGACCCACTCAGTGTTTCATGACTATATGTATATATATATATATATATATATATATATATATATATATATATATATATATATATATATAAGGCCCGCTCCTCCAAGGTGGCACTATGCATGATTTTATAGCATGGAATTCAGTGAACCATGCCCTAGGTCCAACTTGTTGGCTGCAGGGATATAAATGCCGTCAACTCGACCTCCGCCGCAAGTAGCGACACTCTAACCCACTCGACATCTTTGACATTTTTTATTTTCTTTATTAATATATATATATGTATATATATATATATATATATATATATATATATATATATATATATATATATATCACAAGTCGAAAATGTAGTAGCACATTTAGTAAAATGTTTTAATTACCCAGCAGTCTTCAGCTGAAGAGGACCACAGTAGTGGTCGAAATATACAGTTCGTCTGTTTCTTTTGCTTTGTTTCTCCGACAGTGGGTAATTAAAACATATATATATATATATATATATATATATATATATATATATATATATACATATATATATATATGTATATATATATACATATATGTATATATATATATATATATATACATATATATATATTAAGAAAATCATACTCACGTTTTGAAAGCTGTGGTGTGGGTCAAGATTTTTGCTCGTGGACGTATATGTACAGTACAGTAAGAGACAAAACTATCCTCTCAGGTTTGTCCGAAGATGGATTAAACGTGGCGAAGCAATATGAGAATGGGCTAGAGACAGTTACCCGATTCCCACAACGTTTATCCATGTTTCATCCATCTTTGGTCAAACCTGCGAAGATATATTTGTCTCTCACTGTACATAAGAACGTGAGAATAGAAGAGGCTGCAAGAGACCATAAGGCCTACACTAGGTAGTTCCATGTCCATTACTGTCATCTCTATCCTTAAAGCTATCTCATCTTTTCTTAAAGCAACCATCTGTTGGTGAAGTAGTTCTTGCCTGTTTCCTTCTTCAACCTAAATTTGTCCATGACTACGAGTTCTGCCCTGCTGTCTTGATATGGTGACCTTGCCTCCTGCATGACCTTTGTTAAAGCCCTTGACCCATTTGAATACCTCTATTAGATCACCCGGCACCCTTCGTCTTTCCAGAGAATGTAAGATATCCTAAGCCTCTCTTCGTATGGTAATTTGCTGAGCCTTTGCATCAATTTGGTCATTCTCCTCTGTGCGACTAACCATTTCTCACCATCCTTCGCCATGGGTTAATTTATCTTCGGGACAAACATGGAAAGGTATTTTTTTCTTTCTCTGTGCATGTACATGTATATGTGTTGGTGCGTGGGACCGAGCGAGTACGCTCAGCCACTCACTGTGTGACTGTACGTTAGAAGATGACGTGAACAGCTGCTCATGGGTACCCCGGGTTGGGCACAGGTGTTTATGAACTGCTGTTATGAGCCAAGGAATCATGTGTCTCACTCAGATGATCGTATGGGTTGACACGCATTCATGGCTTGGACAATGGTGTTTTAATTTAGATTATTGGGTCTCAGCCTTTTTCGATCCATCCCCCCACCCGTTATTATGAATTCTCAATGTTCGTAGGGAGCAACTTTTTTTTTTCTCCGAAATCCCACCCGCAAAAAAAGGTAAAAAACAATTATAATAATAATAATAAAATGTTGATAGAAAGAAACCCTTCGTTTGATTACAAAACTGACAGTCATAATGATCTCATATTTTATAAAAGTTTCTTTCTGTATTCAGGTTCCTCACATTATGTACAAATATATAATTTGTGACAGCTGACCATGTTCCCCCCAAATTCTTATCATGGCTCCCAGATTGAGAATCACTGATTTAGATAAACAGTGTGTAGTCAATGAATGGAATAAACTTCCTGCATAGGCAGCGCAATGTAGTACGTTCCAAGTATTAAGACTTATTTAAACAAACACCTAAGCAATATGCTGTAATGGCTGCCAATTATTTGGTTCGCTTGTTTGTTCATTTCTTCGTTTAACTATCTATTCTCAGCATCCGACCCAGTTATGGACCAAAAGGTCTCCTGTCGGTATGATCTTCCTTTGTAAAACTCGGATCGGGCCAGGGGTGGGCAACCTTTGGTACGCGACACCCAGAGCTCTTTGAGTGGAGTGCTGCGTGGGTCTGGTACATAGGGGTGCCCTTCCGTGAAGGATTTTGTAATCCTTTGCAGTTCGCTATTACTCTATCAGTCATCATTCAGGGATCGAACAAGTATTACAAAATTCACCCCCACCTGCTTCTTTTGCTTCTAATTGCATTTTTTTTTTTAATATCCCTAATTGCCCTCATCTTATTGCCTCATTCATTATTTCACCCATCAACAATGGACAAATGCCCACATCAACAGCGGGCAAACACCCCCATCAATTGTGGACAAATATTCCCATCAACAGCGGGCAAATATCCCATAAAAAGGGCAAATTCCCCTATCAACAGTGGACAAATACCTTCCCCCAATCAACGCCGGACAAATACCCCCCCCCCAAATCAACCGTAGACAAATACCAGACTCAAAACTGGACAAAAAATCCCCCCCATCAAGTAGCCATATATCCCATAAACAGTGGGCAAGTACCCCCCATCAACTGTGGACAAATATCCCATCAATATTTGACGAACACCCCCTCCTATCGACAGTAGATAAACACCCCTGTCAACAGCAGACAAATACGGTACATTATAAACAGCTGTCAAATATAATCTATCAACAGTGGACAATTACCACAATCTACAGTGGACAACCCCCCCACCTTCAACAGCGGACAACACCACCCCCATCAGCATTAGACAAATAACCCCATAAACAGTGAACAAATAACCGCATCAACAGTGGCAACAAACTACACACGTCAACAGTGGACAAAAACCCACCAACTTATTTCTTCAATTCATGTATTTGTTCATCTGCAGAGGACAAATATCCCCCTGCACGCTGGCAATTGTTCCCCATCCCCAGCTACAGTTATACTCCAACCTTGGACGAAATCCAACAAAATCGTTGGAATCCAGCCATTCCGTTGACTAGTGCAACCATAACTTTAACCATATCTAGGTTCCATTGACCTCCCCCCCCCCGGGTCCTCCTCTCTATTCTCAGAGATTTGTCACAACTATGTACTTGGCAATGCTTCCAACCATCACACTCCCACGCAGTGGGAAGTGAGAAACCCTTGGTAGGGCAAGGCACTGTCAAATGTGGCAAGCTTTTTTTTTTTTTTTTTTGGGTCCATGTTAGGTCACCTCCCCGTGTGTCCAGCGAACCAACGAGACATAGTCCGCAGCTGGTCCCGAGAATCGAACTCACAACCACCTGTTTATGAGTTTGGCGCTATATCCACTGGGCTACCGTGCGTTCATGGTATTTTTTTTTTTTTTTTTTTTTTGGAAGGGCACTGGTACAGCATGACGTAGTTGATACTAGGAAAACATGCTATTCTCGGGGAAGACTTGAATAATTAAAACGTTCGAGGAACATGAATAGAAGTCTTTCACAACGGGTTCCTCCTCTCACTTCAGATCCCTTTTCCATTTTTAAAACCATTTAACCTGAGAAACAGGAATAGAAGTCTTTCTCAACGGGTCCCTTCTCTCACTTCAGATTCCTTTTCCGAGCTCTGAAACCGCTTAACCCAGTCTAATCCAACCTAATATTATTTAGCCGAATCTAACTTAACATAGCGTCAAAAATCATAACCTAACTTAACATAGCGTCAAAAATCATACCCTAACTTAACATAGCGTCAAAACTCATAACCTAGCTTAACATAGCGTCAAAAATCATAACCTAGCTTAACATAGCGTCAAAAAATTGTAACTTAACCTAACTTAATATAATAACATATTGCGTCCTAACCTATTGTCAAAAATCAAACTAATTTAACGTAAAAAACAAGATCATCAGTATACATGGAATGTGTAGACACCAACAACAAAATATTTCCCGGAAAAAATCAATCTCACCTGGATTTTTTTTTTTTTTTTTTTTTTGGCAACCCAGACTCAAAATCCTCGTTTTTCTTGTTGTTGTTATGTACTAAAGTTCACCAGCGCTTCTATCCTTGTGGACAACCACAGAGGTGTCTTGTGTCCTCAGAGATATCAAACCGCCCAAAAACAACAAAGGAAGCTTGTGTCTTGGTTTAAGAGAAGGCACCTGTGTCTTTACCTTCTCTAAGTCTATTAAAAACGCAACCAGAGTAGGTTGTGTCTTACTTTCAGAAAAGGAATCTGTGTCTTCACCATCTCTAGGTCCATAAAACAACATTTATCAAGCCACTCAAGAACAACAGAGAAAGCTTAAGTCTTAGTTTCAGAAAATTATCTGTGTCTTTACCTTCTCAAAGTATAAAAAAAAAACACTCAAGGACAACAGAGAATGCTTGTGTCTTGGTTTGATCTGGGAGAAGTTGTCCGTGACTTTACCTTCTCAGATCAGTATGATTAAAGGTAGCGGCGGATTAGGCTATCATGCTACTTGCTTTCGCTACTTCGTTTTAGGGTAGAAACGACTTCGGATACTATTCTAGACTTCCGTAAGAACATCTCAACAGTTTAACATTCTTCTATGTTTAACTTCTCTTAGCTCGTCATTCAGCTTCTCACTCTCCAAGAGTAATTTGACATTTCGGAAATTGGGAAACAAACAAAAGATCGTAACCGAAGTCATTTCCACTCAATCGAAGTAGCAAAAGCAAATAGCATGCTAGCGAGAAATGCCTAGTGTGCCGCCACCTTGAGAACATAACCCGCGGAACACGTTCTTTTTTTACCTCCGCTTCGTGTAAAAGAAAACGGGATGTTGTTTAGCCCTCGCCGTGTAGAAAATGGAATGCGGTCGTGAGTAGGTTCCCAGCTTCCGCTCGCTGCAAAGAAAACGGAATGTTTGTTGTTCACACCTCTTCCTCCTCCCCTTCACCACCTCCTCATCCTTTCTCAACTTCTCCTTTTTTTCTCCACTTGTTCCACCTCCTCCACCTTGTACACCTTCTACTCCGCCTCTTCCTCCTCCTCAACTTCTCTCTTTCTCCACTCCTCCTCTACCTCCTCCCCTGCATCCAGTCTTCACCCTCCTTCTCCTCCTCCTCCTTCCTTCCCTCCTTCCTCTTCCTCTCCTCAACTTTTCTCTCTTCTCTTCCTCCTCATCCAAACTCCACCCTTACCCTCCTCCTCCTCCACCTCTCCCTCCTCCTCCTCCTCCTCCTCCTCATGGTATTGTTTCTGGGAATCGCTTAACCGCGTCTCCCTCACCTGAGGATTTATATTTTTCATCATCATCATCATCATCATCACCATCATCAACAACAACAACAACACCATCATCAGCTGAATATAATCTCAAGACGTTGGTTTTAAACTGAATTTAAGAAAATCGCCATCAAATTAGAGCAGTAAAGGAAGTTGATGATGCCATTGTGATGATCGGGATGCTGTAATGTCCAAAACCTGCAACAGATGGCGCGTGCAGCACAAGACGAAAACGACATCAGCTTCAAAAACCTTCAATCGCTTCAATCCAGTCTACCTAATTTATCAATTCAAATCAAATAAAACTCCAATACCTGAGGCGGTGGTGATATAGATTAAATCTAATTTATCAATCTAAAACACATACGAGTTAAATAGACTGACCTGCCATGGATGTACTATGCCTTGCTGCATTGCTTCTGACCCAGGGCAGTGGGCGGGATACAGGGATGACCCGTCATCCACGAGGAGCTAAGATGAGACGGGGGTGGGGGTGGGTGGGAGTGGAATGGGTGGGAGAGGGTACGTGCCTGTTGACTTGGCTACCCCCTTTATAAGGGGGAAAGAGGCCCTTGGTATATAGATTGAATAAATAGATTATAAATAAATTTATTTATAGTTTATTTATAATTTATAATTTATTTATAATTTATTATATAATTATTCATTATATTTATTATTTAAATTTATTAAATAATTATTATATAATTTATTTATAATTTATAATCTATTTATGATTTATAATATATTTATAGTTTATTTATAAATAGATTTAATAAAATACAACTTGAATACAGACCTGAAGACATCTTTTCATTGTCTATGTATACACACTAATCTGCCTCTCCCCGTTACAATGGATGTACCCAGCCAAGGCATAAATGGAGGGCCATCCCTGACCCCAGCCCACTGCCTGGGTCAGAAGCAGTGCAGTGAGGCATAGCACCTCCACAGAAAGACCCAACGGTGGAAGCCGGTCTTCCTTTCAAGTTGACCCCGTCCACCTCTGCTTTCCATGTGCCAAAAAACCATCCCAGTATTCTTTGATCAATCCTACTAGATCCTTTATCTATGGTCAGCATGTTTTCATGTTTGGGTGCACGTGCACTAAGAATGTATGGACTACGTCCTTACCATTCATACAACCTTACCAACTCGGATTAACCCACAGGGGTGAGGTACAGAGGTTGTATCGTCCCTCTGGGGATAGGCCGGTCTCGCAGTGGACTATTAAGGGCGATCCACAGGTGCGTGGTGCGTCCTACATGATATCCGTGGGATGTTGGTATCTGTCCCGTTGTCACACGGGAACTTTTTCCTGAATTTTCAAATGATCCTCTTAATATATCGTAGCGTCGCCGTGTCTACCTGCCTAACATCGTCTTAAATTTTAGTGACTAAATAGATTAAAATCAATTTCAAAATCGTTGTCAAACATTACACAAAAATATTATTCGTTGATTTTATTTTATTACTATTATTTCTTTTTTAATCTTCACTTTTATCTGCGCAATCATTTTACGTGTTTTCGTTCAATGCTCCTCTTGATTTGCAATGTAACGATATTGATTCAAATTAATTTCAAAATCATTATTGAATCTTACACAAAAATATATTATCCATGGATATACTTTTTATATGTTTTTATATATTTTTGTATTCTTATATATTTTTCTTTTCTTTTATCTTATTCGTTCAAGTATCGAATGCTCGTTTTTGTCTCCAATGTGTCGTTACTGAAAATTAATCCAAAATATTATTCATGGTTATATTTTTGTGTGCGCATATATATATATATATATATATATATATATGTATATATATATATATATATATGTAAAAAAAAATTCTACAGTATTTCGTTAAGTATCGAATGATCCTTTTAATTTCAAAGTTGTCATGGCGTCATCGACTCGATGAAACGGTCATCTTCATGAGGTGGAGTTTAAATTCAACGAAGAGAGTCGGACCCGAACAGTCCCCATTTTGAACTCAGCCGTAAAATGCGATTGCCATCTATTATGAACGTTCCTAGAAATGCAAGACGAGGCAGAGAGATTCCTAGTAAGAATTTCCCTCCCCTCCCTTCCCCAACCGAGCCATGCAACAAAGCGATCAACGGTTTTAATTGTTTTTGGTACGACATTTTAACTCCCCTGTGGTTAAACTCCTTATGTGGTCCTTTTTCATTTACTCGTTTATATATCTATGTATTATTATTATTACTATTATTATTATTATTATCATTAGTAGTAGTAGTAGTAGTAGTAGTAGTAGTAGTAGTACTATTATTATTATTATCACTATTATTATTACTACTACTATTATTATTATTATTATTACTATCATTTATATTATCATTATAATTAATATAATTACTATTATTACTATTGCTATTACTGTTATTATTATTATTATTATTATTATTATTATTATCATTATTATCATTATCATTTTTTTAATTAATTAATTTATTTTTTGCAGGGATGTCCTTCAAAAGGACCCCAACTTTGTTTGATCTTGATGTCAATTCATTGTCCTTCCTCGACCTCGGTTCGATCCAGACGCGTCCAAGGGGTCGATGAGTATCCTGGCATAGACGAACTCACAGAGTACAGTTGCCAACACTTGTACATTTTGGCACAGACGAACTAACACCCACGAGTTGTCACTCCGAGAACCAGAAATGTTAATTGATTATTCGCGAAATTTCTGGAAGAATTTTAACGTTTCGGTCATCCTCGTGTTTCTCCTAGATGAGTTGCCAGTTAGTCATTAGTGTATACATAGCGTTGGAGTTTGATTATTTGATTGTTTGACTGCCCCAACCCTGATAACTCTCTCGTTTTAGGAGAGAAAATCAAGATGGCGGGACAACCGAAAAGGTAAAATATACGAAAAGGGGTTAAGAATCAATACTCTGCAAAAACAAGGGTTATGCAGACATGGTCATCATATTGAGACAACAGGGCAGGACTTGTAGTGAGATATTTAAATTGGACAAGTTTAGGTTTAAGAAGGAAATAGGCAAGAACTGGTTTAAGAACAACGAATAGAATAGACTTAGTAACCATCTCGTTAGTGAGCGCTGAAACTAACGACTGTTTTAAAAGAAGATTACACAACCTAATGGATGGGGGGGATGACAGGTGGTAATAGACATGGAACTGCCTTGTGTAGGCCTTATGGCCTCTTGCAGTTTCCTTCATTTTTATGTCCTTAGGCATGACTACTGATAGAGTATAGTTGCTTATACTTGGGTCTACCCACCGCGATAGACTGTGTCTGCTGTGTCTACCGCTAGGGCACAAACACGTGAGTGTGTCTCCTTGTTCCGACACCATCACACTGTACCCGGGAGACGTTGCAAATGCCTCATCTTCACACTGGGCCGATTGTCGTCGACTTTTACGCGTTCGTTCGAATAGAAACGACTTCGGTTTCATTCCCCCCACCCCCCCGCTGTTTTCGATTCCCCGAAATGTCAAGTTACTTTTGTTTTGATGTATAAGGAACCTGAATGACGAACTAAGACAACTTAAACCTATACAAAGGTTATTCATATCGTTTCGATTTTCTTAGAATTCCGTAAGCGAAGTCTTCTGCAAGACTTTCGGATTCGCGTCTGACAAGGATTACCCCAGTGTGAAGCGGGTGTAAACTATGAGCTCGAAACCACTGATGCCTGAAACATGTTGCCAAACAAGTGGGCGTCGGCCAAGGAGGAGAGAAAAAAAAAAACACGCAAACTGAGACGCAGGTGACACAGACGACGCAGCACAGGCTTCCTGTTGTCGAGTTGAAATGCTTCTAGATGTAACACCTCCGGATTACCGCCAGCGAGTTGGACCAAAGGCATGGTACGTTCAATTCCACGCTACAGAGTCCTCTGTAAGAGGTACCGTCCTGGCTTCCTGATAAGGGGAGTTCACGGCGTTAAATCGAATGATGATGATCATCAGGGATGATACCAAAAATGTTATCGATTCCGGTTCGACTCCCGATACTCCTCTAAACTTACGACTCCGATGCCTGCAATGATGGTTATAATTCACACTCACCCCCATCCATCCATCCATCCATCCATCTCATTCTCGGTCGTCCTCTCAGGTTCACTCCCTCCACCTATATCCAAGATGGAACGGTCTACCACCATCGGTTTTTCCGCTGTTGGGATATTATTGCCAGCGATTCTACCCACGGGGACAATGTCTCACCGATGAGATGGAGTCGTAGTTGCCATAAGAATATAAGAATTGAAGAGACTGCAAGAGACCTTAAGGCTTACAATAGGCAGTTCCATGTCCGTTACCCTATCCATAATAATGATAATAATGATAATAGTAATAATAATAATAATGATAACTGATATAATAGTAATAATAATAATAATTATAATAATAATGATAATAATAACAATAGTAATGACAACAGTAATAACAATAATAATAATAATAATAATGACAATGATAATATCGAAAACAATAATAATGCTAAATAACAAAGATAATAATAAAACTGTCTTGCCTGGTCTAAATCTAAATCCGGTCTACTTACCCACGCCAATGACTTGACGGATTTTCAGACTTTATACGTTCTGCCTCTATATTTAGACTCATCAGGCCTTGCAGGGCGCATAAGGAAGAAATATAATTCAGGTAATAGTTAATGAACAGACCATAAATCTTCTTGTGATTTATAAGAACCAATCGATGCTTGATGATCTATATGCTCTGATCAATGTAGTGGTATCTATACTGACCTATGGAGTATTACATCATTTTCTCTTTTGGTTATATGTATGTGTACACACACACACACACACACACACACACACATATATATATATATATATATATATATATATACAGTATATATATATATATATATATATATATATATACCGTATATATACAGTATATATATATATATATATATATATATACATATATAGAAAATCTCCTGCCCATATATATATATATATATATATATATATATATATATATATATATATATATATATATATATATATATATATATATGGGCAGGAGATTTTCTCTTATGTATACCTCACACCAATCATCGGAAGACACTCTAACCATAAAGAAAGAATATTCCAAGCTACTGAAGAAGGGTCGTGTACCCGAAATCGCAATCTAGCAATAATGAATACCCCATAGTAAAGCATATGAAATTACTCTAAGAAAATAACAAGTATATATATATATATATATATATATATATATATATATATATATATATATATATATATATATATATATATATATATATATATATATATATATATATATATATCCACATTTCAATTTCAGCATGCTGGCCTTTGATGGCTTAGAATTAAAGTGCATTGTGGTTGTTAAAATGTACATATATACATATATATATACAGTATATATATATATATATATATATATATATATATATTATATATGTATACATATATAAATATGTATATATATATATATACATATATACGTGTGTGTGTGTGTGTGTGTGTGTGTGGGTGTGTGTGTGTGTGTGTGTGTACATCACTTTCCCTTAACCTCCCACACACAACCCCACCCAAAGAAATAATAATAATAATAATAATAATAATAATAATAATAATAATAATAATAATAATAATAATAATAATAATAATAATGATAATAATAATAATAATTACTGAGTCTTACCACTGACAGCCGCCACTACGACCACCTCAAGAGAGAGAGAGAGAGAGAGAGAGAGAGAGAGAGAGAGAGAGAGAGAGAGAGAGAGAGAGAGAGAGAGAGAGAGGGAGGGAGAGAGAGATAGTAGGGAGGAAGAACTCATGTCACTATTTCCTGTTCTGAAAAGAACCCAAGCCCCATTAGCCCCACCCAACAACAACCTCCCCTCCCACTTCACCCCCCGCGCAGTTATCGACCCAATCCCATATGGTGCCACAACAAATGGGCTTGTCAGCCTCGCCCTATGCGGCATCAATTCCATTACATTTGTTTTAGCAACGCTATGTTGTATCACCGTCCAATATCGGGGTCTATCCAACTACTCTATCGGTTCTAGTTTTGGGTATTACTGGATTGTCATCTAGGATGGGGGCGGAGGGTCAATTGACATTAACCTTGTACAAAATCCCCCCTTTTACCCACCATCCATCTAACTCATTCTCGGTCGTCCCCTCATGTTCACTCCATCCACATATTTTCAAATGGAATGGTCTACCATCCAACGTCATCGATTGTTCCACAGTTGCGATATTCAAAAAACGTCTCGATATTTACTTAGTTACAAATACTCGACCAAAATTATTTACTTCTATATAGTTAATATATATATATATATATATATATATATATATATATATATAGTATTATATTAGGTTAGGTACTGAAATAGCCATGTAAAGACCAATAGGTCTGTTGGTGTTCGTTTTTCCATGCAACCCTCCTTTTAATTAAGGTCCGCTTCACTCCACCCACCCATCCATCTCATTCTCGGTCGTCCCCTCAGGTTCACTCTATCCACCTACCGTGCACACACTTTTTTTTTTCTTTCTTTCTTGAAACAAGCATGATTTTATTCACACAATATTTGGCATCAACCAAAGTAAGGAGCCTACGCCAGGAGACGCGTGGCTGTGGCCGAAGCCGTCACCTTTGCCCCACCAGGAACTGTTAGGACAAGTCACAGTCTCTGCTGGGATTCGAACGCGGAACTAGGAAGATGCGTTACCAGCACGCTTCCGATTGCGCCATCAACCAGAGAGGAGGTTGTGCCATTTTTGTTGTTACGGTGAGGATTACTGACATATTGTTTATTATTTAACATATTGTTTATTATTTAACTATACCTATGCATTTATGTATTTTATTTGTTATTTACATTATTATAGTTTTTATTTATTAATTCATTATTATTATGATTTTTTTCGCATCCGACCTAGATATGGACCAAAAGGTCTCCTGTCGGCATGCTCCGCCTTTGTAATCATTTCTGTCACTATAAATAGCACACAAACTTCCTTACTATTCCTGTGTTCAAGTTCGAGTCTCCGGCAGAACGAAGAGTTATCACACTGGGCTATTTTCCCTCCAACATCCTACCTCCAACCTCCATTTGAATAACTAGAATGAGACTTCGCATATAGCAACCTATAATTTCTCTAAGAGCTTTTCAACAGTATCTCTAACATCCATCTAGGTTCACAATCTCCCAGTTCATCATTCAGTTTTGTTGTGTATATGACGGAAAGATGATTTGAGATTTGGAGATTTGAAAATTCAAATATTGTAACCGTTTTCGCTCCAACGAACTCTCAACGGTCGGTGCTGGTGGAAGCCCGTGGAAGAAGCCCAGTGTGATAGCCCCTTGGGAATGGAGGCTACATGATATGGATTATAACCCCCTTCCCCTCTTTCTTTTTATCACTGACATTAAGGCCTTAACTTATGCTACTCCCTTTGTCCACACTAAAGGTGGCGGCACACTAGGCTTTTCTCGCTATTATGCTACTTGCTTTTGCTATTTAGTTTGAGTAGGAGCGACGTCGGTTACAGTATTCTAGACATCCGTAAGAACATCTCAACAATTTGCCTAACATTCGTATATCAGGTTCGACTTCTCTTTGTCCACCATTTAGATTCTCAGATGCAAGTGTCATTTGACATTTGGAAAACAAAAGGTCGTAACCAAAGTCGTTTCTACTCCAACGAAGTAGCGAAAGCAAGTAGCATGCTAGCGAGAAATGCCTAGTGTGCTGCCACCTCTCTCTTCTCTTTAGCATCTCGTTATCTCATGTATAGAAATTTTTACGACACTGTTGATTCCGCCTTTCTATCTTATCCACCAAATGTTCTAATATACTGCCAATTTGCTTTATAATATAGCAAGCTTTATTATTATTATCATTATTATTATTATTTTTATTGTTATTATTATTACTATTAATAGTAGTAGTAGTAGTAGTAGTAATAGTGCTATTATTACTATTACTATTATTATTATTATAACTGCATTATTTATTTATTTACTTTTTACCAAAGTTTTGGTTATCATCTATTCCAAAACGACATTTTACTGCATGTTTTTACTTTTTTTTTTTTTTTTAACCACTTGCACTCCTCGGTCCGTTCAGCTTCACTGCTCTCTTGCTTTCCGCCACTTTCAACGTCCATAATTTGCTCCCGCACAGAGGCGTCTGTTCCACGCCACTTACCGTTATCGCAACCCTTGCCTTTAAAGGCGTTATCACAGTGGATTATTTTTTCTCCAACTATTGGAGCAGATGTACAATCCGCAGCTTTCTAGAAGGAATCTGATGATATGCTGGAGGAAAATTATTTTCCTCCAGCATAATATCAAATGACATTATATATATATATATATATATATATATATATATATATATATATATATTTTTTTTTTTTTTTTTTTTTTTTGTTTTTTTTTGAGAAAACAAAATAGTTTGCCATAGGGATTTAACGACGGAAAAAGTGTTGGAGGTGGGCGGTATATATATATATATATATATATATATATATATATATATATATATATATATATATCTTTTTTTTTTTAGAAAACAAAATAGTTTGCCATAGGGATTTAACGGCGGAAAAAGTGTTGGAGGTAGGCGGTACGTACCACCGATGAATCGGAGGTTGAAGGAAAAAAAAATTCCTCCGGCATATCAAATGACATTTTATGTTAATTGTTGAGAAAACAAACAAGTTTGCCATGATGATTTTACAGGGGAAAAAAGTTCTGGAGGTGGGCGGTACCGCCGATTAATCGGAGGTTGGAGGATAAATAGCCCTGTGTGATAACCACTTCAGTAATGTTATCTTATCCATCTAAACCTTTCTTAAATGAGTCAGCTTATTTATCAGTTCCTGAGTCTTGTCTCACTGCTGGCCCCACGAGCCTTTCAATAGAGAGAGAGAGAGAAAGAGAGAGAGAGAAAGAGAGTGAGAGGGAGGATCTTACATGAGAGGAAGCACGAATATAAACAAGAAAGGTTCATTGTTTTAACGTTGGGAAAGACTGCTGGTCACAACGTTAAAACATGTTCCTGTCCATGAAAGAGAGAGAGAGAGAGAGAGAGAGAGAGAGAGATAGAGAGAGAGAGAGAGAGAGAGGGAGGGAAAGGAGAAGAAGAGAGTGAGAGGGAGGATTTTAAATGAGAGGAAGCACGAAGACAAACAAGAAACGTTCACTGTTCTAACGTTGGGAAAGACTGCTGGTCACAACGTTAAAACATGTTCCCGCCCATGAGAGAGAGAGACAGAGAGAGAGAGAGAGAGAGAGAGAGAGAGAGAGAGAGAGAGAGAGAGAAACGCAAAGATACCCCATGTACAGGGCAGGAACCTCCTTTAATGGGATAACACCACTTAATATCCAATGAAACTGACTCTACTATAGTCTGTGCGCAATAAGGAGTCCGTTCAGTATGTGGCATTCGTCGTCGTGATTGGCCACCATCCATTCAGCCAAATCAACCTTAGCACATCTCCCCCTCTCTCTTATTTCTCATCTATGTGTTATTTGAGTTTTTATATTCTGTATAAAGCAAAGGAAGTTGTGTAGTGCAATGGTGTTATGGTAGCATTAAACATTCCTTGTATATTATATATACGTACTTGTAGTATTGTACATTTATTATTGTATACTGGTTTTATTATTGTCATTTATTTATTACAATGTGTATCACTTTTTAAGGTTGTTATAACGATTTAAATAAATTCTATGACACGTGGCAACAGCGATTTTTCTTCCTCATGTTGGCACGCCGAGGAGGTGTCACAGGGGAGACTAGTGGGATGGGGTATAGGTAATCGTTGTTATACTCCTAAACAGTGATACTTGTTGTACTATGCAGCTTCTTTTACTGAAGTTGATTTGGCAGAGTGACTCACGACGGATGCCACACCCTAAACGGAGCCCCAGGAGCGCACAGACTGATGCATATTATTCCAGCACGTAAACAGAACGCGAATTGCACGTTAACGTACTGTCACCCTCTGTAAACCGCAAGTGCGTTCACACTATCCGTCTTGTCTCCGGCAGTACGGTCCTGGCCGTGTTCCCAGAAGGATGTTGCTTAGAGGCAGACATCTTTGAGATTGTTAATGTTATGGGTTTGGTAGTGATGGCACTCCTTGTGGAAGAGGAAGAGGAGTCTCGCAGACCCCCCCCCCCCAAAAAAAAAAAAAAAAAAAAACTTGGGTGCACACATTAAAAAAAAAAGAAAACAGGAGAGTATTTGACACTTTTGTAAAGAACTGCTTGATGAGCTAAATTTTCATCAGTACCTCAGAATGTCGAAGCATCAGTGTAACGATTTGCTCATTTTGCTTCATGAATTGGGGATGACGTCACAAAAACTCATTTCAGTTATCTCAAGACCGGAGAGTGGCGGAAAATGCTTTTGGAATCTTGTCACACAAGTTTAGGATATTTCGTAGGTCGCTGAAGTCCAAGCTAGAAAAATCTGATAAAATTGTTCTTGCATCATGTATTCTCCACAACTTTGTCAAATATGCTAATGTTATTTCTTCAAATATAAGAATCAACAGAACAAAAGTGACGAAATTTTCAAGCTAGAAAAATCTGACAAAATTGTTCTTGCATCATGTATTCTCCACAACTTTGTCAAAGATGCCAATGTTATTTCTTCGAATATAAGAATCAAGAGGACAAAAGTGACGAAATGTTCACACCGAATGCGAATCCGACAAGAAATAATGGTCTCAAACTGTCAGGAAGTAGATTTATTTGGAAGCGAGTAGAAACAAATTCGCCAACCGTGTAGTTAATGAATGGAATAAACTTCCTGCAGAGGCAGTGCGATGTGGTACAGCTCGAAGTTTTAAGATTCATTTAGATAAACACCTAAGAAATATGCAGTAATGCCTGCCATTTTTTATTATTTATTTAGTTATTATTATTTATCTGTAATTTTTGTAATTTTTATATGTATCATTTATTATATTCTTATTATCTATCATTATCTATTCACTCATATTATTCATGTATCTACTTCTTTGTTTATTTACTATTTTTTCCGCACCCGACAACGGTAGGTGCAGGTCCGGTGTAGTGTGGATGCAACAATGGTTATGCCATTTAACCATATTTTGTCGGCAAGGTACGATACGGTACGGTACGTGTCAGTCACGTTACGTATATAAGTGTGAATCAGTCTGAAAGTGACATTACCCGACTGGAGGAGATTAGGACAAGAATTACCTACACCGAGTTAGACAGCGGATTAACGAGAAAGAAGGCAACCACATCAGGTTCACAACTACTCACCTCCACCAGCCATATATATATATGTGTGTGTGTGTGTGTGTGTGTGTGTGTGTGTGTGTGTGTGTGTGTGTGTGTGTGTGTGTGTGTGTGTGTGTGTGTGTGTACTTCTTTCTATTTTATTTTCGCATACAACCTAGTTATGGATCAAAAGGTCTCCTGTCGCCATGGTCTTCCTTTGTAATCCTTTGAGCAATGTTGCGGCACCAAGTTCTCGTTTTCTCGGCAGCTTTTTCCCGCTTTGCTGGACTCATTGTTCACACGATACTGGAGTTTGTTCCTGCGAGCGGCAGTGATCACCTTCCGGCCAGTCTTATACTAGCGTTTATAAACATTATAAATAATAGGCTGCACGTCTCGTTCTATCATATACACCAAAGAAACGTTGTAAAAGATGCCTTACCTCCAGTCAAATTGTTCATTATTGGGTAATGATTTTTTTTTCCAGAGATATTTCGGTGAGCAGTTTTGCACGAAGCTTGTGCTTGGAGTAGTCAGCATGTCTCAGGTTCCAGAGGCGTCTTTGCTCTTCTGCCATCTTGCACAGGGATTTTGCCACATATTTAGGCCACACCAACTCGTCAGGTATTGTGTTCAAGGTCATTTCGACGTGTGAGAGGGCCACAAAAGTTTCCCGTTTCGGAAGCAAGATGACGATCTTCACGGTTCCTCGGGAACACGGAGCTTGTTTACTAAAAATGCTGCCGCAACATTGCTCGCGTGAACTGCGCTTTAGAGCCAGTGGGACTCGAACCGTTAGTTGTGTGACTTGGTACCACAAGACAATGACGCTACCACTGTACCATACAGGACGTTCAAATGGATTGTTCTAGAGCTTGTCCTAACTATTCCCCAACGTCAGTTTTTTTAACGTCCTGCATAGTACAATGGCAGCGTCGTTGCTCTGTGGTAACCAGTCGCTCAGCCAATAGTTCGAGGCCTAGTGGCAAAGCTAGTTTATCCATTTGTCGAAACTTCTCCATGTACTCTGAAAATATCTTGGTAAGCGTCTATCTATGAGGTACAGTTTTGGTCTCCATCCTATGGAATGAATATCAATTAACTAAAATCAGTGCAGAGGAGAATGACCAAAATGATACATGGGTTCAATTTACCTTACGAGAACAGGCTAAGGCACCTTAATTTAGTACTTATCTATATACCAAGAACTTTTTCCCCCTTATAAGGGAGGTAGCCCAGTCAAAGGCACGTACCCACTCCCCCCATTCCACTCCCATCCACCACCCTTTTCCCCCCTCTCCCATCTTAGCTCCTCATGGATGACAGGTCATCCCTACATCCCGCCCACTGCCCTGGTAAGGATATAACATTAGGAAATAAAAAATCCAACAGTTATCTGTGCTTGCCCTACAACCCCACCACTCAACATAAAATAGATGGAAATCTATGTCCTCTGCGCTCCAGGCAGTCCGTTTCAGTGCGCACGGCTTACGTCGTGCCGAATCATCCTCTCTCTTATTTCCTATCTATGTGCTATTTTTTTTTACCATTCTGTATGTAGTAAAGAAAATTATATAGAATAACGAGTATCGCTTTTTAAGATTATAACAACGATTAGCTATACCCCATCCCACATGTCTCCACTGTGTCCACTCGGCGTGGCAACGTGGGAAGAAAAAAGCGCTCTTGCCACGTCTTATAGAATTGATTCAGATCGTTGTTGTAATCCTACACACTGATACTCATCGTGCCCTACAACTTCCTTTACTATATAAACAATGCAAAAAATATATATATATTAAAAATAACACAGAGGTGGGAACGAAAAGAGTCATGTATTAAGGTTGTTTTGGCAGAATGGCTGGTAATAACTCACGACGTATGCCACACCAAACGGACTTCTTGAAGCGCACGAACTATAGATTATATCAGGGATTCCCTATCTGGGAGTCTTAAGAGATCCCGAGGGAGCTATAGCTTTGCTGGAGTTTTTATTTATGTTGTAATTAAGAGAAACTTTTATCAAAGAAGCCATTAGTCACAACCAAACTAACTAGTATTAGAAAAACGTGTAATTATGAATCACATGGTGCCGCCTCCTGGATCTCTTAAGTGAGGATAGATTTCACAGGGGAAACAAGGAAAATAAATAGATAAATAAATAAATAAATTGCAAGATACAATCTTATCAAACCCATTAGCCAACGTTATCATCAGCCGTGTCTAAAAAAAAACAATGGTGGATATTAGTGCGAATATTTGCGAACACGCTGGAAGGACTAGACTAGACAAAGAAAAAATCAAACTCACGCCGTGGGTGAGACACGATTACAAGGTACCCCCAGAGCTTGCAGTTCGTGACGCTATCCACTACAACAGCAGTAACACATCGTACAGGAGAGTCGTATTCAAACAGCATCTACAGTCATTGATTCTTAACCTTTTTCAGTGTCCTTAGTACCCCCTTGATTATCTCAGAAAAAAAAATCCTCGCAACTCCATCCAATATAAATACAAACATGAAAATGATTAATGATACAAACCATGCTGAGAAATTATTAGATATACTCAATTACTGAACAAAGGAAATTATTTTCATTTCAAATTAGAAATGTCAATTAGTAGGATACAGTGAATGCACATTATGTTTTCTCATGGTAAATATACAGTGCCATATTGCACTGACGATCATGTCTCGTACCCCCCAGGGTTAAGGGTCCAAACCTCAGGTTAAGAACTATTGGTCTACATCCACACCCCTCCTCCCTCCTCCTTCTCCCTCCTCCCCCTCCCTCCCGTCTCTCCCTTCCCTCCAGTCCCCTCGCCACCTTTCTCTCCCTCCCCTCCCTCCTTCCCTCTCTTACCACCCCTCCCTCCCTCCCTTCCCCAACTCCCTCCCCTTCTCAGACTCCATCTCTCCTTTTCCTCTCTCCTTTCCCCATCTCCTTCCTCTCCCCCTCTCCCTTCCCTCCTTTTCCTCTGTCCCTCCCTTTCTCAGACTCCTTCCCCTCCCCCTCCCCCTGTCATTCCCTCCCTTCCCCATCTCCCTCCCCTTTGTCAGTCTCCTTCCCCTCCTCCTCCTCTCCCCTCCCTTCCCCTCCTCCCCTCGTGCTGTAACTGTTCTGTTCAGTAACTCCTTGTGGGCAGTTATTCGCTCTCTCTCACTCTCCCTCTTTTTCCACGGCGCTTTCTTCGTCGCCGCTCTCTACAAATCTCCCCGCACCTGCCCCCAGTTCTCTTTGATGTCATTTTGCCAACCTCACAAGGCTGTTGCCAGTCTCATGTGGTCCTTTCATACTATAGGCCACTGAAAAAAAAAATATATATATATATATATATATATATATATATATATATATATATTGTAACGTAATATTAGATATTACGTCATATGTGTAATTATGTTATAGAATTGTGTTCCTTTGTATTACATAACTATGTTCATATTTCTTGTCTATGTATGTATTGTAACAATGTTAAGCAGTAACGCCCGTCCACTATATGTAATCTTGCCTACGTGCGGAGAAAGGTGCGCACTCTTGTAGAACAAACAGACAAGCGAAATCCTGAATAGTTCGGAGCGCACAGATTTGACAGTTACTAAATAAGTAGATTGTTCAAGCGAGTCGAGGGTCTTAAAACTACCCATGTTGACGTGTGTTAACTTACCCTCCTCCCCTCCTTTCGCTCTCCCGCACACTTCACCGGAAGTATCCCGCTTCCGGTCCAATGGTATATAAGCGGTGGAAATCGCTCACTCCTTGTCATTTTCTCGCATATCGATCTCTTGATAAAAACTGGAAGTTTAGACTCATGAGACGATTGGTGTGAAGTGATCACCCTTTTTGCCTACATTACGTGTCTGATATACATTGCATTACTTTATACTTATATTTGTACTTATTACTTATTTTGATGCATGTTCCTGATCTCTTTGTACTTAGTACCATATTGTATACGTATCTTGTGTTTCTTATTTGAACGATAATTTCCATATTCTTATAATCGTGTAACGGTCCCATTGACCCTACTGCCCATTCTCTTTTGTGTTGATTGCCTGTAAATATTTTCCATATTAATAATTTCGTTTACTAGTTTTATCGCTAGTTTAATATTCCTTTCCTGGAATCTTCTTTGTTACCTTTACTTCTAGTCTTACGAATTATCTAGGCCCTGACCAGATAGTTCAGTCCTACAGTGGCTTCTAGAAGTGAGCTGGTTCTTAAGCACTTATCCGTTATACGTAACGTCTCTTCACTAACCAGCCCGTCCCGTAACAAAGTGGCGACCTTGCCAGGATATTTTATCAGGTATTTAACACATTCTTTTAGAGATGGATGATATAATTCAAGAATTCGTTCAAAATCCCAAGGTAAGTTTCTTAAAGAAACAAACTAAAGACACTTTGATAGAAATAGGCAAGCACTTTGGAGTAGACATTGATACAAGTTTGCGAAAGAAAAAATTACTTCAGGAACTCGTTGAAAATCTGATCGAAGATGAGATCTTATCTCCAGAAGAGATTACAGCTATACAAATTCCTTCAAATAGGTTAGAAATAGAGGCATGACTAACTGAACTTAAGATTAAGGAGATTGAATTAAAGGTCAGGAGAGTAGAAATTGAGGAGGAAGCTAAACTGAAACAAATGCAAATTGAGGCAGAATTTAAAGCTAAAGAGGAGGAAACTAAACTGAAACAAATGCAAATTGAGGCAGAATTTAAAGCTAGAGAAGAGGAAGCTAAAGTGAAACAAGTAGCTAAAGAGGAGGAAACTAAACTGAAACAAATGCAAATTGAGGCAGAATTTAAAGCTAGAGAAGAGGAAGCTAAAGTGAAACAAGTAGAGTTAGAATTAAAGAAGACAGAAGTAGAAGCTAGGATTGTTGATAGACAACCCGTAGTTCAGGAAGGTCATATAGATATCTCCAAGTATGTAAAACTTTTACCCAAATTTTCAGAAGGAGAGCCAGAAATTTTCTTTCTTCAGTGGGAAAAATTGGCACGACAGTTACAAATCCCTAAAGAAAATTGGCCATTAATCATTCAAACACAATTTAAGGGTAAGGCTCAGCAAATTTATACTTCTCTTTCAGAAGCAGAAAGCGAGTATGATAATATGAAAGCTTGTATTTTAAAAGCTTATGAACTAATACCAGAGGCATATAGACAGAAATTCCGTAATTATAGGAAGACACCTCAGTTAACATACGTACAATATGCGGCTCAACAAGAGAGGTTATTCAATAGGTGGTGTTTGGCTAGTGAAACGGACACCTTAGATAGACTTAAACAGTTGATTTTATTGGAGCAGTTTAAGAATACCTTAGAGACAGATCTTAGGATTTTTATAGATGATCATGTTCCCGAAACTTTAACTAAAGCTGCTGTATTGGCTGATGAGTTCACACTAAATCATAAACCTAAGTCAAGACAAATGGAATCCCAAAAGTCAAAGTCATATATTCCAGATTCAACAAAATACTCTGATCCTTGGTCCCCAAAGAAACGCTTTGAAAATCAGTCTAGCCCATCACATTTCAGTTACAGGTCTGATTTAAATCAATATCCTCCAAACCAACCTTGGCAAAGAATGGAAAGGTTTAAGACTAATCCCCCTGTAACTTGTTCATATTGTAAACAGGCTGGCCATCACATTTCAAATTGCAGAAAGAGACTGGCACCCTCATTCTCCAATAAGACACCAACTCTTGTAAGTAATATAAAATCAGATGATTCAAAATCCTCTATTCAGGATAAACTACCAAAGAATCCGGTATTGTCAAGTAATGTAGAACCCCCCTCATCAGATCATGATCCTTGTTTCAAACCATTTGTATCTTCAGGAACTATATCTCATAGTAGTAGTTCACAACAATATCCTATTTCCATACTCCGAGACACAGGAGCAAAGCAAAGTCTGATTTTAAATTCTGTCTTGCAGAATCTGGGTGAGTCATATACAGGTTATGATATATTGATAGAAGGAGTTGGAGGAATTGTAAAATGTCCATTACATAATGTTTTCTTGCGGTCTGATTTAACAACCGGAATGGTTAAAGTAGCAGTAGTAGACTCTCTTCCCATAGTAGGAATATCCTTATTGTTGGCCAATGACATCGCTGGAAGCAAAGTCATTTCTCCCTTAATAACAAATAACCCTAAGACCTCAGTAGAACCTTCAGATAACTTACAGTTGTTTCCCGCTTGTGCTGTAACCAGATCTCAGTACAAGAAATCTGAAGAGGAGACCTATAATTTAGAATCCCTATTCTCCCAAACTGACCCATCTTCTTCTTCACCAGTTTCTCTATCTAGAGCAGAATTAATCAAAGAACAGAAGTCAGATCATTCTCTTAAAAATTTGTACGAGATTGTTTCATCTCCAGAAGAAGTTGAAAATATGTCACGAGGTTTCTATATAGAAAACGGAGTCCTAATGCGAAAATGGAGAGCATCCACCGCAACCGCTGACCAGCCATGGCAAGTAAGGAATCAAATAGTCCTCCCTCTTGGTTTCAGGAATAATGTTCTAAAATTGGCTCATGATACTCCCTTAGCAGGTCACTTAGGGGTAAGAAAGACCTTGTTCAACATAACCCAACATTTCCATTGGCCCACGGTTGTCAAAGATGTTGCCCAATATTGTAAAACATGTCATACATGTCAACTTGTAGGTAAGCCCAACCAGAAAATTGTAGAAGCTCCACTCCATCCCATTCCTGTAATGGAAGAGCCATTTAAAAAAGTTCTTATTGACTGTGTAGGACCTTTACCTCCTTCAAGTAAAGGAAATCAGTACATTCTCACAATCATGTGTATGAGCACTCGTTTTCCAGAAGCAATTCCTTTGAAAAATATTAAAGCTCAAAACATAATCAGAGAAATGTTGAAATATTTCACTATAGTAGGATTTCCCAAGAGCATTCAAAGTGATCAAGGAAGTAATTTTCTTTCCAACAAGTTTAGAGAAACTCTTGTAACACTAGGTATAAATCATGTAACTTCCTCCGCCTATCATCCTCAATCACAAGGTGCTCTAGAGCGCTTTCACCAAACGCTCAAGACAATGTTAAGAATCTTCTGTGCTGAGAACACTCGAAATTGGGAAGACGGACTCCCCTTTTTGTTGTTCGCCACCCGAACAACAATTCAAGAAAGCCTTGGATTCAGCCCGTCAGAATTAGTCTTCGGTCATGAAGTCCGTGGTCCCCTAAAGATACTTCATGAACAATGGATGAAAGAAGAACCACCAGTTCCTTCTTTGAAATACGTGTCCCAGGTCACCGAG
>NC_134806.1:46013460-46018460 GCF_046742065.1 Oratosquilla oratoria
AGAGAGAGAGAGAGAGAGAGAGAGAGAGAGAGAGAGAGAGCATAAGAATGGAGGAGATTGAAAGAGACCATAAAGCCTACACTAGGCAGCTCCATATCACCTTGAGAGAGAGAGAGAGAGAGAGAGAGAGAGAGAGAGAAACAGCCGGATAGAAGAAGGGACAGAGAAAGAGACAGGCGATTACAAACCCTTATGCAGATGTTTCTCTTTTCCACATACACACACACAGAAAGTGAGAGATGAGATATGGAGAGAGAGAGGTGGAACTCTTGATAGACTTTGTTATTGTTACAACCAAGCGATTTCATTCACCCATGGACAATTTTTTTTTTTTTTTTTTTTCGGAGACTGCTGTTCCTGCGGGCTTGATCGGACCCCCTGCTGCCGTAGTCCTCAACGAACTCGAGCGGCGCTGGCCAGAAATCGCCCTGCGATCCTCTCTTGAGCTTGTTAAGCCAATCATCGAGAAATGGAGCCGGTTTTGCAAAGAGGGAAGAAGTTTAAGGCAATGGAGAGGAAAAATGTTTTGTTTGCGCCTTTGGTTAAGGGAAGGGAGTTAAGAAAAAGGGGGTTTAAGGGAAGGGGTTTAAGGGAATGGGTCGTTTGCACTGGTTAATGATAACCTAGATTCATGTGGAGGGAGTTAAGGGAAGGAGGTTTAAGAGAAAAGAGTTTAAGGGAAGTGGTGGTTTGCAGTGGTTAGCGGTACACAGGTTCATGTGGAGCGGGTTAGGAGAAAGAGGTTTAAGGGAAAGGGGTTTAAGAGAAGGGGCGCATGAAATTCTGTCTCTGAGGGCGCCCACTCGGGCGCCAAGGGCCGAGATCGACGATGGCGCCGTCAGGTAGGTATCTACCCCCTTCGGCTGTATAAGAATCGCATGTCCTTAGCCATGACAGATACGAGTTAGGGCGTGGTCGCCGTGTTGGAGGGGGTGAGGGGCGAGGGGCGTCGAGGGCGAGGTGTCCCCCCCCCATGACCTTTGCTTCCTCCTTCATCGTCCTCGACTTCGGGATTTCCGTAGGTGCGGCCGAACCCCACTACACGCACACACACACACACACACACACACACACACACACGCACACACACACAAATGAGCTTCTTTGCAGACGACGCCAAACTGTTAAAGAAAGTAAAAACTGAAAATGATTGCAAAGCACTGCAGGAAGACCTGAATAAGGTATGGAACTGGAGTCAGAAATGGGAAGTGGACTTCAATATTAACAAGTGTAGCATAATGGAGTTTGGAAAAAGCAAAAACAGAATATCAGGACAATATAAAATTGGAACCAAGGAGGTAAAGAAGGAGAGATCCGAAAAAGATTTGGATGTAATTATCTCAAACGACTTTTCCTATGACAAACAGGTAAACAAAATTGTCGGAGAATCCTACAACAAGCTAAGATCAATAAAAGTTGCATTTACATATTTAGACGAAGAAGTGATTTAAAAAATATTGGTCACACAGATAAGGCCTAGACTAGAATATGCGGCGACATTGTGGTCACCCAGTACCAAAAAGAATATAAAGAAAATAGAAAGAATCCAGAGAGCAGCAACAAAAATGGCACCTGCACTTGCAAACTTGTCATATGAGGAGAGATTGGCTAAACTGCATTTACCGACTCTGGAGCAAAGAAGAGAGAGAGATGACCTACTGACCATCTACAGAATCATGAAAAGCACAGAAATACTCGATAGAGAGGACTTGGTAATCTGGGACAGGAGAAGCACAAGAGGATATGGGTAGAAAATAAAAAAACATAGCTACAGAAGAGATCTGAAGAAAAACAGTTTTCCACATAGAGTGGTGGACACTTGGAACAAACTGGACAATGAAATAGTGTGCGCAAAAACCATTCATGAGTTTAAGAGCAAACTAGACACTGCGAGATACAAAGGCGGGACACTACGAGCGTAGCTCCCCTTCCCGCAAGATACAACTAGGTAAATACACACACATACACACAACTCGTGGCGCAGTTGGTAGAGTTCCCGGCTGCCACTACGGAGGTCCGGTGTTCGAATCCCGCCCAGGGCTGAAATAATTTCAGTATCGCTGCACTGCGGGTTGTTACTCCAACTCTCGTGGGTGAGGAGTTGTGTGTGTGTGTGTGTAAGGTCAAAGCATTACCCATAGATCGGTCATATATAAGCTCTGAGCTCTCTTCCGGGAGGGAAATAGCTGTCGATCACGAGTCCAACACGTGATCCAAAGACCATAGTGAATCACACACACTCACATTCAATTCTAACCCTGATAAGTGAAAATCAAGGATATAGATTATGTTGGAACTGTGCATGAAGTTGAGGTTAGGTTGGATCAATTGGAGAGTGGGAAACGGGACCCAACGAGCGTTGCTTCTTTCTTGTATACTACAAATGGCTTCATACCTACTGGAGCTGAATACAAACCTCTTTTTAGACCATTGCTAAGTCTTCTTGAATGTACACTTCATCTCGATAATCACCTCTCATTCCGCGGAAATTCCTATTAACAACGGAGATGGTTCCAATTCCCGGTCTAGGTAAGCATACTATACATGGACTTTGCGAACGTAAAGGGCACCAGGACGAAACCCTGTGGAACTCCGCTTGTCTCGCAAGAATCTGTTCCAATCAAAACACATCGTTTACACCTGTTGAACCAGATTCTTCTCATCTAATTTCGCGATTTTTTCCCCTAATTCCAGGCGATGTACGCTTGTTCCTCTCATGTGGGGACAGCCTTGTACTTTGTGTAAATAAAAAAACTACGAAACAACTTCTAAAGTCTTGTATAGATAAATGAAAAGTAGAAGAACTTGTTAAGTTAACACGAGAAACAAAATCGTGATAAATCACAATCACACGCAATCATAACAACACAAATATGCACATTTATGACATCGACCAGCTGAGCGGGTTAGAGCGTCACTACTTGCTGCGGAGGTCGAGGTGACAACAGTTCGAACCCTTCCGCCAGCGAGTTGGACCAAGGGCATGGTTCATTAGATTCCACGCTTGAAAGCCCTCTGTAAGGGGCACCGTCCTAGCCTCCTGATAGGGGAAGGAGTTCGCAACGTCATCATCATCATCATCATGACATTCATAGTTTTCAAGCGTCATGTAAAATCTCGAGTTGATGACGAAATTTCGTTTAACGAAACCATATGTAACAGACAAAAGGAGCATTGTATGAAGTGTTTCATACAGTGTGTGAGGTCTTCAAGTCCAACAGGTCGTGAAGTCTTCACTCGATTCTCTTCAGGGGTTATCACACTAGGCTTCTTGCACGGGCTTCACCAGCGCCGACCGTTGAGAGTTCGTTGGAGTAAAAACGACTTCGGTTACAATATATATATATATATATATATATATATATATATATATATATATATCATACACACACACATATATATGTATATATATACATATATATATATATATATATATCATACACACACACATATTATATATATATATACATATATATATATATATATATATATATATATATATATATATATATATATATACTTCAAATCTCCAAACATCAAATTAGTTTTCCGCCATGTATAGCAAAGATGAATGATGAACTAAGAGACTGAATCTGTACGAATGTTAGACATACTGTTGAAATGGTCTTAGAGAAGTTTAGGTTTCTGTAATCAAAGACATCCTTTAGCTATTCAAATGGAGGTTGGAGGTAGGATGTCGGAGGAAAAATAGCCCAGTGTGATAACCCAGATGTAGGACGACATGAGGTCGAAATGAATTTGGTTTACGGTCGTTTAGCCGAGGACTGACGTTGTTGTTGTTGTTGTTGTTGTTGTTGTTTACAATGGACGACTGATAAGCGTCTCTAAAAGGTCGAAATGGATTTATTTTTTTTGTCGACAGGTCAAAGTGTGACATACGAGCACAGTTAGGAATCGTGTCGTTAATTAGTTAGCCCATAGCATTAATGGATTAGGACAATAGAATTAGTGTTGATGATTTGGCCAAAGAGCGAAACACAGTTAGGAACAGAGTTGTTGTTAATGTTGTTGTTGTCATTTAACCCACAGCATCAATGGATTATGACACTAGAATTTAGTGTTGACGATCTAATCAAGGAACAACACACAGTTAGGAATGCAGTTGTTGTTGTTGTTGTGATGGTATTGTTGTTGCCATGGTTACCGTCCCTCCACCCCATTTATGTTATAATCGTGAGTGTGTTCTGCCAGTCTCGGGCATTAACCTACACTGAAAATTAGGACAGTACTTGTACCTTACCTAAGATAAAAAGAAAATAATATATATTTATTTTTTATTTTTTTATCACTGTGGGGCAATGAACTAGATGAAGATAATCTTATCAGCAAAGAATAAGAAACCAAGGCTGGTTGCTGCCCATGTGGATTCTCCCCGCTGTCTTAGATCACGTGCTGGACTCGTGATTGGCAGCTATTGCCCTCCCGGAAGAGAAGGTTAGATGACTTTATGAACGGGGATGACAGGTGGTAATGGACATGGAACTGTCTTGTGTAGGCCTTATGGTCTCTTGCAGCCTCCTTCATTCGTATGGGGATGACGGGTGGTAATGAACATGGAACTGCCTTGTGTAGGCCTTATAGTCTCTTGCAGTCTCCTCCATTCTTATGTTCTTATAGATAGGGATGACAGGTAGTAAGGGGCATAGAACTGCCTAGTGTAAGCCTTATGGTCTCTTACAGTCTCTTTCATTATGTTCTCCTGTTCTTATATGTACACATGTGGTGACGCTCGATCAGGAACACGCTCAATTCGGGGGTCGCCATCGATCAAAGAAGATGTCGAGGAGAAGGAGGAGGAAGAAGAGGAGGAGGAGGAAGAAGAGAAGGAGGAGGAAGAAGAGGAGGAGGAGGAAGAAGAGAAGGAGGAGGAAGAAGAGGAGATGGAAGCAGAGGAAGAGTGAAATGAGAAGGACGAGGGAAAGACAGAATGAATGTTGACATATTCTTAGAACTAAACTAGAGAGAGAGAGAGAGAGAGA